>NW_022589715.1:21217369-21602388 GCF_004348235.1 Phoca vitulina | reverse complement strand
CCCAGCAGATCCCTGTGGTGCGCTCCTGCGCCGCTCCTCCCAGGGGAAGAAGGTGAGTCTCCCCGGATCTGCCGCTTGTTGGGTCCCTGCTGGAGGAGCAGTGGCCCGACTGTGCCGCGGATCACGGTTTATGGCAACCCCGAGCTGAGAGCCCGCGCCTGGGCTCCGTCTCTGCAGCCGGCTTCCCTGCTCTGATACCTGGGAGCTCTGCCGCACTCAGGCACCCCCGGTCTTTCTGTGACCCCGAGGGTCCTGAGACCACACTGTCCCACGAGGGTTCCACCCCCCGCTTAGCCCCCAGAGTGACGTCCCTCAGCGGAGCCGACTTCTAAAAGTTCCGATTTTGTGCTCCGTGGCTCTATCACTTGCCAGAAGCGGCCGACGGAGGCCCCCCCCCCCCGCCATCTATCCTCCCGAATAACGCCTCGGATTCACTTCTCCGCACGTCCTACCTTCCAGAAAGTGGTCGCTTTTCTGTTCAGAGAGTTGTTGCTATTCTTTTCTTCGATCTCCTGTTGAGTTTGTAGGTGTTCAGAATGGTTTGATCCCTATCCAGCTGAATTCCTGAGAGGAGACGAAATCCAGGTCTCCTACTCCTCCGCCATCTTGCTCCGCCCCCAGTGAGGAATTTTTTAAATGCAGTCTTAGCAACTAAGAAAGCAGGTCTTCCCAAATTGGCAGGGAGATACTGGAACAGCCTTGGGTGAGGCTTCTAACAGTCTGACTCTCCTCCCATCCTTCTTCACTTGGCTAACTCTACACTAACCTTTGAAACTTCTCTACTTAAAGTGTAGTCCACAGAGCCTCCACATTGGTACCACTTGGGGTCTTGTAAGAAACACAGAACCTCAGGCCCCAAACCGGGTCAGTTAAGTCAGAAGCTGCATGTTGACAATATCCTCAAGTGATTTGGTGTGTACTCAACTGAGAGTTGAGTATTGCTTTAAAAACACACTTAATACATCTGTTCCTCTAGCAGGCTTTGAACATCCAGGTTGTACACACTGTCCCTCATTCAACCTTCCTATATCACCTTGTTGATAATAAAGAAATTCTTATTTTTTTAAAAAATATTTTATTTATTTATTTGAGAGAGACAGAGGTAGTGAGAGCACGAGAGGGAAGGAAGGGGAGAAGCAGACTCCCTGCTGAGCTGGGAGCCTGATGCGGGGCTCAATCCCAGGACCCTGGGATCACGACCTGAACTGAAGGCAGACGCTTAACTGACTGAGCCACCCAGGTGCCCCTAAAAAAATTCTTCTTTCTTAACCCATGCTATTTGGAAATAATTCACTTGCTATCTGTCACTCCCTTTGGACCATCTCTGCCCAATAGAAATATAATGCAAGTACTAAATGTAACCGCAATATGTAATTAAAAATTTTCTAGTAGCCACATTTAAAAAAGTGAAAAGAAACAAGTGAGATTAATTTTAATCATATATTTTACCTAACCCGATACATCTAAGATATTATGTTGAAATGTAGCCAATTAAAAAAATTGAGGCAATTTGCATTGGCTTTTCATATTCAGTCTTCAAAAATCCAGTGTGTATTTCACACTTCCTGCACATCTAAGTTTGGGCACTCGCCTTTCCAAGTACTCAACAGCCACCTGGGAACGTGAAGGCAGTGTAGACTTAGATCCTAAGGTCCTTTATCCATTGAATTTTATTTTGAACACGGTTGCCTGATATGTAACATGCACTCAATGAATTCATTCATTCAACCATTTATTCATTAAACAAATACCGAGTACCTACTATATGGCAGGCTCCGTTATAGGTACTGGGGATATAGCCATGAATAAAAGAGCCCCTGTCCTCATGGAACTTAAAATCCAGGGTGGGAAAGGCTGTAGACATGTGTACAAATAAATTCATCCCATGTTGGGTACCAGGCTACTTTGATGAGGTTAAGACTTGAGCAGAGATTTGAGTGCAATGAGGAGTGAGCCTCAGAAATACCTGGGGAGGGAAGGGAAGCATTCTTGGCAGAGGGAACAGGAACAAAGGTCCTGGAGAGGATGTGTGCTTGGCAAATTTTGAGGAAGATAGAGGAAGGTAGCGGGCTGGAATAAAGCGAGCGAGCTGGGGCAGGAAATGAGGTAAACTGAGGACCTCCTGGCCAGATTATGTTGGGACTTGCTGCTCATGGTAAGAATTTTTGATTTTGTACAATGTGTGCTGAAAGCATCGGGGGGGCTTTGAGTAGGGGTGCGACATGAACCAGTATTTGTCATAAAGGGATCACTCTGGGGCTTTTGGGGAGCGGACTGTGCGGGAGTGCAGCAAGGACACCAGCTGAAATGAACCTGAGTCAGAACGTACGAAGTCACTGTCTTTACACAGGTACAACTGAAACCCGTCTCTGCTCTCCCGGACGGGTTTGTCGGGGCAAGGCGCACATGGCTTCCCGGGGCACCTCCTGCACTGCTCATTGCCACAGCACGCCCGTGCAGCGTGACTGTCTGAGCTGTGTGCAAGGCGGCCCTTGATAGGTGTTTACCTAGTCCTACAACTTGTGTCTCATTGTTGTGCTTGCCGACTGACATGCCACCCCGTATAATTTATGCCTGCCTGAGTCTTAGCTCCATGCATTTTTCATCCTTTTAAAATTAAAAACAAGTATATAGACACATACCCTTGCTATTTTATGAGGCTTTCGTACTCAGCAAAGTGTCAGTTTGACAGCCGCGGTGCTTCTCCCACTACTAGAAGCCTGGGTGGTGTTAGGAAGGCCCCTGTGGGGGCTGATTAAAATCTCTGCCTGGTGTCACCTGCCTGAAACAAAAGCCTAGTGCCTTCTGTCACCAGGCAAAAACACTTCCAGCACTCAACATGGAGCATAGGGTCTTGTCCTTTGGAATGAAATTTAAAACTGCATCTGCTGTAAGGTGTTTGGTATTTCACCTAGTTGTCCAATTGGATCTAACTTCCAATGTGGCAAAATTGTGAAGTCAGTGACGTTTGCTTTTGGTGCCCCCAGATTACTTCTACTACTATGGCTACGTACATCTACAACAAAAGTAATGACCACTGCCGCCGCCGCCACCACCACGATAACAACAGTGAATTTTTACTTAGGCCGGCCCCTGCCGATTCATGATCTCATTTAATTCCCTCAACAGTTTTTGAGACATGCACTATTATTATCCCCATTTTACAGAGGGGAAAGCTGTGACTTAGAGAAATAAATAATGTGCCCAGGTAGCTGGAATACTTGAAATCCAAACTTAGGTTTGGATTCCCTGGGTCCACATTCTCAATGACTACTTTACGGTGCATCCAAGACTTCCTGTTTTCCTGTTTTGCCCATTTATTCACTCACTCATTCACTACATCGTTAGTCTCTTCATAGTCTTTCTGTTCGTGCTCTATAAGAAGTTATCCAAGGACAAGTATGTTCTGAGAGATCATGGTGCTGAAAGTCAGAGAAGAGTCTCTATCAAGGGCTGGCTCTGTTGTTATCACAGAGCTTTTTCCTTGCTGTCCTTAAAATTGTTTCGTAGGTAAGGAAGCTAAAGCTCTCTTAGGTTGGGTTCCCCGGAAGCAGACTCTGGGATGAGGACTCCTGTGGAAGGGATATTAGGAAATGTTCCTCACTGGGGCAGGAAAATTGGGTAGAGAAGAGAAGGAGGCCAAGCACAGGTGCTCAGCTTTGGCTCTGTAGTTGCTGTGGGTCTTAACTCAGAGATATCTTCATGGCAGCAAAATGACTGGGGTATTTGTACCCTTGTCCCTATTAATCACTGGCCAAAGGTTGCTTAAATCCTCGGGTACTTTGGGCTCTCTCTCAGCCTGAGGGTGTCTCTAGCAAAGAGGTGTGGTGCAGACCTTTGAGAAGGAAGAGCATCATAGGCCAGTCCTCACAAGAATGGAAAAGCATGAGAGGGGAAATGGGCAGAGTCCTGGCAGCATCTTCCAGAGGACTAATGAGAGGATGTGAGTTTCTCCAAAGTGGCAGAGCTGCAATTAAAACCAGGGTCTAATGACACAGACATTTCTGCAAAGAAGACATCCAAATGGCCAACAGACACATGAAAAAAGTGCTCAACATCACTCAGCATCGGGGAAAAACAAATCAAAACCTCAATGAGATACCACCTCACACCAGTCAGAATGGCTAAAATTAACAAGTCAGGAAAAGACAGATGTCGGTGAGGATGTGGAGAAAGGGGAACCCTCCTACACTGTTGGTGGGAATGCAAGCTGGTGCAGCCACTCTGGAAAACAGTATGGATGTTCCTCAAAAAGTTGAAAATAAAGCTACCCTATGACCCAGCAATTGCACTACTGGGTATTTACCCCAAAGATACAAATGTAGTGATCTGAAGGGGCACCTGCACCCCGATGGTTATAGCAGCAATGTCCACAATAGCCAAACTATGGAGAGAGCCTAGATGTCCATCAACAGATGAATGAATAAAGAAGATGTGGTGTACACACACACACACACACACACACACACACACACACACACACTGGAATATTATGCAACCATCAAAAAAATGAAATCTTGCCATTTGCAACAGTGTGATGGAACTAGAGGGTATTATGCTAAGTGAAATAAGTCAATCAGAGAAAGACAAGTATCATATGATCACACTGATATGAGGAATTTGAGAAACAAGACAGAAGATCATAGGGGAAGGGAGGGAAAAATGAAACAAGACGAAACCAGACAGGGAGATAAACCATAAGAGACTATTAATCTCAGCAAACAAACTGAGGGTTGCTGGAGTGGAGGGGTTGGGAGGGATGGGGTGGCTGGATGATGGACTTTGGGGAGGTTATGTGCTATGGTAAGTGCTGTGAATTGTGTAAGACTGATGAATCACAGACCTGTACCCCTGAAACAAATTATAGATTACATGTTAATAAAAAAACAAAACAAAACAAAACCAATTGAAAGTATATTCCTGTCTAGTGTCTGAGAAGAAATCACTGAAGCAACAAATTAGTTACCTGATATAGATAAATATATATATGAACTTCAACTTTGTCATTATTCAAATGCTAAGAATTAAAGGGTTTTAATATTAAAAAAAAAACAAAAAACAAAACTAGGGTCTAATTCACTTCAAAGCCCGAGTCTTTGTCTTTCTTGTTCAGGTAATGCTGAGTTGCCCTAACCAGTATTTGCAGGTGACAGAGACTTTTCCAGGGCCCCTGAAGTTGTAACCCTAGGAAGTTGCTACTATCTACTCTCTTTTCTTTTTAATTGCAAGTTTTTATTTAAATTTTAGCTAGTTAACATATATGGTAAAATTGGTTTCAGGTGTAGAATTTAGTGATTCATCACTTACATATAACACCAGGGCTCATCACAATAAGCACCCTCCTTAATACCCGTTGTCCATTTAGCTCATGCCCCTCCCCACTTCCCTTCCAGCAACCAGCAGTTTGCTCTCTATAGTTAAGAGTCTCTTATGGTTTGCTTCCCTCTACTCTTTTTTTTTTTTTTTAAGATTTTATTTATTTATTTGAGAGAGAAAGAGAGAGGGCTCACGTGCAAGAGAGAGCATGAGAAGGGGGAGGGGGAAGGGTAGTGAGAGAGGGAGAAGCATCCCCACTGAGCAGGGAGCTGATGTGGGGCTGGATCCCAGGACCCTGAGACCGTGACCTGAGTCAAAGGCAGACACTTAACTGACTGAGCCACCCAGGTGCCCCTACTTCCCTCTACTCTTAATGCCAGTTATGTCAATGAGATTCAGCAGACATTCTGCTTTGGGGTTCCTAGGGAAGCTTATATTGTTTTTTTCTCCCTTGTATTTTTGGTTGTAAATTTTGTTTTTAACAGCTTTATTGAAATATATAATCCACATACCACACAATTCACCCATTTACATTGTACAAGTCAATGACTTTTAATATATTCACAGAGTTTTGCAACCATCAGCAGTATTTAACTTTAGAACATTTCCATCTCTCCAAAAAGAACCTTCCTGTTAGCAGTCATTCCCTACTCCCTTCTCTTAGACTCCTGGAAACAATAGCTCACTGTGTGTTTCTATGCCTATTCTGGACATTTCATATAAATGGAATTTATAACATACAGGCTTTTGTGTCTGGCTTGTTTCACTTAGCGTAATATTTTCAAGGTTTATCCATATTGTAGCATGTATTAGTCCTTCATGTTTTCATGGCTGAATAATATTACATTATGAGGACAGACCACATTTTATTTATCTGCTTCATCAGCTGATGGACATTTGGGTTGTTTCCACTTTTGGCTATTCTACTACGAATGTTCATGTGCAAGATTTAGTGTAAACATTTGTTTTTCATTCTCTTGGGTACATATCTAGGGTGGAATTGCTGGAACATATGCTAACTTTATGTTTAATTTTTTTAGGAACTGCTAAACAGTTTTCCAAAGCACTGCACAATTTTCCATTTCAATCAGAAATGTATAAGCTTTCCAGTTCTCCACATTCTTGCCAACACTTGTTATTGTCCATCATTTTGATTATAGGCTCCCTAGTGGGTGTGAAGTGGTATCTCATTGTGGTTTTGATTTGCATTTCTCTTTAGGAATGGGATGCTGAGCTTTTTTTCATGTGCTTATTGGTCACTTTATATCTTATCTGGATAAATGTCTATTAAGATCTTTTGCCAGTTTAAAAATTAGATTAGTTGCTTTTTTATTGTTGAGTTATAAGAGTTACATATTTGGGATACTAGAGACTTATCAGATACACGATTTGAAAATGTTTGCTCCCATTCGGTACATTGTCTTTTTCACTATCTTGATTTTTTTTCCTTTGAAGCATAAAAGTTTTTAATTTTCATGAAATTGTTTATCTATTTTTTCCTCCTTTGGTTGCTTGTGCTTTAGGTGTCATATCTAATAAATAGTTGCCTAATCCAAGGTCACAAACATTTATATTTAATGTTTTCTTCTAAGAGTTTTATAGTTTTAGTTCTTACCTTTAGGCCTTTGATCCATTTTAAGTTAGTTTTTGAGGTAAGGGACCAAATTCACTTTTTTGTGTGTAGATATCTAGTTGTACTTGCCTGTTTCAGACACCATCCCCTCCCTTTTCTCCTTCTTCTGAACTAGACTGTAGAGGTGAGGACTGGTGATGCAGCAGCCACTTTATGACTACAAGGGAAAAGCCAACCAAATTTTGAAAATTCTGGCATTAGGGACACCTGAGTGACTCAGTCAGTTAAGCATCTGCTTTCTGCTCAGGTCATGATCCCAGGGTCCTGGGATCGAGTTCCACATCGGGCTCCTTGCTCAAAGGGGAGCTTGCTTCTCACTCTGCCTGCCACTTCCCCTGCTTGTGCTCTCTCTCAAATAAATAAATACAATCTTTAAAAAAAAAAAAAAGAAAATTCTGGCACTGAATGGTTGACTGGACCCTTTATTATATAAAAAGCAAGCCAAAACCAAAACACCTCCCCCAAACCATAATTATTGAAGAGTTTTCTGTTGTCTTGTAGCCCAAAGGACTACCCTCTGATTCATTACTTCTCCTTGAGTAGATATTTTGTGTACTGATTAATGTTCCAATTCACAGTGACTCCACCTCCACTGAAAATTTTCCCAAACAGAAGAGGACACCCTGTCAATCATGGGTGGTCTGTAAGACATCCTATTGTTGGCCAAATGTGAATGACCCAGGGCTGGACTCACCTAAGCTGGGCTAATCAGGCTCCTAACTTTTAGAAATAAGGAATGGTGAACTGAGACAACTTTTGAAAGAGAATTCATTGTTTTCTCTAGCTGAGGTCTTTGAAGTCACAATGGCTTCTGTCTTTCTGAGGGCTTTTCTTTCTTTCTTGGATTCTGTGCAACAATTTCTACCACTGCCACACTACCCCCTTCCTTCAAAATATTATTTTTGGCTAATTTGGTTTTTGTTTAAGCTAGACAGAATTGGTTTCTATTAGGACCAAAAGAACCATAACTGCACATTTTTTACATGGTCCCATCCTTTATATATCCAGGTGGACATTCATACAGTCACCTGGGTATTATTTTCTCCACATGGAATTGGTATATGAGGTACTAAGTCCAAAACTGCCCTCAGGTAGTCCAGGAGCTACATTATTCTTTTCTTTCACAAACACAAAAGAAACAGTTTTCCCAAAAATGTGCTGATAATCTTTCCTATTAGGTCATAGACAATTTTTTTTTATTTTGTTAGGTTATGTTAATCACCATACATCATATCATTAGTTTTTGATGTAGTGCTCCATGATTCATTGTTTGCGTATAACACCCAGTGCTCCGTGCAGAATGTGCCCTCTTTAATACCCATCACCAGGCTAACCCATCCCCCCACCCCCCTCCCCTCTAGAACCCTCAGTTGTTTCTCAGAGTCCATAATCTCTCATGGTTTGTCTCCCCCACCGATTTCCCCCCCTTCATTTCTCCCTTCCTACTATCTTCTTCTTCTTTTTTGTTTTGAGAGTAGTAAAGGCAAAATCCAGGGCAGATTAGAATAGTCATATGTTTATACACTCACCATTTATTTTTTGAAAGAGTTTGTGGTCCACAGTATTTGTCATTCTGGTAGACCAATATCAGGCAGAACTGCAGAATATTAGCCATTTCCTCACTTAGAAATAGACTAGTGAATGACTCAGACCTCTGGTTTACAAATACCCAGGCATTTCTTTTCAAAGATCCATGAGAAGCGACTCTGCAAAACTCTAGTTCCAATGAAAGCAGAACATCTTTAAATTCCAGTCTGGCCTAGGCTGTCTTAGGGTCAATTGTGACTCAACTTTTACTCTGTCTGGTTGGGCTGAACCAAACCTTCTGAGGTCACGGTGGGCGCTTTTCTGTCAGAAACTTTTGGCCTCAAATTGCCATCTTTCAGTAATAATTTATTTGTTAAATCACTTAATGTCTATTGAGTACAAGACACTGTGCTAAGAGCTAGAAATGTAGATATGAATAAGATGAGCCTTTTGTCTGCAAAACTTTCACTACTTCTCCCTATTATGTGATAAAAGGAACTCTGCCATACATTCTATAGAAATGGTATCATCTCGTCCAATTATATTTTTATTGGTCATGATAGCTTAGTCTGTTAGTGTAACTATGTATCTTTCTATACATCTGTTTATATATGTGTGTATCCATTCCATCCATCATTCATCTATAAAGTATAAGCTAGGTTATGTTGTGGTAACCAATAACCTAAAGTCTTGGTGACTTTATGCAACAGAAATTTATTTCTTAGTCAAAATAAAATGCATGCTTTTTGACTGGGGAGAGCTCTCTGTTCCATGTTGTCCTCTCTCAAGGATCTACCCAGGTTATTGGAGCCTCCACCACCTGGTCAGTGCAATAGTTTGAAAGGAGTACTGAAGGGTATTGCACTGGCAATTAAAAGCTTGGAGGTAGAAGTGACATTTGTCCTTTTTGCTCACAATCTATTGCTAGACTATTCAAATTGCCACATCTAAACCTAAGGGGCAGGGAAGTGCAATCATGTGCCCTAAAGGGGATGAACTGGAAATACTGGTGAGTAGCACAATATCTATCATTCCACCTCTTTCTCTCTCTGTCAATATCCACCTCCTTTCTTCCTCCTCCCTCTCCTCCTTCTCTTTATCTCCCTCTTTTTTCTTTTTCCTTATCTATTTTTACCTGTTTATCTTTCTAAATTTAATTTGTCATTTAATTTAATAAAGCATAGTAGTTAAAAAAAAAAACACCTCACAAATTTCTTATTGTAAAATTGTGACAAGTGGGTGGGAGGAGATTTCTCCTTGTTATCATACAGCCAAATGTGCATGAACTCAAGTTCTTTTGTATTAACAGAAGGTTAAAGATAAAAACAGACAAGCAAAACCATGTATCCTACCAGCAACACAAAAACAGAAAATTTGATAACCAGTTGTATCAGTTTCCTATGGCTGTTGCAACAAATCACCTCCAAGTTGGTGGATGATAACAACATACATGTATTCTCTTGCCGTTCTGGAGGCTAGAGTAAAATTAGCATCTAAGATATTGCAGGGGCCTGGCTCCCTTGGGAAGCTCTAGGGGAAGAATCCATTTTTTGCCTTTCCCCAGTTTCTAGAACTGTATTTCTTGCTCATAGACCGTTTCTCCATCTTAAAAGCCATCAGTGTAGCATCTGCAGGTCTCCCTTTGCCTCTCTCTTATCAGGACACTTGTGATTACATTTAGGGCTCACCTGGATGATCCAGGATAATTTCCACATCTCAAGATCCTTAACTTGGTTACACCTGCAAAGTCACTTTTGCCATGTAACAAAACCCCGAGGTATGCAAGGTAACATTCACAGGCACCAGGAATCAGGACCCGGATAATCTTTAGGGGCTATTACTCAGCCTACTACACTAGTTATATGAAAAATAGTAAAACTGCATGTCTAATGTTGGAGACAAAGATTAAGAATATTGTTTATTGATCCGTCTCTGTACCTAATTTTCATAGTAGTTACCAGAGCAGAACTCACTAGAAAAGAAATGGGACTGAAAATAGTACAATAATTAGCAATTATAATCATTTTCTATTGCTGCTCTTACATATTTTTTAATGCTGATTTGGAATTTCTTACACCCAGAGATTACATTTCATGTTCAGAATCTAAATGCATTTTGTTTTATAAGTATAGTGACTGGATCTGCTGCATTTAGCAGAAAATTCATTGCTTATACCACTAAAATGAAACTCGTTGGAAACATTTTGTACATATGGGGCTATGAATTATGATTTTCCCTTTACAAGATATTTGCAAGTCAGAAAAGCAAAATCATTGCTTTCTCCCCCCCGCCCCCACTCTGTTGGGAAGGGAGCAGTGAATCTCATCTTTTGGCAGGTCAGAAACTTTCCTTATACTCAAGCAAGTTTCTGCAGACACCCAAAATTAAAGACGAGGTGCTCACAAATGTCACACACATCTAAAGAAGATGGAACCTGAATTGAATATTAATGAGTAATGAAAGTTGGAAACAAAATTGCCTGTTGGAAATGTGCTCATGAGTTATGGGAACAAGATCTAAGTCTTCTCTTCCCACTTCATTTTGAAAATAGCTGTCCATGAGGTGGTTAAGTGAACTCTGGGATTTTGATGTATTTTTCCAGGATGACTGCAGACTCTTGAGCAAATAATTTGTTCCATATTGCTGAATTCATAAGAAATAAAATTGCTCACCCTAAAAAAAGTCTTTTCAGGACTTCAAGGGTAATTTCTGCCTGGTGTGTTCAGTGCCTTTTACCCCCATCTTTTGGCTATTAGACTCTTATGAAACTAATGCAATAATTTCTTGGCACTTTTCTCTTGCTGCTGCTGACAGGGTGAACTTTTCCTTGGGCCTGTGGTGTCTGATTGTCAGGTGGACTGTAACCACTTTCACATTTTTATTCATTAAAGGAACCAAAGTGGGAATACTTCAATGTGTCCTGTGGCTTCCGTTGAATCTTTGAGGTGGTATGAACCTGATCTCATCAAAATTAATGGCTTATGGTCATTCACACTATTACTGTTAATAGGGTTGAGCATGCATTATCCCATGCAAAAATGGTGCTTATTTGGGACCTATAATACAGCACAGTTTGGGAGTACAGTTGACTGAGACTGCCCACCCTGTATAGTGGGAATTTGCAGCACTTAGCAAAGATAGTTTGTAAGATGAATCTTGTGAACGTTGGCTGCAAATTGCTGTTGCTCAAGCAGGTTGTGGTAAAAAAGAGCAATGATGTTTAAGAATATGTTTAAAAAATGTACTGGTGTTAATGAAACAAAAGCTATACTTTAGACTCTGTAATGTAAGGGAAATTGTTTTCTTTTAGTATAGAGTCTGGCAAAGCTGGCCATTTGGCTCCCCCTCCCCTGCACCCTGACCAAGCTTCTGGAAGAGCAGAAGGGTCTAATACATAAGACTTAACTTTGTTTAGTTTCATCTCCTCTCATGTGTCCATTCTTTTCAGATAGCCAGTGAGGTCACAAAGCTTTGTCAAGGCTGGTATGATTCAGCCCTGATTGAAACAGAGTAGGGCTGGATCCTGGGGCATGCACAGACAAAGGTCACCATTTAGTGTAAGGGAAAAAGCAGAACTGGAAGTAAATTTGGGTTAATGTGATGTTGATATTGCAGGAAGTATCAGTCAAAGTGGGGTCAAGAACAGACAGCAACAAAGGGACAAAGCATGGGAATTCGTTCAGGTATTGAGTAGTCCTCACAAATTTATGACTACTTTTAGTTGCATTAGGGGTTATTCTGATGGCTCAAGGTCACATCTTTATAATCAGTTGGCATCTAACATCAGTCACTAATGTGAGTTTACCTAACTACCCATCCATCCATTCATCCACAAACATGTTCCAAATCATGCAGTGTTGGTCTTTCCTGGGGACTCTAGGCTTCTTGTATACTTTCCCTGACAGTCAGCCCTTATGCCAAAATAATATGGAAGGATGAATACCAAAGGCATTTCTAGGGCATGGTTGTTGGGGAGACTTTGTTTCTTACCAGGCCAGTACACTAAAAAAACCCTGGAAACTCTTCACACTTGAACAGAGTCACCCACTCTGGGAAAGCCTGAGATCTGACATGGATACTCCCTTTCTCCTTATTTTCTGTGTTTTGTTTTTTCTTACTCCACAATAGTAAGAGCTAAGGCTGTGGATCTTGGGGGAAAGAGAAGGGCAATCCTAGAGGCCAATCTTTGGTTCAAGCAGATGGGATTAGCCTGAACAGTCCTGCCCAGTTTGCCAGGGGATTTATCTTGGTGTGTGGAGTAAACTTCAGGGTAATAAAGGATGTTCATTTGCCTGGCCTTGAGCTCTGTGCATCTCTTTTCAGGGACCTCCTCATATGGCTCTGAAAGGGTAGGGTTTTGCTATTCCGTTCCAGGTTTCTTGCTTTAGCTCTATCAGTTTCTACCTACTACAGAAATGGCAGACTGGCCTGGAAAGCAGGAGGTGAAATCCTGGACTGGAGAATGGTAAGAAGTTTCTCCAGATAGAGGTTGGCTGGTATAGTGGGAAGAAAGAAGGATCATTTGAGTGGACAGGAATGGGGAGGCCCCAGGTCAACAAGTCTGGCTTGTGAAGATGGGTAGGAAGAGAAGAAGTTCTGGTGAAGCAAAGGCCCCAACCCAGTAAACCAGAAGGTTAGGCATCTGGGACACCTGGAAAAACAAAGGAAGTGCAACTTGTTTTCTGAAAAGAAACAGGGGTCTTCTTGAGAAAGGAGCAGTAAAGGGAAGTGCAATGAGGTATAGAGAGATGTAATACTTGCTTGAATTGAACACTGACTTGGGTTATTATTCGGAGGAGAATTTTAACCACTTTATTTGTAAATAGTGCATATTGGTAGAATGCAATAGGAACATCTTTCTTTTCCAGACAGAGGTTCAGAATCCAGGGTTCATCCTGATGGGGCTGATGAAATTAACTGTTGTATAGCTCTTTGTTCTAATTTTTAATGGTCAAAGGATGCATTCACCATAGTTTTTTTTTTTTTTTTTAAAGATTTTATTTATTTATTTATTTGAGAGAGAGAATGAGAGAGAGAGAGCATGAGAGGGGGGAGGGTCAGAGGGAGAAGCAGACTCCCCGCTGAGCTGGGAGCCTGATGTGGGACTCGATCCCGGGACTCCAGGATCATGACCTGAGCCGAAGGCAGTCGCTTAACCAGCTGAGTCACCCAGGCGCCCTCACCGTAGTTTTTGGTAAGACATGGGGAACTGGAATTTAAGACCCTGAAAATTCACAACTCCAGAGTCTCACAATGTATGATTGTCCACTTCAAGTGTTTTCAACAATCTTCTTGCCAAGTTATAAAAGAATACATATTCATTGTGGAAAAAATTTAATACAGAGAAGCACAAAGAGTAAAATAAAATCTTGTCTGTGGATAATTATTATTAATAATTTTGATTATATTTCTTCAATCTTTTTACTGTGCATTAACATGCAAACAGAAATTTTAGGAAAATATGATCATACTATGTTTATTCTTTCTGTAATTTGCTCTTTTCACTAATACACAGCAAAAGTTTTCCAAAGATGGTGTGCATTAATTTCAATATCATTTATGTTCCATTTATCTAAGTAATTTATTTAATCAATCTCTTATTGTTAAGGAGTTAGTCCTCCTCCCCCTAAAATCTTTACTGTTAAATAACAGTGCTACTATGCACATCATTTGATCAATCTCCAAATATTTAGTGGGTACCTAGTAGATATCAAGCCTTGTATATAACCGAATATAAACATAGCAAACAGACTTAGTTCCTAACTCTCATGCAGACTAGTCTGGTGAAAGAGATGATCAACAAATAAACCAACAAGCATAGGTGTTTTGTGGCTTCCCATGGAGAGCAGGATCACCTGAACCTAAGATTGGTTCAGATATTGATTGAGACGGATGATGTTAAAAGTGCCAAGAGGGTATGAGAAGGTTTGTTACTCATATAATGGAACATTCCAGAGAGAGAAGGGTGGGTACAAGCTGGTCCAGATGGCTTGAGCAAAGTGGAAACAACAGGGGATTAGGCTTTTGTAGTGGACAAGGAGGTGGGGACTTATGAGCTTTGAACCTCCCTCTGACACAGAACAGGAAGGACAGACCAGGAAGAGAAGAGGGATGGGGATCTAAAAGCTGTCCAAGGTTGAACTTCAAAAATGGTGTCAGTCCAAGGGTGACTGGAACACACAATGGGGACAGGACAGTCTCTTCAATAAATAGTGTTGGGAAAAGTGGATATCCACATGCAAAAGAATGAAACTGAACCTTTCTCTTACACCACTAATAAAACTCGAAATGGATGAAAGATGTAAGTGCAAGACCTGAAACCATAAAACTCCTAGGAGAAAACACAGAGAAAAAGATCCTTGACATTGGTCTTGGCAATGATTTCGTGGATAAGACAACAAAAGCACAGACAACAAAAACGAAAATAAGAAAGTGGGACATCATTAAACTAAATAGCTTCTGTACAGCAAAGGAAACAATAAACTGGAAAGGCAATGCACAAAATGGGAGAAAATACTCACTATCTATCTGATAAGGGGTTCATGTCTAAAATACATAAAGAACTCAGGGGTGCCTGGGTGGCTCAGTCGTTAAACATCTGCCTTTGGCTCGGGTCATGGTCCCAGGGTCCTGGGATCGAGTCCCGAGTCGGGCTCCCTGCTCGGCCGGAAGCCTGCTTCTCCCTGTCCCACTCCCCCTGCTTGTGTTCCCTCTCTCGCTGTGTCTCTCTCTGTCAAATAAATAAATAAAATCTTTTAAAAAATAAAAAAAATAAAATATATAAAGAACTCAGACAACTCCATAGCAAAAAGCAAATAATCCAATTAAAAAATGGGCAAAAGGACCTGAATAGACATTTTTCCAAAGAAGCCATACAAACGTCTAATAGGGACATGAAAAGATACTCAACATTACTAATCATCAGAGAAAAGCAAATCAAAACCCCACCTGTGAAAATGGCTATTATCAAAAAGACAAGAGATAGCAAATGTTGGCAAGGACGTGGGGAAAAGAAAACACTTTCAGGAAGTTGTCCTGTGAAGGAGCAGGGAAATTTGGCATTAGCTGAAGGGGAATACTGGAAAAGGGGCTTTATAAAGATAGTTTGAGTGCTGATGGGATAAGTCTTTTGGGACAACTTTTGAGAATATTCATTTTTAATGTCATAGGTTGCATGAAAGTCTGTATGGCATAGAATTTAGAAGCTTGGTCCATGGAGCAGTCTGCCTGGGTTCAAATCCTGACTCTTTCCCTTAGTGGTTGCATAACAACCTTGAGTGAATTACTTAACCTCGCTGTGCCTTAATTACCTCATTTGTAAAATGGGGGTAATGATAATAGTACCTACTTCATTAGGTTGTTGTGAGGATTAAATGGGTCATATAATGCAAAGCCCTTAGAACACAGCGTGGCACATAGTATACACCATATAAATGTTTGCTAAATAAGTAAACATAGACTGCTACAAATGATCGTAAGTAGAATTTCTAAGACATGGAGTATGTACATTTTAAAGCCTGTAGCCATACCAAATTGCTTTTCACAAACTATCACATGGTCAGTGAATAAGAAAGTTAGTTTTTGGATGTCCTTACCAAGGTATTTCAAAACTCATTGTATTTTGCAAGGCAAAAAAAATTTATAGTTCATTGTTCTTTTTTTTTTCAAAGATTTTATTTATTTTTACGAGAGAGAGAGAACAAACAAGTTGGAGCGGGGAGGGGCAGAGGGAGAAGCAGACTTCCCGCTGAGCAGAGACCCTGATGTGGGACTCGGGCCCAGGACGCTGGGATCGTGACCTGAGCCGAAGGCAGATGCTTAACCAACTGAGCCACCCCGGAGCCCATATAGCTCATTGTTCTTTAATTAACTACAATAGTTTGATTAATAGAGACTGAACATTTTTCGAAAGTTTGCTGGTGATTCAAATTTTTCTTTAAGTTAATTGTCTGTTTTCATCCATTGTTTATTTTTTCCACTGGAGTGTTTTGCTTTTCCATATTGTTTTTAAAGAACTGTTAAAGTATCTCTCATAAAACTTGCAATTATTTTCTCCTTTTGCTGTTTGCCTGTCTAATGGTGGTTTGCAAGCCAAGAAAGGTCTTTATTCTTGGTCACATATGTATGTTTATGTTTCTTTCCCCCCTCTCTGTCACTCAGAAATGAGATATTCATCTATTTTTTTCGTACAGTTTTATAGTTTTATTTTTTGAATTATATTTATAACCCAGCTGAAGTTTATTTTACGGTATAGTATAAAGTAGGCATTTAATTTTATTTTTACACAAATATTTAAGCAGTTTTACTAACATCATTTATTGAATAATCCATTCTTCTCTTACAGATTAGACATAAACCCTTTAACATGTATAATCATCTATAAATATTTGGATCTATTTCCACTCTTTCTAGTCTTTCCATTGCTTTTTCGTGTTGTTCCAATGATCTGTTCCCTTTATTCTTGTTTCACTGTAGTGCTTTCAATTATAATGACTTTGACATGTAAAATTTAAGTAAAATATATAATTATGAACATCATATAATTTTATATCTGCTTCTGCAAGATCCATTAAATTTTTCTTTTTCAAAATTGCTTGTTTCAGGGGCGCCTGTGTGGCTCAGTTGTTAAGCATCTGCCTTCGGCTCAGGTCATGATCCCAGGGTCCTGGGATCGAGTCCCACATCGGGCTTCCCGCTCTGTGGGTAGTCTGTTCTCCCTCTCCCACGCCCTCTGCTTGTGTTCCCTCTCTTGCTGTGTCTTTCTCTGTCAAAAAATAAATAAAATCTTTAAAAAAAAAAAACAAAACTGCTTGTTTGGACCTGCTTTTTTTAATGTGAAAATTAGTATTTTTAAAGTTCTATCTAAACATTCTGGTAGGATTTAGATTAAATTTGCATTATCCTTATGAAATAATCTAAGGTTATTAAGGCTCCTATGGTATCGTTTCTGTATGAGGCAGGGACTTGTATGTGAGCAGGACCTGTGAATATTATGGGATATCACTCCCATGATTGGATATTGGATATTGATATTATTGGATATCAACTCCCATCAATTGACTTTTGAGTTATCAAAAGGGAGATTATCCAGGTGGGCTGCACCTAACCAGGTGAGCTCTTAAAAAAGCTTCTGCCCTTTCTGAAAGAGAGATTTAAAGTTCAATGGGGATACCTATGAGGGAGATTCTCCATTGCTGGCTTTGAAGATGGAGGGGTGCCTAGTATCAAAGACCAGGGAGTGGCCTCTTGGAGGTAAAGCAGCACCCTAACTGAGAGCCAGTGAAGAACTGAATTCTGCCATCAACCTAAAAAGAGTTTGGAAGAGGACTCTGAGATCCAGATGAGAACACATCCTTCCAACACCTTGATTTTGACCTTGTGAGATTCTGAGCTGAGAACCCAGATGTGAGAGGCCTGGACTTCTGACCTACAGAACCGTGAGCTCGTGAATCAGTGGCATTTTAGGCTGCTAAGTCTGTGGTAATTTGTTACACAGCAAAAGAAATCTAATGAAGTTTACATTTATTAAAGTCTCCATTTTCATAAACCTCAATAACATTTTTATGGTATGGGTCCTACGTGATAGTTGATGAATGTATTTCTGAGTGTATCGGAAATACCTACAGACAACAAAATCCTCTAGCAAATGTAAGCAGAGAGAAGGTTGTTTATTGAAAAAGAAGACTGAGGAGTCTGCAGAGCCTCTGGGAGAGATGGAGAGCCAGGCTCAGATGCCAGGTGGCCAGGCACAAAGCAGTCAGGTGGGGGCTGCCCAAGTCCATGGGGCCATTGCACCTGGAGCATGTGGTGCTGTGTCACTGCTGTCAGCCCCTTGGACATTCTAGATGCCTGCAACCCTGCCACCCTGGGAAAACAAACTTTCTCTGCCATCAAGCTTGCCAGAAGATTTGTTTTTTCTGCCTGCAGCTTCTGCCCCATGAGGCTTGCTTTCTCCCCTATGTTTCATGCAGATGCTTCTGCTAGGTAAAAACCAGGCCATGTAGCAAACTTTACCTGCAACAGGGGCTGGAAGAGGTAGGTTGTTGTTGTTGTTGTTGTTTTTAATGAATGGGAAAGAGACACATTCTGCCTAGGGTGAGCCCCCTGCCCCCATGAGTCACACTGTTTTTTTGTTTTGTTTTGTTTTAAGATTTATTTATTTGAGAGAGAGAGCGAGAGAAAGCACGCAGGAGTGCAGGGGGAGGGGCAGAGGGAGAGGATCTTCAAAGCCCCCGACTCCCCTTGAGCCCGGAGCCCCACCTGGGTGGGGGGGCTGGGGCTTGATCTCAGGACCCACGAGATCATGACCTAAGAGGAAACGGAGTGACATTCAACCAACAAAGCCACCCAGGCGTCCTTGGAACAGGTGGTTATAAGGTTTAAGGAAAGTAAGTTAGGAGGGGATAGTAATGGGTACTGAATGAGCTGGTTTACACTCTTTCATTCTGCACATTTCATATTTTGCTGCTATTGTGAAAATGATCATTTACTCTTGAATTTTAGAAGTGTTTGTTACAATGTAGGGCTTCTATTTTTAAAAATTCTCTTGTGCTCTTGCACCTTGCTAAAATTTCTAATAGTTCTTGTAAATTTTAAATTCATTCTCTTGTGATTTCAAATCATAATACCGGTAAATAGTAATGCTTAAAAAAATCCCAATACACAGGCAGATCTTGCTTTACATGGCTTTGATATGCATGGATATCAGTTACTCTAGTTTAGTTAAATAACACCGGTCCTTAACAACACAGTTCAAATTTCAGTTACCATGAGATATGAACTGTGAGTAATTGCATAAAGTACACATTTTTTTTTACTAGCTCTTCAGTGCACAAATCACTATATAATAACAGATGCACATCAGGATCGGTGGCCGATCACAACACTTCTTTCAAAGTCTTTTGGTTTGTCACTGTGCACCTGTCACTCAGCTCATGGATAGACAGCAATGCATAAAGTTGTGCTGTCTCCGTGTCTCCCAGTGATAAATCATGTGACATTTTACAAGGATGAATAATTGAAAGAGGAAATTAGCCAACGAAGATGAAAGTGCAGCAAAGAAACAAAAAATGATAACACTGGAAGTAGAATTTGAATGGAGTATAAATGGAGTTCTAGAAGAAATGATGGACTGTGGGAAGGTAGACACTGATGCTGTTCCTGCCATTCTCTATGGGCAGCCATAGCAAGTTAGCAAAGACCAACTTTCTGACGTCAGTGAGGAAAGTGGTTGTCATGACAAAGATGAAGATGTCCTAGAGGAAGTGACACTGAGAAAAAACTTCCCTTTAAAGGAACCCTCAGAGGGTTTTTCAAGACATTGAAAGTGCAAAGGGCAAAATGTTGGAAGATGATCCAAATTTAGAAAGGAGCATAATTTACCAAAGCGCAGAGAAGATGCTCGCTCCACATGTAGAGGTATAGTATGAGAAGGCAAGCATTTTTGAAACTACTCCTGATAAGTTTTTACAAAGAAATAAAACACTTTGATGTGCAATGCTTCTAAGGTTTTAAATTACAGTGCATCAAATACACATTAGGGTTTTTATTTTTTCATTCCACATCTACATTTATAACTGACAGTAAGTGAGTGTTTAATCTCTTGACAAAAATTTTTAAAGATCATGGAACAAAGGCCACTTTACATAGTTTCAGCTTGTATGGTCATTTTTTATAGTTGTGCACTACCGTGCAAAGCGGGGACTGCTACATCTCTCATATTTTCACACCAACTGAAACCTTCAGAAGAAAGACAAATAATGGTGAGAGGGGCATCGCTTAAAGATTGATTCGGCTAGATATAGAAACTTGGGACACAATAATCTTTTCTAAAGATTGTGCACCATTATATTCTGGTATTTAGTGTTGGGGAGGAGGTGTTCAAGGCTGCTCTTATGTTCTTTCCTTTTATGGGTTTTAATTTTTTTATATTTACATATGCTTTGTAGGAGTGTTTGTGAGCTTCGAAAGGATTGCTCATTTGTCCCATAGCTTATCCTTACCTCCACATTTGATAATTTAAAATAAGGCTCTTTGTGGTACTGGGCTGCTAGGATCTTTTCTCTCTTCCTGCAAAACATGGATGCTTTATCAGGAAGGACAGTTGTGAATTGCCCTTAGTTTAGCTCAAAACCTCTCCTGTATAACAATGATTTAAGGGTGTTTCAATTAAAAAACATGCATATTTCTTGCCATTTCAGTAAGCTTCTTAGAAGGAATCAAGGTTAAGTTTCTATGATCCAACTACAATTTCCCCCAGAAATTCACGACTCTTCTTCTTAAAATTCTTCTTTGTTGTACTGAAATGTTCAATCTTTAAAACAAACATAAGAAGAGGCTGTTGTTCGTAACATTTTGTATTCAATACTTCAGTGCATGATTTCACTATAGACAAGAGGATTTGGAATTAGAAAGTTCGGCACGTGATAGCGTATTTAGGGGGCTGAGTTATCTGTGTAATTTCCTCACTTGGGGACTTGGTTTAGATCATATCATGTATTGAAGAAAACAGGACAGAAGTGGGAAGCAAAAGTGTGAGGGATTATATTTCATTTTGATTGACTGTTCTACCTGGCCCAGTACTTAAACTATTATCATGAGTTATAGGAATTCCATATCCAGAGCATCTAAACGTGATAAGAAATGGCTCATTAGAACAATAATGGCTGCTGAAAAATTAATAGTGTTGACTGCAAATGAAAAAAAAACAAACCCTCCTAGAATAGATCACTGGATTCTTGCTTTATTAACATTGGCTGAACTAGCATACAGATCCTCAAAGTATCTGATAAAGAGTAGGAATATGAACTGATTTGTACTTCTAACCCAGAACAATACTTTACATATTTTAAATCCTGTTGGAAGATACACAGTTTTATCAAATATTGTCTTTTTGGCAAAGATCAAAATGAAGACTCAAGCTTCTTCAGTCTCCTTCTGCCTTGCTTCTCTCCATGCTTACTGCAATTTTTCATTTTTATCTTTCCTCTGCTCTTGTTTTGTTTATTTTAATATCTTTTTCTCCCCAAAATGATTAGGATAAATTGTCTTCATGAAAATACAATGAAAACTACCCTGTGATTGTTTCTTGGGAAAACGATTTTAATTTGTGATAGGAAGGTACTGGGCAGCAAATGCAACTCAGATAATGTTCATGATTGCTGTTGTAATTATATTCATCATGATAGTAGAATGGGGCTACTTTGTCTCTTTCTTCATATAGTCATGTCATTCAACATAGATTTATAGACATTTCAGTTTTATGGAGATGGTATATCAATGTATTAATTGTTAAATATGTAGTGCTCTGAGGTTTGGAATAATTTATGGCAGTCTGTTTGGTTTTAAAAGTGCATATTTTTCCTAGGAAATAAAGTTTTACAGGGAAAACTGAATCTATACTAAAGGAGAAAGACTCTCATTATATGCTAATTATGAATGATACAGCTCACTCTCATGGACATTTTTATTTTTTAATTACATAAGCAATGTAAGTTAACTTTAGAAAAATAAGTACAAAATAAAACAAACAAGAAGCCTTCTTCTATTCCTATACTCCCAAGATAACCATTTTTACCTTTTTGGAGCCTACTCTACCAGATGAAGCTGTGCCCCTTGCTTCACAAAATGGGGATAATACCAAATTTTCTCTTTGGAAACTGCTTTTTTCCCTTCACACTCTAATGGAGACATCGATCCACATTTTAATGATTCCATAGCAATCTCATGAATACATGTATTATGTTTATAGGTTAAATCTATTTTTGTTAGATATTTATGTGGTTTCTTAATTTTTTATTGTGATGAATGTGTGGTAAATATCACTATACCTAAAACATTTTTATAGATCCATAGTTATTTCTTTAGTATAAATACCTAAAAGTAGCTTTTCATGGTTAAGGAGTATAGAAAATTACAAAAGTATACTCTAGAAGAGCTGTACCAATTTGCATTTCCACTAGTGGAAATGAGAGGGTCAATGCCTCCAAATATTTGCTATGTAATTGTGTAATTTTATTTTAATATTTGGTAACCTGAAAAGCAAAAGAATGATATGCAGTTTTGCTTTGCCTTTTTTTTTTTTATTTGCAAGACTGAACATTTTCTCATTTGTTTTAAGAACTTCCTAGGGCGCCTGGGTGGCTCAGTCAGTTAAGTGTCTGCCTTTGGTTCAGGTCATGATCTCAGGGTCCTGGGATCGAGCCCTGCATCAGATTTCCCGCTCAGAGAGGTGTCTGCTTCTCCCTCTCTTTCTGCTCCTCTCCCTGCTCATGCGCTCGCTCTCTCTCCTCTCAAACAAATAAATAAAATCTTAAAAAAAAAGGACTTCCTTTTGTGTTTCTTTTTTTCTTTTCTTTTTCTTTTTTTTCTTCTTTTTTTGCAAATGGTCTGTTTGTGACCTTTTTGCATTTATCTACCAGAAAAAAGCAGATAAGTAAAAAGAGACTTAAAAAACCAAGTGGATTAGATATATTAAATATTACTCAAAATACTGGAAACAGTGGAGTCACTTTCACAGAGTATGGAAGGTGTGGAGGAGGTTGTAGACTGAAAAATTATTACTGAATCAGGGTGATCTTTATGTGGAAAGGCTATTAAGAAAGTCATTTCCAGACATCAGAAGACTTAGAAGATATATCTATCAATACTTAAAAAAAAACCAAACTTAGTCCAAATGTTAATCCCACCATAAGATGGAGGAAAGTCAATGTCTAATACTTCATGCCTGGTATGTGTGACAAACAGTGCTTTACATATATTAACTCTTTAACAGTGACAACCTCCTAGAAGGAGTAATAATTAGCAAAAAAGAGGAATTTATCCTAAGGCAATAATCAGTATATGTATGCAGAAATGTAGCAGTCAGTGTTATCATAACTGTTTTACTTAATAATAATAAAAAGATAAAACCAAAATAAATATCCAACAGTTGGGGTTTCGGCACTATACAGTGGGATAGGCTACAATACAGGCATTAAAAATGATGTTGAAAGATACTGAATGACACTGTGCTAATTGTTGTACATTCATCATCTTCCTAAGTTATGAACTTACGAGGTAGGTACATTTATTAACTCCAGGTAGTGTAACTGAGGCTTAGAAAAGTTAATTTGCTCAAGGCCATATAGCCAGGGCTCAGACTGAGATCTGTCCAACTCTAGTGTCCTCACTCATATCCACTATGACCTCCATTGGAGATGGAGGATACATAGATGGCTCTCTGGATCTGTAATTATGGAAATCTTTAGGATCATTAGTCCCAAGGGTTTTTTCTTTCTCTTTTGTCTTTTCTACAATTAATGTGTATTCATTTTGAATTTAGGAAGAAAAGATTAGCAAAAAATAAAGTCGATTTAAGAAAAAGAGTAAAAGAGAAATTTTTGAAATAAAGAAGGTATGAAGATTCTGAAGAAAGAATTCTGGGCACAGTTGAAATGGCCATTACTTTCTCATGGGGAAAGATGTTGGGGAGAAACAGCCTAATCCTCATTGGCTTTTTCCAGAAGTCTAGAACCTTAAAATCCAAGATCAGGTCATCTGTGAAAAGTACTATGTATAACGATTGATTTTTTTTAAAGTGACACCCAAGGGAGTTACAGATTGCCAGAGCTATACTGGTGTATCGGTCAGAGTATAACCAGGAAACCAGAAGCTTCTGGGTATTTTGAAGTAAGGGAATTTAATACAAAGAACTTATACACATGGGCTGGAGCAACTGGAAGAGCCAAACAGATGACAAAAGGAGATGGGGGAGAGAATACAAATTGAGATGATACCCAGAGAGCAGAAGTAGCTTGTTACTGACTAGAATCCATGTGTCTGCACACACTGCTTTAGTGTTAGGGACTCTATGGCCATCTGTTCCATGTTTGCTGAAGGTTTCTAGAAACCCTGGTTTCCTCAACCAAAGCTGCAATCTCCATCAATGCTGTCACTGTCGTGCTGTAGATGCTACTCTTGCTGTCAAAGATGTTGCCAATAATTGGAGATGGAAAGTGTGACTTCTCCCCTCTTTCTCCTTCCATTATCTCATGTTGCCTCCCTTGGGCAGAATCTAATTGGAGTCCAGTGGGCAAGTGAGGCAAGTGAAAATTTAGTTTTCAGCCTCCAAGCTTTCTATCATACCTGGCAGAGCAAAGAAGGGCGAGGAGTCGGATTGAGAACAAAGACTCAGGTGACTGACACTGTTCACTCTTTGGGCCAGTCAGCATCCATTCTCATCCTTCTACCCATATGGAATTTCCATACAACATTCTGTTTGTATCTGATTGAATGCATGCATCTCTTTTATAAACAATGATGCTATTTCCTCATCTAATTCACTGAACAATTCCTTCTGAATATTCCATATTTACAAGCTGAATTATAAAGTTAACTATCACTAACTCCCTTTGAATAAAAAAAATGGGGGAAACAGAGGGGAAGCAAAATTGCCCCATACATATGTACCTAATATCTACAAATATGTCTACCTAAAAACAAGGAAGAAAAATATTTATAGTTGCTATAGTTCTCATTTCTATAACTTGTCACAAGGCTGTGTTGATATTTAAAAAATTCTTCTTCTGCTAACATTTCATTTTTTCTTTGCTCTCAGGCAGTCTCCTTTCTGTTTAAAGTTTCAAATCTTCATTCCTAAAGTATCTGAATCACTGATAATTTTTCTTTCTTGGGTCGTTATTGTCTTCTTTTACCATTTATGATTGGAATAGAAATATAAGAGAAGGATTAGGAAATCCCAAGGGTTCCAAACAGTCTTCCTTGTTCTTACCGTGTGATGGCAACACAATTTCCTTTTGATAATTAACTATTCTTTTTGCCATTTGATTTTGTGTCATGAGAAGCCTGAAATATCTAGGTGGCCATCTCAACTTTCAGTTCAGTTGAACAGTTGTACTCCTTATTGGAACCATTCCTCTCCCAGGAATGAAGGCCTATAAAATAGTGGAGCCCAATATTATGGGGGCATGGCAAAAATCCTGAGTTGGTTATTAGGTATAATAGAGGAGCCACTAGCTGTTCCATCACTTGGTTCCATGATCCATCTTTTCAGGTCATGGAAGAAACAGCATCATATATTGGTTATCAGTTCAAGGCATATGCCACAGCTTGAAGGATAGCACCCCTCCTTGCCAGTCACATAAATGAAGCATCAGTAGGCCACTCTACTATTACTTCACACCAGCTGCTTCTGGATGTAGGGACTCCATAGTAAGGATAGTGGGTCCTCTGGATGTGAGTCTATTATTGCACTGTTTTCATGTAAAATGAGCTCCTTGGTGAGAAGTGATGTTGTGTAGGATAGCATGGTAGTCTAATGATTTTCTAGGGCTGTTGTAACAAAGTACCACATACTGGGTGGCTTTAAACAACAGAAATTTAGTCTCCCATCGTTCTGGAAGCTAGAAGTCTGATATTGAGGTGTCATCAGCATCATCTCTTTTCTGAAAGCTCTAGGGAAGAATCCTTTCTTGCCTCTGCCAGCTACTGGTGGCCCCAGGCATTCCTTGGCTTGTGGCAGGATAACTCCAATCTCCAAACTCCAAAACTATCTTCACATTTCCAGTTCTTCCTATATCTCTCTCCTAAGGATACCAGTCATTGAATTTAGGGCCTGCCTTAAATCCAGGATAATTTCATCTGGACATCCTTAACTAATTACATCTTCAAAGACCGTATTTTCAAATAAGGTGACATGAGGTTCTGGGTAGGTATGATTGTGTGTATGGGGGCACTATTTAACCCATTACAGGTACCATCATGAATGAGCTATGATGGAAAGGATCCATGCCATCAATCTGCCACTGGGTGGCTGGATGATCCCACATTGAGGGATCCACATTGTCTTCTGCTATCAGGCAGTGGCAGCAGCTTGAATAACCTTAGTGAGGGGAGTCCATGTTTTGGGTCCTCCTTCCTTATTACTGTATTCACTTTATTGGGCAAGCACCGTGGTGGCTGAGAAAAGGGCTGGTTGACATTGACAGAATGTGTAATCTTGTCCTGATTATTGAGAGCCTCCTTTGCAGTGGATACTTGTTAGTGAGTATTAATAAGAGACCCAAGTTTCCTTTTACTCTTGCCCTTTCTGAGCCATACATCCACATGCCTCTTCCTAAGACATCCTTATCACCAATCAGATTATGTATGTTCCAAGTTTCTGGTTAAACTAGAGACATTCACTCACTGCCTGTCTGAGTCAGTGAAGATCTGACATTAGATTTTTTCCTCTGGTCTCTATATAGTGGACAACCAGACAGACTTCTTACAGTCCAACCCACTAGGATGGTTTGCTGTCCCCACTGTCTTTCAAGGACGAGGGCTGTAATGCAATAGCAGCACCCTTCCAGAATGTGCCAGCTTCTCATGTGGCTCCATCTGTAAACTAGACCCAAGATTTTTCTTTCTTAGCCAATTGTTCATATGGAACACCATGTAAGGTAGTATTTAAGAATTGAGAGAGAAGCAAGAATGCAGCAGAAGGTTCTAAGAGAATTTTGTCTTCAGGACTTCCATAATTTCAGTCTCATTTCCATTTGATGATGAAAAAAAATTTTTTTTTAAAGATTTTATTTATTTATTGTCAGAGAGAGAGAGAGAGCACGCGCGATCGAACACAAGCAGGGGGAGCGGCAGGCGGAGGGAGAAGCATGCTCCCCGCCGAGCAAGCAGCCCGATGTGGGATTCAGTCCCAGGACCCTGGGATCATGACCTGGGCCGAAGGCAGGCGCTTAACCAACTGAGCCGCCCAGGCGTCCCTTGATGATGAAATATTGCTATGCATGTCCAACTTCATGATTTTGTGGATAAGATAGCACTCGGTTCATTATATATAAGTTAGATTCCTGATCGTGTAGTATCCTTTGGTCAGACATTCATCTGTAACAGGGCTCACAGGCAAGCCAAGAGCTGTTCTTTCAAAGGGTAGTTATATGCATAAGAGAGCATGGCTTTGCTCCCAAATCCTGGGGATTTCTGCTCTCATTTTCTAATTGGAGCCTTCCTGAGTCTTCATAAGGCATTCCTAATTTGCCACAGAATCTTCCAGCATTGTTGAATCTTCTGGGTCATAAGTTTCTAGTGCACACAGAATAATTGCCTCCCAAAATGTTCACATCCTAATCCCCAGAGCCTGTGAATATGTTACCTTCTACAGCAAAAGGGAATTAAAGTAGTGGATGAAATAATGGTTGATAATCAGCTGACCTTAAAATAAAGGATTATCCTAGATTATCTGGGTAGGCCAATGTCATCACAAGAGTCCTTAAATGTAGAAGAGGGAGGCAGGAGAGTCTGTCAGAATGATATAATATGTGACTCAACCAATCATTGCTGGTCTCTGGTGTTCTGTGGGATGTCAAAATGATCAAGGTTTTTGACTCCCAGATTATAACAGAAAACTGCAAAGTTAACATAACCTAGAGGTAAGTCAGGGAAGGTGTTCTATTGCTCTTGCCATGTAAACCAAACCACTTTTAGTGGCCTTTGTTAACTGATACAAATAAAGCATTTGCTGCATTGATTTGCTCCAGTAAACAGACCACATCTCTTTTAGGAGTTGAAATTGGAATCACCACTTGGTTATGTTTATGTCATTCTTTAAGACTCATCTACCTTCTGCACAGGTCAAATAGGGGAGTTGAATAGGAAGTAATAACAAACACAAAACTCAATCTTTCAAATCTTTGATGGTGCCATTTATCCTTGTAATTACCCCATGGATGCAGAATTGCTTTTGGTTTACTGTTCTGATAGTTATGGGCAGATGAAGGGCTTACCATTGTTCCTTCTTATGGTAATAGTCATCATTTTATTGATCAGGAGCCAGTAGAATATTTTGTAATTTTTTGAATATGGCTATTGCAATTATACCATTAAGAACTGGGAAAATAAACATAGGATGGTCTATAGACCCAATGGGCCCACTGTAGGGTAGGCTAGGGCCACATCTCTTTATCATTTGATGACCAAAAGCACCTAATAGGTTAGGCAGAAAATAGAAATGTTTTGAATATCCAGAGATCAGCACCAATTCAGAGCCTGTGTCTAGTTCAGGATGATCCAATTATTTCTCTTTCTGCACTGTACAGTGACCTTGGTAAACAGCTACAAAAGCCTTTGAGGGAAGATTTAGAGGAAAAGTCAAAGAATATATTTTGCAACAGTTAGTAAGGTCCTTCCTCACCAGGGCCTATCCTCTATTTTAATCAAGGGGTTCTGGGTCTTTGAACTGGTTTAAGACTGAGAATAGGCTGAGAGGCCATGACTACTCACCAGACTTAGATTTTTCTTTTCCTTTTTTTCTTTTCTTTTCTTTTCTCTTTTCTTTTCTTTTCTTTTTTCTTTTCTTTTCCTTTCTTTTTCTTCTTTCTTTCTTTCTTCTCTCTCTCTCTTTCCCTCTTCCTTTCTTTCTTATACAGATCAAATAATATTTAAGTAGATTTTTTGTCTATCTAATTCTCAGAAATACCATGATCAGTAAGCCATCCCCGAAGATCCCGTGTGACAAAGCATTCTGATTGCCATTCTGTTCTTGCTGCCCATTAGGGTAATTTTACTCACCTTATCTATGCCAGTTATACTATCCCACCTGGCTCCACTAAAATCAGAGGTGTCTAGTACAATGGCAGCATCATCCACTGTCATTTATAATATAGCAAAGACAGTTGCTGCAGAACTTTTCAAGGATGCCACAACTCCCCTCATTTATGCAAAACTCTAGGTTAATAATACATTGCTCAATGCCTTAGAGAAGGAAGTATCTTATAGATCCTCTTGGGTGACATGAGTGTGAAATCCTTTCTGTAAATTATGTCAGGTAAGATAGGACATATCAAACAGTTGGAATTTAGGTCATTGAGTTCAGATTCTGGTGAATTATCCAGGAAATTTTTAGGATCACTCTTAATATTTCAAACAAGGTGTTGGATACAAAAGTGTCAGAAGGACTGGGATTAAAAAAAGGGGGGGGGGAAGAGAATGAAGATAAGAAGAAGAAAAAAAAGGAGTAACACTCAGAGCTCAGAAGCAGCTGTTGCCCCTGGGTGGAAGCCCATGCTCCCATGCCTGCTACTGCACTGCTGGAGACCCTGGCAGTTGGTTCTGAACTCATCTAAGTGCCTTGTTAACCACAGGTGACGTATGCCTTTAATAGGATTACTGCTACTGTTGGAGTGTGGAGACTGTGTCTTGGAAAATTAGGGGAACCTCTGCTAAAGAGGTGATACATGGACTGATTTTGACTGATGAATACGACTTTTCAGATTCTTTTTCCAGGTAGGAAAACATTTCAGGAGCCAATTTTCCTCCACAAGCAAAAATAACCTTTGGGAATGAGGAGGACATGTTTGAAAGGATGTTTATAAAACTATGGTCCTGTTGGGGAGAGGAAAAATTTTCCTATAACCTTCAAATTTCCTCTAGCTGGTCTTAAAGATTAAATTGACATGAAATAGATTAGCAGAAGAAAAAAACAAAGTTTAATTACATGCACATGGAAGCCCACTAAAAAAACTGAGACACAAAGAAGTGACCAAGGCAGGCAGCTTTTATGCTTTTTAGACAAACAGAAATCTGTGAGGAATTGACAAGACAAAGAAAACTTATGTTGGGGAGCTTCAGATAGTAAGGAATTCTAAACAGAATTTGGGCTTGAATGATAAGTTAGTAAAAGTAATAGGGGTTTGTTTATACAGCCTCCTCGGCTCTGAATTCCTTACCTCTGGTGATAAGGACGTCTGTTTACTTCCCGGTACAGGGAGGGTACCTTTCACATGGGAGATTTATTTCCTGCTTTCTGGAAACACAGAGGGGGTCAGAATGTTCTTGCACTGTCTATTACCTAAGTAACTTTTCATTCCAAATAATCAGTATGCCAAAGTGGCACCTAATGGAGTGGCCTGCCCTGGGACCCTACAGTTCACATGCCACAGTGTTGGGATGTTTCAGAAGAGATGAAATAAATTAGAATATTCCGAGTGGAACCTTGCAATCTATCTGTTTAACAAGTACACTAGTAATTCTAATACACAATGTAGCTTAAGCCAACTAAAATTTAGGAACTTCAGCAATTCTTCAGTCAACTAATTATGACTGAAGAGGGGTAGGAAACTGCAAGAAGTTTTTCCACCCACAGATGCATTTGGTTTTGGCTTAATATATCTGTGTATGTGTGTAGATAGCATGGCTTTCAGCAGTAGAAGATACACAATGAGCTTATTGTGTATATTTGTTTTTTGAGTGTGCTTATGCATATGCAAGTATGTGGGCCATTTTGTGTTGAATTTTAAAAATAATGATAACAACATGGTCTCTATGATTTTGGAAGATAAAATCATCAAGAGGTTCTGTGAAAAATAGAGATGGAACTTTAAAACATCCAAAATGTTTTTTCTTACTACTTTATTCTATGTGTGAAGGAAAAATGTCCAGAATAAGGAACATAAATGGTTTGTCATTAAAAAGAAAGTACATCTAATTATATCATCTTCTGGAGCTTTTTTTTCTAAACCTCATTTCAAAGTTGGAGTAAAGAGAAGTGATCAGTTGCTTATTATTTTCATCACAAGTTTGGAAATTTTTCTTTGAGGTCTCAGGACAAAAAGAAATGTAATTATACTAGCATTATTCTAGTTAAGGTATTGAAGAAGAAATTGCAGAGAAAGAGTAAGTTTGTACGTGGGTAATTTTAATTGACTATCAAAATTAAATACTGAATCAGAAAACCTAGTGACAATCTGTTAATAGCAAAAAGATAAAACAAATCTGAAATGTGCTGATTTTTCACTGGGATAAGAAAAATGAAATTTCATAACATATCTTGATCTTCTATATGACTCTGATGGATTCTAAGTCTTTAAAGGTTAAGCCTTTAGAAGGCAAAAATTTATACAGCATTTTTATCTTATTTAGAGTGGTAGTATCGTTTTTCCCTTTAATCTATTTACTTAGATTTAAACTTCCATTAAGCACAAGATTTTAAATGAGCAATTTGTGGAAGCCTTTTTGGGTTTAATTATCAGTTCACAGAGTTTCTGCCTGAGCTAAATATTTATTCTTAGTCCAGATATACTGAATGTGTTGAATTAAGGCTTGTTGTTTAAGAGGGGGAGGAATTAAATTGCCAAAAAAGTTACTCAATTTGTTCCACCTCTAAAGTGCACTGATTTACTTAATCTCACTCTGTCAGTTTTTAAAAGCATGATTATAATTGCAAATTCTAAAGCATCAGTTGTCCAAATGATGGGATCCTCGTTAGAGATGAAAGGAGAGAAAACCCAAGATAGTTAGAAAAAAATCTATTTATTGTTCTGCCTCATTTTGCTTTTCTTCAGAGGTACCAAGAAATTTTGTACAGATCAAAGGAAATTAAAAATACATAAACCTGCTGAAAATATCAGAGAATCAAAAGTTTCAGAAAAAAAAGAAGGTCGCAAATTACACAAACAAAAGAAAGAATTGCACTAAGCCCAAAATACTTTTTAAAAAGAGTGAGAGAGAAGCAGGTAACCTATGGAGATCTCACTCTTTTTGATGGGAGCCACAAGATGGCTTTGCTAGGATCAACCTTATAGGTGATGTTAAAAACAAGACAACTAGGGCGCCTGGGTGGCTCAGTTGGTTAAGCGACTGCCTTCGGCTCAGGTCATGATCCTGGAGTCCCGGGATCGAGTCCCGCATCGGGCTCCCTGCTCGGCAGGGAGTCTGCTTCTCCCTCTGACCCTCCTCCCTCTCATGCTCTCTGTCTCTCATTCTCTCTCTCTCAAATAAATAAATAAATAAATCTTAAAAAAAAAAAAACAAGACAACAAGCCCCAAAAGGAGCTACTTATGCTGAGCCCCACATAATCAAACCAAGACTTAATATTTACAGTTTCAGCTCTCCCAGAAATAGAATCTTTTTTTTTTTTTATTTTAAGATTTTATTTATTTGACAGTGAGAGACACAGCAAGAGAGGGTACACAAGCAGGGGGAGGGGGAGAGGGAGAAGCAGGCTACCCGACGAGCAGGGAGCCCAACGCAGGGCTTGATCCCAGGACCCTGGGATCATGACCTGAGCCGAAGGCAGACGCTTAACAACTGAGCCACCCAGGCGCCCCCCAGAAATAGAATCTTAGACCAGTCAATCAGGCACCACCTGGTCAGCACTAGTGAGGTAATCTGTTGCCATCCTCTAAAGGAGGGTGACCTTGTTATAACCAATCCATTTTTTGCTAGTATAACTTCCTTGTTCCTACTCCTTCCTGCCTATGAAAGTCCTTCATTTTGTACCGCTTCTCAGAGCTCCTTTCTATCTGTTAGATGGGAAGCTGCTTGCTCGGTTCATGAATCACTGAATAAAGCCAATGAGATCTTTACTCAGTTTAATTTTTTTTTAACAACAAGACACAAGTTTAGCTATTAGTTCTTAGGCAGTATAACACCTTGACATTTTGGGGAACTGCAGTTGGCTTTTTATATAACATACCAGCACATACCATCTGTGTGGTGCTGGGTAAATCACTGAGAAGCATATCAAACATGTACTTAAGGTTGGCATTTCTGTTAGATTCCTCAATCAGATTTCCACCATGCACCATGAAAGAATCTCTTGTGATGCCGTCTTTGTGGGAGGGAATAGTAAGTCTGTATGTCACATTGGTTCTTGGTCAAATTTAGGAAATTTTTGGACTTTTTATGATTTTAAGGAGACCTCTTCTACTCTATACCAATTTATAGTAGAAGATTGGGGATTCAGTGAGAACTTGAAATATTAAATGAAAGTGTTGGTCTGTTTTGATTTATTGCTAGTTGAGACAAAATGGTAAAAGGGTTGAAAAGTGTGGTATGCATATAGGAGTTTTTATGGAATCAAATGACCTAGTGCGTATAAAGACACCAGATTCAGGCCTGGTAAATAGTAAGCACTTGGTATCATTGTTCAAATATATGATTAATTGAATAGATTTGTATGGGTCAGAGAACCCAATCATGCTAGAGAGCTTTGTTTCAAACAAATATAAATATAAAATATAAATTTTATAAATAAAATTTTGTTCAAACGAATATAAATATAAAATATAAATTGTATAAATAAAATATCTCAATATAAAATATTAGTGCACAGCAAGGTCATTACTAGGGCCACTGAATCAACTTTGAGGTAGTGTTGACCCTTGAACAACACAGGTTAAACTGCATGGGTCCACTTATATGAGGAATACTATAAATGTATTTTCTCTTCCTGATGATTTTCTTAATGACCTTTTCTTTTCTCCTTTTCTCTAACTTACTTTATTGTAAGAATACAGCAATGTTATATATACACACACACAAAATACGTGTTAAGCGACTGTTAATGTTATTGGTAAGTCTTCCAGTCAGCAGTAGGCTATTAGTTCAGTTTAGGGGAGTCAAAAGTTATATGGGATTTTCAACTGTATTTAGGGTCAGTGCCTCTAACCCCTGTGTTGTGCAAGAGTCAACTGTATTATCAATTTTTAAAAAGATTTATTTATTTATTTTAGAGAGAGTGTGCGCATGAGTGGGAGGAGGGGCAAAGGGAGAGGGAGAGAGAGAATTTCAAGCAGACTCTGTGTTGAGTGTGGAGCCCAATGGGGCCTGGATCCCAGACCCTGAGATCATGACCTGAGTTGAAACCAAGAGTTGGTTGCTTAACAAAAAGTCCAAAAATTTCCTAAATTTGACCAAGAACCAATGTGACATACAGACTTACTATTCCCTCCCACAAAGATGGCATCCAGGTGCCCCATCATTTTTTATAATTGCTAGAAAAAAATCCTTCAGCATAGCACAGCTTTACTTTTGGGAGATAGCATGCTTCAGTAGATGAGTCCTGTCTTTGGCACTGGATAGATAAAAGTTAAAATCTCAATTCTGCCACTTATTAGCTGGGTGACCTTGGTTAGGTTGCTTAGATTCTCTCAGACTCAGTTTTTTAATCTATAAAATATAGATTGTGGTGAGCATGAATTGGGCAAACTTTACATGATTGCAGGTACACACTAGGTGTTTTACATATGTGCATATCCTCTGGTTCTCATTCTCTTGATATAATCTATTACTTAAGAATATTTAGATTTGTGCAGGAAAAAAATTGCTTATCAACTTAAATAACAATGCAGACTAAGGAGATATTTAATTTGCCTAGTCTTTTTTTTCAGATCTTTGTTATCAATTCTCTTTTTGAGATCAGCCTTAACTAGATATATTATGCTTTAGAATTCCTTAAAATCAGTCTTTGTTCAACAGTCACAGATTTTTGGCTTTGTCAGTATTCTGGGTTTTCAAAATGTAATTCTCACTCATAGATGATAAATGATCAAATCTGAGACCAATAAAACTTTTTTTTCCACGTGGTTAAAAAAACGTTGAAAGAAAAATTCCAATTATTTTGTTTTAATAAGGAAAGCAACACATATGCTTCTGTGTTCCTAATTTTAATACACTCTCTTCTGGGTAAACTTCCCCTGGTTCTCTACGCTTTTGAAAGACGAACGGCAAACAGAGGTCTAGACCAAGACAAACTCTCTCTACTCTTTGTTAAGTTAATTAAACAAAGGCTACTACACTGAGGTGGTTCTAATGTCAGAACAGCCTAGGTAAGCAAACCAAACCTATGTAAGCCTGTAAGCGCCTCAAGGTTAAGAAAGTAAAACCTAAGGACAGCTAATCACAAATAGCCAACCAGGCTTTCCCAAATAAGGCAACCTTCTGATCTATAGTCAGTCAAATAATTCCCTTCCTTCTCTTCTCTATTAAAGTCATCTGCCTTGCTCAGTTTGGTGGAGTGCTCCTAATCACTTCTGGTTTAAGCACTGCCTCCTTGGAATTGATATTTGCTCAAATTCTTACAATTTTTAATATTCCTCAGTTTGCCTTTTAGTAGTTTTTACCTTCTAGATTGGTGGTACAAAAACTTTTACATCCTGCCCCCTACCTAGCAATAAAAAAAATTGAGCTTTTACCATTGGGGTATATTTATTTATACACTGTCTATAGTATATTAGCATGCACTGTAGTACATGCTATAAAATATATGTTTATACAACAGAAATAAGAAAGATTGAGAGGATGATTAAGTAAACTGTATTTAAAAATATTAGTAAGCATGATGGTTTCAGACTATTACAATTTTCTAATGTTTCATGGCACAATATGCACATAGGGTGATTTTTATCAGGAATGACTGAAGATGAAAATTTGTATTTCAAATAGTCTTCTTAAGATGGTTGACTGATCTGAGCTGACTTCTTGTCAAACCTGTTTAGAGTCATTGTTTTAGTTAGTATCATAGTGGATGCAAAGTTCCTACTTGAAGGAGGTGTAACTTTTATTTTCTTGTTAGTTACTTGTGCTTGTAGGATTAAAATTTTGTTTGTTGTTTTTCTGTAGGAATCTTTTAAAGTGACACGTCCATGTTGTATCGGTTGATTTGGATAGGTAGGAAGATTTTTAAATGCACTTAATTTGTCACACATAAAATGTCCCATGTCAGCATGAGCTGGAAGTGAACAAGTGAGGGGGCTGCTGGGCTGACCCCTCCCATCTGTGGACTTTTTTCCTTTAGGACATCTCAGCCATATTACCTAAATACAACCATCTGATCCATGGACAAGCGGGGAATATCCTGGTCAATCTATGCATCAAATAATTGAAAATGTAATTCCTTATTTGTTTGGAGGAAAAAGAAAAATAGAAATAGAACTGTCAATATTTCATTTCACCTTCCAGTGGATCACCTCGTCAGCCCCTGGATTGAACTTGAGAGACCTCCCGTCAAGAGCAAGGGTCAGTAACCTTTTTCTGCTAAGGGCCAGATAGTAAATATTTTCAGCTTTGTGAGCCATACATGTTGTGCCGCAGCTCCTCAAATCTGCCATTGCTGTGTGAACACAGTGTGAACACAGCCATAGACAAGACATAAGCAAATGGGTATGGCTGTGTTCTAATAAAACTTTGTTTACAAAAACAGGCATCTGGTCAGATTTGGAAAGGAGACCACAGCGTGCCAACCCATGATCTAGAGAACTGTGAGCCTGCTCAACATTAATAAAATAATGAGGGACGCCTGGGTGGCTCAGTCGGTGAAGCGTCTGCCTTCGGCTCAGGTCATGATCCCAGAGTCCTGGGATAGAGTCCCGCATCGGGCTCCCTGCTCAGTGGGGAGACTGCTTCTCCCTCTCCCTCTGCCTGCTACTCCCCCTGCTTGTACTCTCACTCACTCTCTCTCTCGTGCTCTCTCTCTCTAGCAAATAAATAAATAAAATCTTTTAAAAAAAATGAATCCCATGTTTACACGGAAATTACATGGAGGAAAATTCTCTCTTTAAAGTGGATGACTTAATTTAACTCCGAATTCTTTTACATATGTAACCTCTGTCTCTGATTCATTCTCTCTCTTAATCTCTCTCTCTCTCTCTCATACACACACACACACACACACACACACAGGTAGCTGCCATGTTTTGAAATTAATGAGAAGATATAAAAGGAGATTCAGATATGCTCTGATTGATGCAGTTGTAACTTTGGGGCATGAGGAATAAAAGAACTTCCCAAATTGGCAGGTTCTCTTTTTTTCTTTTAGCATCTATCAAAAGCTTAAGCAAATCATGAGAGCTTCAAGGAAATATGGACACAACTGAATGAATAAATACCTGAAGTAACAAGTTGCAATTAAAGGGAATTAACAGAAATGTTTTTTGACATATTGATGCAAGAGATCTTTGTCCAATAGACTCTCTGGCATTCTGTTGATGCTTTCCACAATTTCAGCTCTACTCTGTTTATATCTCTTTTCACCCTCTTGGTGGCCTTTTGACTCTCTTCTTTGACTGTCAGTCTCCAAGGCATCCAGAACTCCCTATAAGGCAACCCCGTCTTGGCCATCTTTGCCTCCAAAACGCTTCTTCTCTCACTCTCCTCTTCCCATAATACAAAGGGTATAGCCACCATCTTCATTAGTGAGGCCTCATAATTAAAGCATGATAGATGGAAGACTCAGCTAATAAAAATATCAAGAGAAACCAGTGGTACAGTGATTTTTTTTTATACATTAGGTAGAAATTACTTCTTGTACTGACTTTCACATTCATTGAACTTTCCAGTAGGGTTAGGCAAGTGTGATGGAATGGGCCAAGTCATCTCATCACCTTGGACTTGGGGCTCAATTGACAATTTTATATAAACCTTTCTATTAACACCAAGAGTACCTTGGTCACGTGGCATTCTAGTAGAAGTTGTTTCAGAGGAACGAATTTCCCAGATAACTAAAATTGAGGGAAATGAAGAAAAGCCACTTTATTGTGTACTGTTTGCCTGGCATGGTGTTCGGTGTGTAATAAACCTGGACTTATTTAGTCCTTCAATAGCTGTAAGAACTAAGTATGAATATGTGAATTAAAAAATTTACAGAGAAGAAAGTGGAACTCCAAGAGGTTAAGTAACTTGTCTAAGAGCACAGTGCGGGAAGGGGCTGAATCCTCATCCAGATCTGAGTGTCTTATGCAATCTTTCTTAATTTTTGCAATTCTGCATGATCCTATTTATAGGTATTGTCATAAACTCTCTTAACAAAGGATATTAAATATTTTTCAAGCTGTTCTTGTTAACCCAGTGTTGTCATATGAATCATAGCCCCTCAGGGACTTTTGAAGTATGAAGGATATTTGTCCTGGAGCCCCATCTGTAGTGTTTTTTGAGCTCTTGTGTCTATTTTTGATCAGTTTCCTGTCTTTGTGCTCATCAACAGGTTTTCAGCTGTCACTTCTTATTCCTCTCTCTGTGACTGTCTCTCTCTCAAGCTACCACCCAGTTACAATTTTCAAAGCTTAATGTCCTGATGACTATAAAACCAGAAAACCAAGCCTGATAGAACCATGTCTAAAAGAGGTGTTTTTAGGATCTGAGGCGTCTGGACCATGTACAGGTGTCTCCTGCTTTCTGAAAGTTTGTGTTACAGCACTTCACGGCCAGGAAAGACCTACGTTAGTACCTGTTTTTGTTAATCAAAGAAATCCAAAGATTTTTCTCTCTTACGAAAACAGGCAGACAGTGAAAATAACCTCGTTTGTTTTGCAGTGAGCCTGTACGGAGGCACCTCACCCAGAGCGGCAGAGTCAGCGGCCCCACCAACTCCTTCCCTGGGACCTACGCTCAGTATCAAGTGACTTATCTCAATTTATTCTGTGCATCATTAGCAAGATGTATCCTAAGGTATCAGGAAAGCCTAAGAGAGGTTCTCTGTTGGGTCTGGGAATGCTCAAAAATTTTCCCATGTAAATTAATGGCAACTGATTCTTCGCTTTCTACCATTTCTGCTTACCAAAGTTTTCGTGGGAACTCTCTACTTTCGAATAGTGGGGGAACCTCTAATTATTTCAGCTGGTCACAGATGCTTTTGCTTCCTCTCTATTTCCTTAACCGTATTCTGTAGAATTGAGATCCCTGGATAAGAGAACTGCAGAAAATTGAGAGTTTATCACTTTTATCTTCAGTACAGTTTAGAAAAATATATCTGTAACTAATTTTTCCGTAATATTTTCTTTCTCTCCAGCTTTCTAAACTTGTCCATTTTTCTACTCCCTTGTCCATCTATTTCATGTACACAGATTGAGAATTGGAAAAATGACAGTCCTTAATCTCTGAGAAATACAGAAAAATACCAGTTGAATAGAATGTTGATTCTGAGGGAGGCAAGAGGAGTTCTAGCTTTGGGGGGAATTTGGCCTTAATTTCTTTGGGGCTGTCGATGTCAGAGTAGACTGTGTGACCTAATATTCTTTCAGAGACTAGAGTTAAAGGGGATACCCATACCTACCTCCTGGAGCTGCTGTGACAATTAAACGGAAAAGGTGTTATCAAATGCTACTGAATGGCATGGAACGCCATTTGGGAAAATATTATGAACTTGATTTTGAAATTAGAACTTTCTCAGGGAGAATGGGGGGTGTTTCTTCCTGAAGCTTTCTTGCATCCACATACAGTTGGAAATAGGAGAACGAGGCTGTATATTTGAAAGGCTGTGGAATGGGAGTATAACCAGGGCTATTGCTCACCTCCCCGACCGTGGCCCCAGTAGGTCTTGAAGGCTGGTAATGTCTGATTTCTTTCTGTATCGCCAGTTTTCAGCACAGTGCTCACTACAAAGTTGATACACAATAGGTGTTTTTTTGAATGGATGAATGGATGGTTGTGAGAATGGAGGTCGTGAAGAAATTTGTTGTTGCCAGAAGCCAAATGTGCTCATGAGAACCAGTCTCTTATCAAATAAGCTCTCCTGTCGATAAGACATGGCAAGAATGGTGAATTCAAATGTGTTTTGATGAGACACTCAGTGCCCCAGTGATGTATTCTGGTTTACTTTAGGAGCCATGATGGGATCTGTTTTGTTTATTTGTTTTGTTTTACTTCATTTTTGAAACTTATTTTATTTCTCTCAAGGCATTACTTTAAAATAAAAATGAAGTAGAACACTGTTATAAAGCAGACTTATTACATAGATTGAGATACAGAGCTACCTAGTTCCAACCCCTGAAATATAGCAACCACATGCAATAAAAGCCCAATAGAACTGCCCTGAAGCCTAACGTTACTTTTGTTCCTCAATCCTAGAATTATAATTTTTTTTTTTTTTTAGAATTCTCTTTACAAAGAGAAGTCTCTGCAATAGAGGATTTAAACACCAGTAATAAAGATGGATGCTAGCAGGGATTTCATTTCACCACTGTTACCCTCATTATAAATAAAATAAAAAAAAATATTTTATTGCTTCCTCTAGACACAGCATTTTACTATATGCCACCCTCTGTCTCATGGTACAACCTTTATAAATTCAATAAACTAATACAAAGTTGAAGTCATTAAAACTGCTTAATAATTCCCAAGACATATATAACTACAATGTTTATAGTATAGATTTAGAAACATCACAGAAGTTCAAGATAATGGTAAACATTTTTATTGGGAGGAAAAAACTCTTTGTGTTATTGAGTGATTTCTAAGTTTCTCCCAGTTTATTTTCTCTACTATTTTCTATAAATCTTGCAAAGTTTTAGGAATAGGATCACTTTTATTAGAGCTAAAGGAAGTCCTAGTACTTTGGCAAACTATGCTGCTTTAGGGACGTATAGCAGACATTGGCGGTTACCTACCCAATATCCATTTCCTTTCTCTCCCTTCCTTGCTAGGGTAACGCTAATATTGTTTATGGTAAAAATGTGCTCCATGAAACATTCACCTTCCCTCCCTTATACTAAGGGGCCATGTGAACCAATTCTTACCAATGAGGCTAAGTAAAATTCTGGGGAGTGTTCCTGAGTAAGCTTTTGCCTTTCCTGGCTGTTATGTGCTGAACATTTGTGTTTCCCCCAAATTCATATGTTAAGCCCCAGCCCCCAGGGTGATGGTATTTGGAGGTAGGGTCTTTGAGGGACAATGAGGTTTAGATTAGTTCATGAGACTGGGATCCTCATGGTAGGATTAATGCCCTCATGAGAAGAGGAAGAGACAGACACCCCCTGCCCCCACCCGCCTCGGCCCCCTTCATGAGCATACACCAAGAAAAGGCCATATGAGCACATAGAGAGAATGTGGCCATATATAAGCTAGGAAGAGAGCTCTCGCCAGATGCAGAATCTGCTGATAATTTGATGTTGGACTTCCCAGCCTCCAGAACTGTGAGAAAATAAATATCTGTGTTTGAGTCACAGAGTCTATTGTATTTTGTTATAGCAGTCCTAGCAGTCCAAGATTGCGACAGAAGAGGATGAATGAGGCTGTTGCTATCCCTGCCTACTTCTTTCAGCTTCAAAGACAGGTGCGATGTCCAAAGCTAAAGCAGACACCTTGCAATCACAGAGTGACAAGTGCAGAATAAAACCCAACATATTAAGGATGGAAGGGCAAAAAGAGAGAGAGAACTTGGGTTCTTGATGGCATTTTGCAGCCATTAACATGTTGTAATCATCTGCTTTCAGCCTTCTTGTTACCTGGGAAAAGGAAACCGTTATTTATTGAAACTACTGCAGGATGGGTTTCCTGCTCGTTGCAGCTTAAAGCATTCATAAAAGTGAGAAATGGCTATGGTTCATTAATACTCAACTTTTCTGTATTCACATAGATGATTCAATTCTTGTTTCTTAGCAATTTCGCAAAGCAGCTGGATGTAATATCAATTGGAAGTCTCTTCATTAAGTCAATCTTCTCAACAAATAAATTTTTAAAGGCATTAGTAGGTAGACTCCCTCTAAGGAGGAATTGTTTAAGCCCCAAGTATTCTTTAATACATTTTCTAAGGAACTCACTGAATTTAGTAACAACCTTTGCAGAAGCATTTCTTTAGGCTTTTCTTTGGCTACTCCTCTGCAGACAATACCTGCATAAAAAATGTACTTTTATCAGCACCTGGAAGACTGTATTTTCTGGCAGTCTTCAACCACTATAAAGAGTCTCTGTAATGAACCGATAGAATGGGGTTGATTTTGTTTGTTGCTTTGAAGGCTCAGACATTAAAGTATCTGAAAATACAATTCAAATACTTGCATTTACTTATAAATTATTTGTAGCAGTCACCGCAGGACTGCATTTCACCAACTTCTTACCTATATTTTGCCTGTCTGTGCATTTATGACACTGATTGTCTTCCTGCAGATGACATTTGCATGGCTATTTGTTCAAGGGGTCTTTCATTTTTATAATTGGAAATGCTTATTGATATGTGTTGTTCATTTTAAGTATCATCACAGCATTTTCCCTGGTTTAGCTCTAATCATCTCACATTGTCCAGATCATGATCTAGTCCTGGGTACACCAGGGCAAAGACTGAGGTACTAGACTTGGGACAATGGAACAATTGTACTCTTTGAAAATTTAGCTCTTCTCTCTTTTTAGATCACACTGGAGTTTTGGTTTTTGTTGTTTAAGTTGTAACTACTCAAATTCTTGAGCGCTTAGATCAGACACTCCAAGTACTTAGTAGAGATATCTGGGCTACACAGAACCAACCAACTAACACCAACCAACCAAACCACCAACTGACCAAACAAAACTCTATGACTTACATAATCAGTTCAGTGCAAAGTTATGTAATAGGACACATTTCTTGTCTTCCTTTCCATTGACTTACTCTGCTTCTTGTTCTCTTTTCATAAAACTGTAGAACCAAGTTGTTTAGTTTTTCATGTTATCTGGGACTTCACATTCTAAATCCTTGTACACATTCTATTCCTGCCCAAGCAAACATGTCTTATGTCTCATTCATTCGGCATTCCTGCCTTGATTAAATGTCATGTTGAAGGGGAACTGGGCATGCCATTTTAAATAATGTCTTAATATATTTATCTAGCACAATTATTTGATACATAAAAAAGTGTGATTCCTTATTCAAAATAATTTATAGCCATGGGGGGTACTAATGTAAGATATTAATAATGTTTATAACTTGTGGAAGTATTTGAGGAATGAGGTGCATTCTTGTTTTCTCACAAATATGTGATAGATGGGTTGTTTTCTGAATTATCTTAAAATGGTTGAATTTACCTTAATGATTTCACACAGCTCCTGACCAATGGGAGAAATAAAATTATAAAAACTATTTTTAAAAATGATATATTGAGCCATAGAGAGATTTAGCTACTCTCCTCATTTTTTTTTCAAGGTCACACAATGACTTGTTGGTATGAATGGAACTGAATTTACCCCATTTTCAATTTAGCATGTTATCTGTAAATTACTACAGATTTTATGGTTCTGTTTCCTTGCCATGACCAATATTTATTGTGAAACAGTCAAGGTCAGATTTTCAATTCTATCAGTGAGCAATTGCATGGAAACCCACTGGATTGGCTAAAAGGTGAGGAATCAGAGTCAGCCCCAAACAGCTAGATTGACCATGTAACAATTTCCTCTTATATGTGATCATCCATAGCCTAGCTCCTGTTAAATATAAATCAATGTTATTTAAACAGCATCCCGAAAGAACACTGTACCACCTTCTAAAGGCATTTGTCTTCAGCTGGATTGATACCTGATGAGCATATACTCTGAAGAATAAGAGCATTGGAGGATTTGCTATAGATTTTGGTGTGCAAACAGTAATCATTTGAATTCACATAACATATATGCTTAAAAAAACATTCTTTTAATTGAAACCCAGATAAAAGAAAATAATTCTAAGCTCTAGTGTCAAGAGAGCAGCAGAGGAGTGGCTGGAAGGAGTGGGAGAGCCTTGTGAAGCTTGAGTGTGTGGCCTGTGCCAATGCCCCGATACAGATGTTTCCGCTTTTGTTGCTATTAAAGAAGAAAACCAAAGATGACCATTTGTCAACATCTGGAGAAAACTTTAAAGAGGCGATTATGCATCATATAAAAGGATTTTCTTTTTTTTAATTTTTAAAGATTTATTTATTTAGAGAGAGAGAGAGGAAGCATGAGCAGCGGGAGGGGCAGAGGGAGAGAATCTCAAGCAGAATTCCTGCCGAGCCGGGAGCCCGATGTGGGGCTTGATCCCACAACCCATGAGATCATGACCTGAGCTGAAACTAAGAGTCAGTCGTTCAACCGACAGAGCCACCCAGGCATCTCTAGAAAATGATTTTCTAAGCATTAGTCTGTCAGAGAAAAAAATCACTCAATTTAAGAAAGGGAAACATACAGAATTGCTTTGAAGGTTGAAAAATCCAGTCGGTTAAACTTTTGTAATATATAACACTTCATAATTCTTCTTTTCATATGTTTCTCCTTTTGAGGTGGATTTATTAGGAAAATCTATAGGTTGTCAGGCTATTGTCAGCAGTAGTAAATGCCTTAGGATGGCTGAATCATTCTTCTGAATTCTATGATATTATTTTGAAGCTGGGACTCATGTACAGGAAAAAGGATCTGAAGATCTCTGTATTTAACTTTTACTCCTTATGACTGAAAACATGGGAAAAAACCTGGGTCTAAATTAGTACCGGACTGATCTCTGCTTTTTTCTGTTTAGAAGATCCTGTAGAGGATCCATTTTTCACATTGCGTTGCTTTCAAACTTCAGAAGTAAGGAGCAAATGGTCTTTCTTTTCTTTTCTTATTGCTGTAAAAAGCAAAAGATACTTTGAAGAGCATTTGATCTAAGCAGGACTTTTCTATATTCCAGATGCTGTTTGTCTTACACAATAGGGTTTGAGTATGTTATGTGTTTCCTGATTAGTATTTCTGATTAGGACATAGATAATCATCTGAAGTAAGTGCTGCTGGATATTTTTGGACTTCACATAAATATACATGAGTGTGGATGGCAGGAAAATAGTAAATAACAATGCAACGCTGAGTGATTAGAGTCTAATATGCTATGTTGTCAGGGAAGAAATGTGGGTTCAATTTCCAGTTGTAGCCTCTTATAACTCACCCAGATTTTAGTGCAATAGGGACTGACCCTGTACAAATGTGTGTTTGGTGTTTTGCTACCAAACCAGAAAAAGAATAGGATTCCTAATTCCAGAATTATTCTTTCCCTTCAATGTTCATTTGCGTTTTGAAGTCTGTGATCAATTATACTGATGCCTTTCTGTTGGATGTGTCTAAAGGTCTTCCTGAGAAGAAAGAGAGGAAGATAGAAAAACAATACACAAACAAATAAAAATATATTGTGCTCATTAGACTGAGACATTCATCATGTTGTAACTTCAAAAATGAGCAAACATTTTTAAATTTTCACTTCTTTTTCAATCCATCTTTATGCCAGGTGGCAAACAACCTCCCGTGCACTTGTGATTTTGTCAATTATTCTACCGCTACTGTTGCCTGTGCAGCCTGGGGCTCCCTGTGAATTCCTAAACTGCCCCCTCCTCTCCCTGTCCACAGCTATTTCCCTGCAAGTGGCCTTAGGGACGGGATTGTGCATTCTTCTGTTTACTTTCTAGGTGGCGAAGCTGGGATGTAGAGATGAAGACATTGCTCTTGAGTTATGGCCTGACTCAATGCCAAAGACAAGAACTCAGGGCTTTCTAATTCCCAGCCCTGTGAAATACCAGCTTTTATTTTCTCTTCGTCTCAACTTCATAGTCTCTTCTGTAAATCAGGCCCCGTGGCCTTACCACAGCACCGACTGCCAAACACCTGCACTTAACACCCTGTAAATGGGCTGTCAGGACTCGCAGGACAAGAGTCTAAAATAAATGGTCTGAAGCTTGCTTCAAAGGAGATAAACTGACCCCGTGATTTTAATTCCTGTTCCCTTCCCAAATTCCATCGACGTAAACAAAGGAATGTAAAAACGTGGAAAAATCTGTATGCGTTTCAAAGCAGGGAAGAACAAAGGAGGGAAGAATGCCCTCCACCATGTCAGAGGAATCGCGGTAAAAAACACTGTAAGCGACAGCATGCTCCAGAAGGGGCTCTGACCAAACTATGAATCACTGTGTAGGAGCGAGTAAAGCTGCTTTGGGGAATAAGTGGATGCAGTCCTAGGTGGAGCGGCAGTGCCGAGAGCTGTGTAGGGGGAAGGCAGGAGCAAACCCTCGAGAAGTTAGGGTGAAGAGCAAATCTCAGTTCTTTCAGAAACTGAGGACACACGAGCATCAACAGATAGTGGTAGGCATCCGTGTGCGTTCTCAGCGAATGTCTGATACAGAAGAATGAGCTGCAGGGAGCTGCCAACCGCAGGAACGTTGCCCTCTCAGGGCTAGACCAGAGACCTAATACCTTTTGTAGAACTGAGAGTAAAATTTCAGGGTTTCAAAGTCAGAACCCGTCTGACAGTTTTCACATACACAGGGATCTCTTACTAAATGCAATGCCTACACGATATTAGACCATCTCCCTTCCTGTTAGGTCTCAGCTTCAAGGTGGGAGTCTTTACCTGTCTGAAGGTTCTCTGCCCCAAAGCCGCCTGCAGTGGAGTGAGGGTAATGGCGATGAAGGGGCTGTCCACGGCTTCTGGCTGAGTCTCAGTGGGCTGAGCTGGGCTTCTCTTCCAGCAAGTTGGAAACATTGTTCTGACCTTAAATTCCTTTGCTCAGGGCACAGAGGGCAGAGATTTTGGCTGATGTTGAAATTTGTTTATAGCCTTCCAGTGCTTAATACCGACAGGCCTCTCTTCAAAGAGGTAAAGATCTATTAAACCTGCCTGGTTGGATCCCATTTAATTTCAACAAGCTTCAGCTTTCCTCTTAAGCCCTAAGGAAGTCATCAACATCTACAAGCTTCCTGACCAAAGATACAGTCCAGGATTTGCATCCGTAATTTATTCTCTCCCAGGACAGCCATGCAGTCCTCTTAGAGGAATTTTATGATACCTGCTCTAGGAACAATGGTTTTTACATGAAACACAAAAACATTTTACATAAAACATTTCTCTGTGAAGTGGCAAAGTCATTCCATGGATGGCACCAAAGGGAACTTGTGGCACTTTTTGGTGTTTTCCTGCTAATCCCCTATAAGAGTGAGATGAGCATAGCAGATGGTCCTGCCCATGTCTTGTTTCTAATAAGAGAATTCAAATCTGTTAGGAAAGGGAAGGCCATATACTCTTGCTTGGTTTGAGACTCAAGGGTAAACTGAAAAGAAACCCTTTATCACAGCTGCAGAGACCCTGACCTGAGGCTACCCCTGGCCATCCCCACCTTCCGCCTCCTCACAGACAATCCAACTCTGATCTGTGGAAACAGGGCAAAGCCAAAATCTCCTTTTTTCCCATATATGGACCACAAAGCATTTACAAAGAGAACAAGACATTCTTTTAAAAAAGTCTCCTTTCCTAATTCTGGACTGTTCTTTCCTCCTGTCCAACCACCAACAGTCCCCCACACTTTAGGATGAATAAAGTAGGGGAAAATCAACAGACATACAAAAAAGTCTCAGCCCTTCATCAGAAAGGGATTTAAAGAATCAGAGCAAAAAATCTCCCTATGAAGCAAACTTACTACCCGGAACTGGAGGTAACTTCAGAAACTTTATTTTGTATTTTTGAAAGACTTTAAAACGCCACTGCATCTATGAAAAGGGAAGAGCTTAAGGTAAGGAATGATTAAAAACAAACAAAAACACAAACCACAGCCTCATGCTTTATCATATAGAAATACCACAGTGGACCTTCTCTACACTCTGAATTTTATCAAAATAAAAATTTCCCGGGCGCCTGGGTGGCTCAGTTGGTTAAGCGACTGCCTTTGGCTCAGGTCATGATCCTGGAGTCCCGGGATCGAGTCCCACATCAGGCTCCCTGCTCAGCAGGGAGTCTGCTTCTCCCTCTGACCCTTCTCCCTCTCATGCTCTCTGTCTCTCATTGTCTCTCTCGCAAATAAATAAAATCTTAAAAAAAAAAAAAAAAAAAAAAAAATTTCCCCTCCCCAGCATACAATACTGAACAGATGAACTGTATGCGAAGGAAGGAAGGTAAACATGAACTATAGAACACGGAAGATGACATTATTAACAATGAACTAAAAGAGTCATGATGAACTTACTCAGGAGATTGAATATAAGGTGACTTCCAGAAAAAGAAAGAGAACTTGGACTGAAGAAACAACAAAGGAAAAAACAAAAAAACAAAAAAACAGAGTTTTCACAGGCTCAGGAGAGACTTGAATCTTCATATCAGTTATGCAATTGGGAAAAAATTAGCTAAAACAATCCTTGTTTGGAGAATCTTATTGAAATTTCTGTATCCAGGCAGAACGTTCTAGTGACTGCCAGTATAAACTTTCCCTTGGAAATATTCAGTTCCAAAAGATAATGAACCAACACTGAATTCTGCAGCAAAAATCACTGTGACCTTGTCTGAAGATTATTCATGTGCAAGAGCAATAGAAAGGCATTCTGAGAGATGGAAGAAATCAGAGAGCAAATTACCAATGTGCTGTTCTTGAAAAGATAAATCAATAAAATGTTTGTAACTTACTGAGAACTGCATTGAAATTAAAAACTCACGAGTGAGAAAGCTGGAAATAATTAAAAAAAAAAAAAATAGCAGTGAGAAACAAAGCCCATAAAACACAGAGGTAAAGCTAGATAGTTATTACAACTGTAGGATTATTGAAAAAATAGAAATCCAGTGGAAGAAATAGTAAATAATATCTTTAAATTATTTCAGAATTTTCTTACAAAAGCTAGGATGTCAGGGAGGTATGATAAAGATTGTTCATTGCTTGGTAAAATCCATTCAGGCCACATACCACACAAATGGAGGCTGGGCCCATAGTGGCCATCATGGTTACATGATACCTAGGTCTTGAGGGTTTCTGTGGCCATGTGACTCATCTTTTTGTAAAAGAAGGAGAGCAGAAGTGATAGATTCCACTCGCAGTCTGGAACTTAAGACATCAGGCATGCCCTTTCAGACAAGGAAGTGATCCAGCTTTGACCATGAAGATGGCAACAATGCCCAAGGGCATGGGGAAGATGCGTTGGAAGGAACTTGGGTTCCTCATTAAGTGATGAGCATGGCTGTTCCGCTGACCTGGTCCATTCACACATAATCTGTTATATGAGTGAGAAATAAACTTTTTTCTTAAGCCATTTGTCATGAGGGTTTTTTGTTGTAACGTATTAGTTTACCCTGACATATAAAGGTCATGAGAAAGGAAGGAAAAAATGCATAAAACAATGCACAAAACTATTCATGTGGATAAAAGGTATAGTCTAAACATATAATTTATTACAATAATCAGATCATCTTATACATATTGCTGTGCAATTTGATTTTTATAAGAAACAGACAGTATTTTTTGGTCATTATTCCATGCCAGTATATAAAGAGTTACATATGATTCGTAATTTTTTTTTTTTTAAAGATTTTATTTATTTATTTGAGACAGAGAGAATGAGAGAGAGAGCACACGAGAGGGGGGAGGGTCAGAGGGAGAAGCAGACTCCCTGCCGAGCAGGGAGCCCCATGTGGGACTCGATCCAGGGACTCCAGGATCATGACCTGAGCCGAAGGCAGTCGCTTAACCAACTGAGCCACCCAGGCGCCCCTGATTTGTAATTTTTTTTTTAAGATTTATTTATTTATTTGAGAGAGAGAGAGGGAGAGGGAGAGAAAGGGAACAGGGGGAGGGGCAGAGGGAGAGACAGGATCCTGAAGCAGACTCCCCACTGAGCATGGAGCCGGACACAGGGCTCGATCCCAGGACCCTGAGATCATGGCCTGAGCCGAAATCAAGAGCTGGCTGCTTAACTGACTGAGCCACCCAGGCACTGCAATTTGTAATCTTCAAATAGTACACTATAGTTCGGTGGTTCCCTGATGTATTTAATTCTACTTTCCTCTATTTGAGCATTGCATTTTCCCCCTAATATTTGGCTACTACATGTAATTCTATAGTGAAACGTCTCACACGCATGAGTGAGAATTTCTGTAGAATATATATTCTAGAGTTCTAGAGTGGAATTTTTGGTTTAAGAGTATACACTTACGGGATCCCAAAATTGAACTCTGGAGACTGGCAAGAGTCAGAGGGAAGTGTTCTAGGCAGTTCTCCTTGCAGCCCGCCATTTGTCCTACTGATATTTACAGTTGACTTGAGTCAATAGCTGGTGTAACTCAAGATTTTTCTCTCTTGGTTTGGTTGGGGCCCAGTGGTGTTTTTGGCGGACTCAGCCCTACTTCCGGTCCTGTTGGCTGCAGGCTCCTAAGTGAATGCGGCACCTTCCATCAGTTTCCTCAGTGAATTGTCCCCCAGCCTCTGTGGCAGGGCCATTTCATCTTGCTATGGTGGTCTCCATGACTAGTCTGGTGATTATTAACTTAGTGACACACCACTTTGGACTTGAGAGTGGATTGAGAAGGCCAAGCCTTCTGCTGGAGAATGCTGTCCCCCTAGTCTGCTGTGGTAACACCCCTGGTGGGGCTGGAAAGCAGCCTGGGAAATTCTCTCTGGATTTCTAAACAGGTGTGGGGCAATAGCTCCCCTCCCAGGAATGGCAAAGCAGGCCACTCATCTGATCATTTTAACCCATACCTCTTCCTTTCTCTCCCTCCCTCCCCCCCTCACACATTCCTACCTGGAGAGGGCAAGTTTCCTTTCATTTTCCCTGAGCATTATCTTCCCACTTCCAGATTCCTGCTAGGCCTTACTAGAGGTCAGGTAGACCTCCTCTAGATTAGAAAAGATCTCCAACTTTGGTGGTTATCATGCTAAAAGAGGGAGGTGAAGGAATTTGAGAAATACTTAGCAAGACATTATCCTGACTTGCCAAACTATTCTCTGTTTGACAAGCTTTACATTTCCTTAATCTTGCTTTTTAAACAAGTGTGAATGTTGTCCTGGGGAGAAAGACACTTAGGGAGGAAAAAGGCTAAAGTCTTGTGTTTGGAAAGGCATAAGAAGAAAGCACATTAAAAATCATATACATATTGTATATATATCTCTGATTTCAGCTTGAGAGATCCTGCTAATGTATTCTAAAAATGTTTTTCTATTTTAGAGTCCCTTTTATAGTATGTGCGTCTCTTTTTCCGTGCTTTTGTCAAACCATCGAATTATTTTTTCTCTTTCTTTCTTTCTTTCCTTTTTGTCAATCTGATAGAGAAAAAATATCTAACTTCTTTTAGTTTTTATTTTTTATTCCTAAAAAGACTGTCACTTTTAATTTTTTTGTTATTTTTCTTTCTTATGTTTCTTTCTTTCTTCTGTTAATGGCATGTGAATATCCCTTCCTAATTTCCAACTGGGTTATTTTGCGTTTCTCATTGATGCAAATTTCTTATTGATTATGTGAGGATGTTAAACATGTCAACACTCACAGCAGTGCCTAATACATAGCAAGCATGCAACATGGGTTGTGTTGGGGAAATCCAATGAAAACCCAAATCTCCCAACACAGAAAACCTCTCCATAAAGGTAGCAGAGAAAGGAAACAATTTTGTTCTTGAAGAAGCATCAAGCTAGAATGTAAGGCACATCACAGGCAATCCACTAAGAGACTGCACAAACAGAAAGGAATCTCTTATACGGGAAACCCTTATACAGCCAAGCAGATTCAAGCCATTCTGTACATATTCTCAGGATAAACAACAACTGGACTGAAGAGCACCATTTGTCACACACAGTTTATCCTGGATTCACCTGGTAATTGCAGTGACCATCAGTGCTAGCTAATCGGCTTTATCCAGAGGAAAAACAAGCTTTTCATAGCTTTATGACAAGAGGTAGTTTTGCAACTTGGAGCAGGGTGCCTACTAAAGGTAGGTGCTAGCCTCCCAAGGAAATAGGGAGATAGTGGTGCTCTCTCCCTTGATGATTACATTTCAAATAGATGGTTCCCAGGTCCTTGAGAAAGCCAGTCTTGGATCATAAAGCTGACAAAAGGCCTATCTAGTTTTCAAAAAGATTTATATATATATTTCAAAGAGATGAGAAAGTACCCTACAATTACAAGTGTTCTAAAGTCAATGCTCTAAGAAAAAAAGAGGGGAAGAAAATCTCCTATTTTCAACAGGGAGCATTAAGCTCCTTACCTTTAATTTGTTTTTGTCCTTAGGGTTGATGATAATATATTATTGCTCTTTGAATGTTCTTTTATGTTAGGAATATTACACTTTACTATATACTCAGTGAGAACAAATTAAAACAAAACAGAAACAAAACTCAAAAATGCTGGCCTTGGAGGCCTTTCCCAGTCTGGGCACTGTTATCGCTCAGATCTCATCTGGATGACTCTCCCGGGTTACTCCCCTCGGGCCGCAGGGGAATATATGCCCGGACTCTGTTCTGGCTCTTGTCTCTGCCTGAAACACCATCTCCCAGATATGTATAGTTTTATTCCTTGTCATTTTTTAAATGACACTTTCTTATTGAAGGTTACCTTGACTGCTCTATTGAAAATATAGATGGGATGCCTGGATGGCTCAGTCGGTTAAGTGCCTGCCTTCTGCTCAGGTTGTGATCTCAGGGTCCTGGGATAGAGTTCCTCATCAGGCTCCTTGCTCACGGGAAGTCTGCTTCTCCCTCTTCTCCCTCTTCCTGTTGCTCTCCCTGCTTGTGCTCTCTCCCTCTCTCTGACAAATAAATAAATAAATACAATCTTAAAAAAAAAAAGAAAATGATATATTCCCACTGGTCCCACCTCTCCCACCTAGAACTCCCCATTCCTCTCCTTGCTTTATTGTTACCTATAACATTTAACACCTTTTAATAGACTAGAAACTTGGTTATTTATTTGGTTTGTTGTCTTGTCTCTTCCCTCTCATTAGAAAGTAGTGTTAGGGATACACAGGATTTTGCCTATTTTGTTCACTGCTCTGTCTCCAGGTCTGAGTAAGGAATAGATGAAAAAATTAATAAATACACATTGACATTTTCATTGATTTTTCATTATGTACACAGGGTGTTTCATATGGAAACATTTTCACTGTTATGTAGCCAAGTCTATCAATCTTTTCTTTTATGGTGTCTCAGTTTTATGTCTTAGAAAAGGTTTTCCAACATAGTAAGATCTCCCATCATAAGAAAGAAAAAGGGCTGTCATGGAAAACTGGCAAAAATCTGAATGACGTCTGATGATTAGTTAATGGTTGCATACCAGCATTTTGGTAATTAGTTTTGACTAATGTACCATGGCGATATCAGATGTTAATAGTAGAGAAAATTGGGTGAGGGATTTACAGTTTAGGGGAGTCCTCTGTATTATGTTTACATCTTTTCTGTCAATTTACAATTACTCTAAACTAAGAAGTTTATTTAAAAATGTATCTTTTCTTTGATCATGTTTATAGTTTCGATTTTAGTTTTAGATTTTAAGACCACCCTGGAATAACTTTCTTGTTGTTCTCATATTGTGTGAAGTAGAAGACATTTTTCTCTTTCTCTTTTGGATAGTCAGTTGTTACTGTTGGAAATGCTGCTACATAACATATATTCAGTAAGGGAAGTATACTCGTTTTCTAAAAATGTTTAAACTCTTCTCATATATTTATTCTTCCAGATTAATTTTATGATTGGGTCATCAAGTTGTATAAGAATTCCCATTGTTATTTTGATTGAGATTACATATGTACAGGATAGATATTTTTGGTAAAATCTTACTGCATTGAATTAATATACTTAATAGCCCTTATATATGCAAAGCTATTATAATCAATAATAAAAAAAGGATATGCAAAGTACATGAACAAGCAAGTTAACTGATGAGAAATAGAAAGATCAATGGCATACAAAACTTATATAAGAGATTTCAAGCTGAAGAATCATCAATAAAATATAAATTAAAAAAGCGTCAGCATCGGTTTTTTTTTTTTTCCAAGTATGAGCAATAATGCCTGGCTCTTGCAAAGATGTAGTTAAATAGGGTCTCATATATTGTTGGCAGGAAAGTAAATTTTGTAGAATCTTTCTGGAAAACAAATTGGTAATTTCTTTCAAATTCTCAACATTTTGAATACTCATTTATCAAGTATATCTACTTCTGAAGATCCCTCAAAGGAAATAATCACGGAAAATATAAATTGTAAAAACATCTCCCACAATATTGCTTTCTAATAGTGAAAATAACCCAGTTTTACATTAGGGCATGGTTGAATAAAATATGTTATATATGTACAGTGGAATCTCTCTCTCTCTCTATATACAGGTCCGTATACCATGATAAGCTGACTATACCATACTTAGTAGGAGTGCCATGAGGTTTATTCATATATGAGGGAGAAACAGCATACATAGATTTTTCATGGACTGAAATAAGGACAGATTTTTAAAAAAGGTAAATTTGCCTATGGTCTCTAGAACAGAATCTCTTTTGCCCCCTTGGGTAAGCTGAATGACTGAAAGCTATCAAAGAGGACCATCTGTCTTTGAGCAAGCTGACAGTTACCAGGAAAGACAATTTTAATTATCTGTGGCTTCTCTAAGAAACCTTGTGATTCAGACATAGGGTATAAATGATGTATCTGGATCTGTTGGCTGTGGGTGTCCTTCCATTGACACCAGCACTTCAGTTAGTTCGGCCAGGTCTATACCACTCCCTGTTACGATGTCTCAGTCTCCCCTTTAAGTCAACCTCTGATTCCAGTGATCTCGAGCTGACTGAGAGAACTTTGGTTCTTTTTCAATGCACCATGATCAAGGCGAGGTTGTGTTGGGATAACAACTACTTAGCAACAGTCAAGCATCTGGGTATCAAATAGTAGAGAAGCAAGGAGTATAGGGACAACAACAGAAATGTTGGAACCCACTTCATAGCCAATATTCTAGCTGGGCTATGCCTACCTAGAGAGTAGTAGAGAGTAGTTCCATGGGTTAGTTTGGTCAATCTTAGATAACCAGTGTCTTTTTTTCAGTTGACTGATTGAGTTCCTTTCCTTGAAATGTTCACCCAGTCACAATAACATCTATGATTAATTGTACAGACCCTGTATTGACTGGCCAATAAGTGGTCAAGAACACATGGATTACACAGGACTTCTTTAATTAATGAGTTTATGCTGGTCTGGCCCCTAGAGTTTGAGCCATTTTATTTCCTATCTGGTTGGTAATCAGAAATCTACTTCAGCTCATATATTTTTGTTCATGAATTCCTATCCATAGTAGAATTTTTTTTTGTAATCTGGGGAAATTAAAAATCTCAGATTCCTTTTTTGAATTAATATGTTGTGCTCTTAATTCATGATGAGCAACAGGGGTAGGTGATGGGTGGGTGGTAGTGGTAGTTCAATTGTGTATGCTAAGCATGAGAGGGCCATCTGTTAATGCAAGAGTATTCCTCAGGGTACATAATGAGGGGACATAAATGTATTGTTTATGATAACAGGTCAGTATCAATTCCTCTCTGGACCTAATTAGCCTCATTGTGGAGGACCATTATTTTAGGTGAAATTAAATAAATCATTAGCTCATGTACTAATTTCTAAATAGCTTTTTCATAAAATAACTTAACTATAGCCATTCTTTTTTTTGGTTAAGATTTTATTTATTTATTTGAGAGAGACATAGCGAGAGAGGGAACACAAGCAGGGGGAGTGGGAGAGGGAGAAGCAGGCTTCCTGCTGAGTAGGGAGCCCAATGTGGGGCTCGATCCCAGGACTCTGGCATCATGACCTGAGCCGAAGGCAGACACTTAATGACTGAGCCACCCAGGCACCCCAAACTATAGCCATTCTTATTTCTGATGTTTCTTAAGTTCCTTTGAAGCTCAGGGAGATATTAGTACCAGCAATTAGTAATACAGGACTAAGGTCCAATTAAAATATATCAGGGTTCATAATATTCCTGTGCTGAATTTTTCTTAAGATTTATTTATTTATTTTAGAGAGAGAGGAAAAGAAGAGCACGAGTTCGGGGAGGGACCAAGGGAGAGGGAGAGAGAATCTCAAGCAGACTCTGTGCTGAGTGTGGAGCCTGAAGTCGGGCTCCACCTCACCACCCGGAGATCATGACCTGAGCAGAAACAAGAATCGACTGCTTAACTGACTAAGCCATCCAGGCATGCCTGAATTTTTTTTTAAAGATCTTATTTACTTATTTATTTTAGAGCGAGAGGGCGTGAGCACACAAGAGGGCCTGGAGGAGCTGAGGGAGAGGTACAAGCAAATTTAGGGCTCAGCACGGAGCCGCACTCGGGGCTTGATCCCACGACCCTGAGATCATGACCTGAGCTGAAATCAGGAGTCAGATGTTTAACCAACTGAACCACACAGGCTCCCCTACACTCCCCCCCGTCCCCATGCTGAATATTTAAGGGAATGTAATGATTAGTTTTGGGGTGAAAAATAGTGCCATTTGGATTTCTGGGTAGGGCTCTCTTACTAGAGAGATCTGGGGCTGAATGACAAAATCCAGCAGTTGGAAAAGTTGGCAGCCACTGATTGGGAAAGGTGAATTAAGGAATTCAAAGTCTTTACAGGAACAAAGACAATGAAGATGACAGCAGAAAAAAACCAGGGGAAAGAATCATTAACACTCTATCTTGAACCAACATAAAGTTAAGGGGCAGGCAGTAAGAGAAGACAAATTAAATGTAAGTTCTTTGTCCTAAGCATGCACTTTGATTTAAAAGTCTTTGGATGAAACTGTCTACAAGCCATTTCTTATTTTAGTGAACCGTGGAGTTTGACCCCTGGAGAGAAGAGATACCCAGGTTGTAGGATTCTGAGCAGTATTTATATCAGGAAACAAGAATCCACAGTTGTATGACTTGCAGCGTAATCTCAGGATCTGTGGTTAAAAAAAGCAAAAAACAACCTGAAGTGGTCCCTTTAAGGCAGACTTTTATTTCTCTTTCAATCTATCCTCCCTCCTTATTTGGTATCATTCAGGGGTATATCTGGGGATACTTAGAAGTATAGCTTGCACCTCTTGGGCATATGACTGTGATATTAATTTTTGTTAGAACCTTGAAAGGTCAGAATTGAGCAATGTAGAATGAATCAGAGGTTGAGTCGATATGAGTCTCCTAGGTTTTTTTCTGTAATAATTACATATGGTGAGAGTTTAAGGGAATTTTGCGGTGTAAATCATAGTTTCTTTAGGGTAAAGTTAGAACTTTAAGCTGAAATAGATTAAGCTCTTTTGAAGTTTTGACAGTTTTGTTTTTTTAAAAAATTATCACACAGTAAAATTGACTTCTTTTCTTATTGTGTATAGTTCTACGAATTTTGACATAGGTCTATACCTATGAAATCATGAAATCATCATCACAATCAGGATGCAGGACAGTTCTGCCACTCCAAAACATTCCCTCACAGTCTCCCTTTATAGTCACATCTCTAACCCACCTCACCCCTGGCAACCACTATACTTCTGTCTTTTTGAAAATGTCATATAAGTGGAATCATACAATATGTAACCTTTAGAATTGCCTTAACTCAGCATAATGCCTTTGCGATTCATTGAAGTTATGTGTCAACAGTCCATTCCTTTTTCTTGCTGAGCAGCATTCCATAGTATGGACGTACCAAAGTTTATCTATTCACCTACTGAAGGACATTTGGATCATGTCTAGTCTGGGGCGATTATGAATGAAGTTGCTATAGAAATTTATACATAGGTATATTTCTTATTAGAAACCAGAGGAAAGGCTATCTTTGTTATAAGGTGGCAAAGAACTTGGCTGAATTTTGTTGTATTTTGTGAAAAGTAGAACTTGTAAATGATGAACTTGAGTATTTAGCTAAGGAGATTTCTAAGCAAAGTGTTGAAAGCATGGTATGGTTTCTCTTTGCTGGAGAGAGATACATTGAAGAAGGAATTGTTAAGCAAAAATGAATCAAAATATGAAGATTTGGTAAATTCTCAACTTATCCATATTGCAAAATGTCAGAAAGCATGTTCTGCAAAGACCCTCAAGGGTGTGGTAGACACCCATTGCTAAAGAGATTACAGGTATGACTCATTGATTCAATCAACCATCTCGGCAGGAGCCAGGAATAGAGATGTGGTTATCCAGGCAAGATCTGCGGAGGACTCTGTTTTTTGATGGTTTGGACCCCTGTTGCATTGGAGACCAACAAGGGTTTTGCAAATGTTATATGGGCAGAAATGCTGCTGGTTCAGACTGAAGGGGAAAGAGACCGGATGAAATAAAGGGAGGCGGCTGCTGGATTTCTGGGATTCTACAAGAGAGGCCATTAGAGCTATTTGTGAACGTGTTATCCATCAAGAAAAGGGAAGAATGCCCCTGAAGGTGGTTTAGAGGTCAGCAAGGTGGCCTCTGCCACCACAGGTACAGAGGGAACGGGCCTGGGGGGGGCACGGGTGGCCACCTCCTAGGTTTCAGAGGGTGAGGCATCTCCTCAGTTTCATCAGACCAGGCTGCCACTACCCAGGGATGAGGGGAAAGGTTGCTACTCTTGTGCTTTCAGACATCAGAGCCACCTCGGCCTGGAGGACAAAGCACTGGACCAAAGGGAATTATTCTGAAGACTTAAAAAAAAAAAAAAAAATCTAATGGGATTTGCCCTGCTAAGTTTTGCACTTGGGACCTGTGAGTCCTTGCTTTTCTCTGATTTCTCCCCTTTGGAATGGGAGTATCTACCTTATGCTTGTCCCACCATTGTATATTAGAGACAGATAATTTGTTGTCTAGTTTCACAGATTTCAAGCTGGGGAGGAATTTTGCTTCAGGATGAACTATACTTCTAGTCTTATTTAGATGGAATTTTTGACTCAGAGTTGATTCTGGAACAGATTAAGACTTTGGAGGCTAGTGGGATGGGGTGAATGCATTTTGTATGTAAGAAGGACAAGAATTTTGGGGGCCAGCTATGGGCTGAATCATGATCCCCCAAATTTGTACACTGAAGTCCTAACCCCCAGTACATCAGAGTGTGACTGTATTTAGAGGTAAAGAGGTAATTAAGTTAAAATGAGAGCATTAGGGTGGACCCTAATCCAATATGACTGGTGTCCTTTTTAAAAGGAGGAAATTTAGACCCAGACAGGTGTAGAGGGGAGGCCACGTGAAGACAGAGGGAGAAAATGGCCATCTACAAGCCAAGGAGAGAGGCTTCAGAAGAAACCATCCCTGCTGATGCCTTGATCTCAGACTTCAAGTCACCAGAATTGTGAGAAAATATTTTTGTTGCTTAAGCCACCCAATCTGTTGTATTTTGTGATGTCAGTCCTAGCAAACAAATACAGTAAGTTTTCATTACTCTAGGATAAATACCCAAGAGTGGGACTGGTAGATCATATGTTAAGAGTATGTTTTACTATATAAGAAACTGCCAAACTATTTTCCAGAGTGGTTGTACCATCTTGCTTTCTCACCAGCATTGTATGAGAGTTCGAGTTGCTCTGTCCTCTGGCTTCCACTTCGTATTGTCAGTATTTTTAAGAATTTAGTCATTCTAATAATAAGTGTGTTATGGTATCTTATTATGATTTTAATTTGCATTTCTCTAATGGCTAATGATGTTGAACATCTTTTCATGTGTTTATCCTTATATCTTCCTTAGTAAATGTTCAGTTTCTTTGCCAATTCTTAAATTGAGTTGTTTTTGTATTGTTGGGTCTTGAGAATTATTTATACATTCTACATTCAATTCTTTTGTCAGATATATGATTTGTAAATATTTCTCCCAGACCATACCTTGTTTTCCTGCCTTTTTAAAAAGGACTTTCTTTCTTTCTTTCTCCCTTTCTCCCTTTCTTTCTTTCTTTCTTTCTTTCTTTCAAGAGCAGGTGTGCAAATGGGGGGGAGGGGCAGAGGGAGAGAGAGAATCTCAAGCAGACTCTGCACTGAGCGTGGAGCTTGACACAGGGCTTGGTCCCACAACCCTGAGATTATGACATGAGCCAAAATCAAGAGTTGGAGGCTTAACCCACTGAGCCACCCAGGCACCCTGTTTTAAGGGACTTTTGAAGCACAAAAATTTTTAATTTCGATGAAGTCCTGAGCTCTTGGACAGAGCTGTTACAATTTCTTTGGGTTGGAATTAGCCAGGAGTAAAATTTACATTTCACATTTGGTTAGAGAGTTCAGCTATCAAAGTTTTACTTGCTCACACATTGTCTGCCTTCTGCCTGACACACACACACATACAAAATTGTTTTAATCTTCCACACTAGGCTGATGCTATAACATAGCATATTGTAAAACTAAAACTATCTCCTCAGTAATGTACATTAAATTGCACTCAAATTTAATCAGTAATATCACCAGCTTTTCCATCCGTTTGGCTTCATATCAGACTACTTTTTAAATGACTTCTTTGACAACAGATGATGTTGACTGGGTGTCCTCTTTCCTCAGCTACCACAAGCTTTTCTATTTTCTAATGCTGGTGCTCATTTTATTTTGAAGGAGCAATATCCTGATAGAATGCTTACGTACTCTAGGGCAAAGCAGATGGCTAGTGGCATGCTTGGGGAAGGTGTGCACTCATATTTCATATTCCCTTGCAGAAATTTTTTCCTTCTTGCCTCTGAATTTCCATTTAATATGTTTCTGTGGATATATTTCACATGTGGCAAAGACTCCTTCTAGAATGAGTTCACATTCTTATTCTCTCTCTTGCTCTCTGTGTTCTTGATTCTTCCCCCTTAAGCTCACTTAGATATTACGATGAGCAGTGACCAAGATTTTTTTTTTTTTTACTGAGAGAAAATTTGGTAATTAACATGAGATGAAATCACATGATTTAGAGTGCTGTTTGTTATATAGGAAGCATCTTTCTAGGAGATATAGTAAAATAATTTACTTATGTCCCTTATGTAGCATATAGGCAATCACCATATCATTTAAATAGAACTTCATGTTGTTCTACCCAGAACACATTCTAGGATTTGCTCTATTTCCCATGGTGGTTGGACTAGAGGCTGTTGTTGAGATCAAATGCTGTTGTTTTTCTTTACAGGATGAAGAATGGTAAATAAACCTCTTAATTTAGGTAACCATATAATTAATTCCATGAGGTAGCATAATAACAAGGTTAAGATTTGAGGGTTAGTCTCTTTGAGAATCAGAGTGCTATTTTCCTTCCATATAAACAAGCACCCACCTCCCTCACAAATGGTCTTCATGAGATGGCATTTCACTAACTCCTGTATTTACAAGAATCCCCTTAGTATATCAGAACTAGTTGGTTCCCTTGAGATTGCCTTATCCTACCTCCTCATTATAGCTCATTTTATAATAACAATAGATATCTAATACCCAGAGGTACTAAATACTCCTTTGACCAGGGTTATGCAGCTTGCTCTGCTTAAGCAGTTGTGGAACTCAGGTCCCCTGGTTCCTGGTCCCTTTATTCACAGGGTGCATTGCAAACTGCCACTCTCATGATTTAAAAAAAAAAAATGCCTTCCCCCCCCAATAGTTAAGCAAATTCTGCTCTAAGAGACTTGACTATTGTATAAAGAAGAAAAACTTAAATTTGCCAAACTGATGTTATTTCCGTCCCTCTGCTGATTTAGTCTCTTTAAATAACTCTAATCTCTTTCAGGTAAATGTTCAACCTTTCAGATTTCTTCCTCTCTTCCTGCTTCTCACAGTAAAGCACCTGGATTTTAGTGGGGGTGAAGGAGGGCCTTACATGGGCTGAGGTGGCCGGGGCAAGAAGCCCAGGAGTTGTGTGCAGGAGCCCTTAGATGGCCATCCTCACAGCAGAGGCAGGTCTGTTTTTTTGTGGGAATTCACAGTGACTGGATAGACAAAATCTGACTTGAATATGCCTCCCTGGATGAGTCTAACTGAAAAGCAAAGGAGGAGTGCCCTGAAGGTTGGGCCTCCTTTGAAGTTTCTCAAGGAAAGGAGATTGCCATCACAATCAAATTTTGATCTACATTGTTTAGCCCAGTGAAAGCCCTTTTTACAATGGGGCATGCATCCTTAGGAGGATTAAAAGAGAGTTCTCCTTTAAAGGAGGGAGCATTGGAACGACAATCCTTTTTAAAGTGACAGGGCTTCCACGATGAAAACGTGGTTTTGGAATTTTCCTTTCTCTTTTCTTGTTGGGATTTTGGGGGTCTGAGAGCCGCTGTGAAAACCCTGGCTTTGTGGGTTTCTGTTCCTACATATTGGCAGGCCTTGATAAGGTCTCCAACAGCAGTGGCTTTAGCTCTTACTCTTTTCATAGTATCCTGGCAGTCTTTACTAGCATTCTCAAAGGCCAGTCGAAGCAGTAAGATACCAGCAGCCTGATTATGATTGACCTGTCTCCTTACTGCCCGTCGTAGTTTACCAATGAACTCTATAAAGGGCTCTTGTGGTCCCTGCTTGATTCTAGCAAATGAGCCCTGTGTCGCATCATTTTCAGGGATGCGTTCCCAGGCTCTCTTTGCACAGAGAGAAGTTTGGTCATATCCTTGTGGATCAAAATTGAGCTGCTGGTCTATTGTGGAATATTGTCCTCGGCCCTGTTCCAGCCATCTGATTTTGGGTAGCCTGTTGCTCACATAAATCGTCAAATTCTGATCGCCAAATAAGATATTGAGGAGCTTCAAGGGCTGTTTTACAGAGAGTTTGCCAATCCCATGGTGACATGGCATAACGGTCTGCAAGAGAGCGATAAGGCCTTGTGAAAATGGGCTCGCGGCACCATTTTCTCGGCATTGAAGGCAAGTGGTTTGTAAATACGTTGTTGTTGTTGTCCCATTATGATGGGGAAAGCTAAGAGCTCTCCTGTGAGCACTGCCTCCGAAAGGCAACTTTTTAGTAAAGGTTGCTGCTCAGGGTGGGGCTCAAGCTGCGGCTAAGGAACTTGGCGGGGGGTGGGGGGGTGGGGGGGTGAGGTAGCTCTATCCTGCTGGGATGGGGAGTTAACGGGGGGGGGGGGGGGGGTAACTGAGGGAGCGGGGAGCATAGGGGCAGAGAGTTCTCGGTTTCTTTTGGAACGCTAAGTGTATCTTCAATATGTAATGGCGTCAAAGCATACCTCACTAGCCCCCACAATGTAAGGGAGGCGAGATGTACCCTCTTTCTTTGCTCGTGGCTCCGTTTTAAATTTTTTCCAACTCTTTCCCATACTTCTAAATCTAAAGTTCCTCGATCCGGGAACCAGGGGTTATGTTCAATAATAGTCTTTAACAAACCCCGAAGTTGGCCCTCCGATACGGAGGCCCCGCTCCCCCTAAGGAGCTGCTTAAGAACCTTAATGTATTGCTTTTGTTCAGCGGAGAAATGCTGACCCAGGACAGAGACAGGAAACCCAAGCCCGAAAGTCCCCTCGAACCGGGCAAGCCCAAGCAGGCTGCCGGATGACTTACTGCGCTCAGTCCTTTCCTTGTCGTTTCCGAGGGGTCCGCCCACCGCCACAAGTTCCTCACACAGGGCACCACTTGTCCGGTTTGGCTGGCAAACCCCAAGGTGGCAAATGAAAAGATTACTCCAGACACCTTAGTAGGAGAAAGGAGAGGCCTGGGGACCAGACGCTCTAGTGGCGAAAGGCCTCGAGCCAAGCTTTGTCTCCACTTTCATTGGGGTCTTAGCAATACACCACTGGAAAGCGCAAAGCGAGGAGGGAAGTGTAACCTTAATGGTCAAGACAATATATATGGGGCAGTGTGTGATAAGGGCAAGGAGGCAAGGAGTTCGTTAAGTATGTGACCACCACAGGTGCCTCTTTTTCTTCAGAATTTAAACATTTACTTCCTAGATGAGAACCTTGAGCTGCAGTAAGAATCTGGCTGCTTTTAGCCAAGAAATTTCAAAAGAGGCCCAGCGTTCTGGGCACTCCTCCTTTGCTTTTCAGTTGTTCTCATCCAGGGAGGCATATACAAGTCAGATTTTGTCTATCCAGGCACTGTGAATTCCCACAGTTTTTGTGCCTTTTTTTTGAAATCTCCTGGGTTCTTTGTGGACATTACTTGGACACCAGCTACTAAAGCTCGTGTTTCTCAGCCATTTGCCTCTTGTCACGGAAGCATCTTTGCCCAAATCCCACCGCCCTCTCAGCCTCTTTGTGGCCCTGTACTGGGGCTCCTGGGAACTTCTGGATCCATTGCAGGCTGCTCGAAAGCCATGTGGAACTCGGGCCATCAGCGTTGGCCCCGTCCCTGCACCCATGCCATGGGATGAGGCTACGAACTGCACGCGGTGCTTCCCCTGGAGGCTTGAAGCTATTCTAGTCAGTCTACGAGGCCAGAGAAGTGGGCCGCTGGACAGATTTCCCCATGCTCATTTGAGTGCTCTTACCATAACTCTCTCATAAACCCCATGAGGGTTTGTAGTTAATCACATTTCCCTGCTGTTTCCCTTTCTCCTTTCCATGTCTCCTGGACTGGAAGGCTGGGCTAACACCCTTTCATTACAGCCAATGCTTTCCCTTACAGCGTATCCCAAGTCTAAAAATAACCCTCTTCTGTATGTCAAAAATTCAAACCTACTTTTTATTTCCTTCAAATTCCTGCTGTGATAATCCTCATCTTCCTGGGGCCTCTGGAATAACAAGGGGGATGTTACGGGCCAGGAAAAGCCAAAGAAAACAACTTGATGTATTTATAAAAATAGTATTCCCACTTCAGTGAGTTAGTCAGTTATTTCACTAGTATTTATTGATTTCTTGCCATGTGTCAGATATTAGGAAAGTAGGAAAAAAAGACACAGTGTGTGGCGAAAGGGAGAGGAAACAGCTAAGGACAATACCAGATAACTGCCTAAATGGGATCTTATAAAAAGGACACTGAAGATAGGAAAAGTTTATGTGAATCGCCTTAAGGGAATCAGAGGAGACTTCTTGGAGGAGGTGACAGTTCTATTTTTTTTTTTTTTAAAGATTTTATTTATTTATTTGAGAGAGAGAGAATGAGAGAGAGCACATGCGAGGGGGGAGGGTCAGAGGGAGAAGCAGACTCCCTGCCGAGCAGGGAGCCCGATGCGGGACTCGATCCAGGGACTCTAGGATCATGACCTGAGCTGAAGGCAGTGGCTTAACCAACTGAGCCACCCAGGCGCCCCGTGACAGTTGTATTAATACGCTTCCTTGGATGTTTGCCATTGGTAGCAAGAGGATGAGAGAGTGTTGTAGATCCATTCAAACCTATTCCTTAACAACAATAGTAATGATCGAACAGTAGACAATAGTAGTTTACATTATATAACCTCTACCAGCAACAAAGTGATACAAAAGTGATTTGCACAACACAAAGACCAGATCTTTCTGATTTGTAGGACTGCATATATCCTTTAGGTCAGTATTACTCCAAAAATATAAGACAAAGAGACATTCATTCATTCATTCGTTCATTCCATAACTATTGAGAGCCTACTACATGCTAGGTACAGAAGGTACTGAATGAAGTAGAAAGACACAGTCCCGTCTTAGTCTCAGTGAGCTTGCAGTCTAGAGAGGGGAAGTGGTAAACAAATCAATGAAAAAGATGAATCCAGGTATTGATATGTATGCAGAAAGTGAAACAGGATGGTGTGCTACATTGTGTTGGGGGTGGGCAGCGATGTATATAATTTAAACTTGATTTCAAAAATAGTAATAACATTACTAGAACCTAAATATGCTATTTAAAGGACTATATGTATGGGATGGGAAGAATGAAATCAAAGGGCCAGAGCATGTTTGTCCAAGGGAGAATTTCACTTTCTGACACTAGCATTTATCTTGAAACTCCGAGGTTTCTTTCTTTTTAATGGATTCTATGGGGAACCCCAGTGGCAACTTTAGCAAAACAACAGCTTGAGTCTGCAGTTTTGTAATGATGGGAGAATCTCCTCATGGGAGAGGGCAAATTCTACAGCCCATCCTTTTCTCTCTTGGGAAATTTCTTTCCCTGATGTCGATTTCAGGGGATGCGTATTTCCCTTTCCCTGTTCTGCAAAGTGTGGGCATAAATAATTCCCTTAATTCCTTTTTGAACAGCAGGGAAGATCATGGCTTAATATTTATAGCAGTCTTTACTTACGGTGGGGGAACGATGAAACAAGAGATTCAACATGGATAGCAACATGCAATAAGAAATTCAGGCTGTCTCCTGAGTTTTTCTCACCACATCCCTGAAAGGGCTGCTGTCCTGCTTGGCTATGAGGTGCCCCTCCCCTTGGCTCCCAGACCTCCTCTGTGGGTTAGCAGTAGCTCTTTCTTGCATGCCTTCTGGGTGTGCCTTCAAACCTGCCCGACTTCGAGAAGTGCTGGGCTTAGACAGCAACAGCAAGACACATGGGAGAAATAGAAGTCCCATCTCTTTCTGTCCCAAATGTGCTTCACAGATTCTGGTTTCCTCTCCCAGGCTTTGTCCTTTCCTAGACTGACACTCCCTGAAGGGAAACTCCACCACCTCCCCAACCACCTGCAGCAGTGTTGTCATATGTGGTTAAAAAAAAATCATATGCGAGTTACCACAATTTAACATTTTCCCAAGATACGAAGAGTAACAAGGATTTGCTTGTAACCATGCCTGAAAAGTACTGTAGACACTCAATTATTATTTTATTTTTTTAAACAGAGATATAGTTAATATACCATAAAACCCACTCTTTTAAAGTGTATGATTCAGTATTTTTTAGTATATTCAAATTGTTGCACAATCATCACTGCCATCTAATTCCAGAGCATTTTCTTCACCCTAGAAAGGAACTCATTAATATATGCATTCATAGTCACCCTCCCTGTCCCCCACCCCCGCAACCACTAGTCTACCTTCTGTCTTAGCAGATTTACCTATCCTGCACATTTCATATAAATGGATTTTGGAGGAGGTCACTGAGAGGGCGTGACCGCTGGTTGACCCTGGAGCTGAACCCGGGCAAGGGGAGGCTCCTAACCCCTCCCCGGCCCTTGGAATATACGTTCCGCCTACTCTTCCTGCCCTGGAGCCCCCTCACCTTGATAGAGTGAAGTGCTGTTGAGAGGGGCTTCTGGACTGCCAGTTGACTAGTGAGCAGGACCGGGCAATGCGGGGCTTCTCACCCCTTCCTTTGTCCTTGGAATGGGCACTCCGCTTGGCTTCCGCACAGAAGAAGCTGCCCCAAGGATACAGCCCTGGGATAGTAGAGTATTGTTGCGACCCTGTCAAGGGTATACAGGGCTTCATCCTGTTGAGGCCCCTCTGTAACCTTTAAAGATTCTCCTGGGCACATGGACAGATCTACTCATATTGCGGCCGCTCAAGACAAGCTTTGAAAGTAAGTTCCCTTGCTTGGGAAACGACCACCTTCCAATCAGGAGTGGCTTGTTCTTTCTTTGGTCTCTCCTTGCCCTGTGTCAGTGTTCTGGGGCTGGTTTGAGATTTCACCGCTTCTGTGGATGGAATCATACAATCAGTATGTGTCCTTTTGTGTCTGGCTTCTTTCATGTGGCATAATATTTTCATCCATGATATAGTGTGTTTCAGGGGCTTTTTTTTTTCTGAATAATATTCCATTGTATGGCTGTACATTTGTGTATACATTTTGAAAAATCCGTTCATCCCCTGATGGACATTTGGGTTGTTTACACTTGTTTGCTATTATGGATAATGTTGCCGTGAGCATGCATGTGTCAGTTTTTGTGTGCACATTCGTTTTCAATTCTCTTGAGTGTGTATCTGTTCTGATGAGTGGAATTCTTGGGTCATATCCTAACTCTATGCACAACTTTTTGAGGAACTGCTAAATTGTTTTCCAATGTGGCTGTACCATTTGACATTCCTACCAGCAGCATCTGAGGGTTCTGATTTCTCTACATTCTTACCAACTCTTGTTATTGTCCATCTTTTTGATTATAGGCATGCTAGTGGATATGAAGTGGCATCTTATTGTAGTTTTGATTTGCATTTGCAAGTAACGGGATGTTGAGCTTCTTTTCATATGTTTATTGGCCATTTTTATACCTTCTTTGGAGAGATGTCTATTCAGATCCTTTGCCAATTTTTTTTTTATAATTTTTTTTTTTTTTTAAGATTTTTATTTATTTATTTGTCAGAGAGAGAGACAGAGCACAAGCAGGGGGAGCAGCAGAGGGAGAGGGAGAAGCAGGCTCCTCACTGAGCAAGGAGCCCGATGTGGGACTCGATCCCAGCACCCTGGGGTCATGACCTGAGCCGAAGGCAGACGCTTAACGACTGAGCCACCCAGGCATCCCCCTTTGCCAATTTTTAAATTGGGTTATTTGTTTTTAAATTTCTGAGTTGTAATAATTCTTTATATATTCTGGTTACTAGACCTTTATCAGATACATGATTGGCAAATATTTCTCTCATTCTGTGCGTTGTCATTTCACTTTCTTGATAGTGCCTTTTGAAGCACAAGATCTTAATTTTGATGAAGTCCCATTTCTCTACTTTTTTTCCTTTGGTTGCTTGTGTTTTAGGTGTCATATGTAAGAAACTACTGCCTAATCCCAGGTCACAAAGATTTACATTTATGTTTCCTTCTAAGAGTTTTTAAAAACTAAGGAATGGTTTCTCTTGGACAAAGAAAGAGAGGAAGAAATTTCCATACAGAGGAATGGCAGGTAAAAGTCACAGAATTGTGAGTGGCTTTGATGATTTTTATTAGGCTGAGGTAGCTGGGGCATAGCATACAATTTTCTCACGTAGTGTTTAATTTTTGTACAAACTGGCATTTTTACCTACTTTCAGCAATATGTGTTTTTTATTTTATAATGTGTTTTAAGAGGCCTGGACAGACTGCTTTTCTTGAACACAAAGTGTTAATATATTAGCTTAATGTTGCCTGCACCCCGGTTAGTTCTACCACATACGTTGCCAATAATAATGAGGGAGAAAAAACCCAGAGGAAGAGTTCATTTAATTTTTATTGATCGTCTTATATCTCAAGAATTTCATCAAGCAAAGTGACAACATACATAGAAAGTCTGTGCTGAGAGTCTTAGCTGAGTGAACAAGAATGAATCAGCATAGTAAATAAAACGTTCTTTTTTTTTCTTCTTCTTCTTGGCCTGCTACCTCAAGGTCATTGTTAAAAAACACAAGTACTCTGGAGTCGTGGTTGTTAAACCTGGCTGCACAGTAGAAACATCTGGGGAGATTTTTGAAGATACAGATCCTTAAGCCCCATTCCAGGCCTAGTGAATCAGATGTCAAGTTTTTTGTTTTTTGTTTTTTTTAAAAACGTATCTGGTGATTCTCATACTCAGCCAGGTTTGGGGGCCATTGATTGCCTTGCTCCACAACTGTCCAGCTTATGTCGATGGTGCTTCAAGCCAAGTCAATCAATCCAAATAAGAATAAATGAATATTATTTTCTAGAAAAATACTACACTGTGTCAGAAATATTTTCTTAATCAATTAGCAAAGGTGCAGGAGAAGGGAATTTAGAGAGTTAATGAAGCAAGTCCATTTCATTCACTTGGCTGCAAAGCAAGGAAGCCACAATCACAATGTTATCTACAGAAATCAGTCTCTCAGAAGTCCATAAATTTATGATGATTGCAGTTAATGATCATAACTCAATAATGAAATCAGCCATAACACTGAGACTCTTTACAAGATTAAGAAAACATGCATTTGTTTGGACTCTGAGCATATTATATTTTATTGAATAGGCTGAAGTCAATGGATGAGTAATCAGGAATCAGTTCTATTTTTCTCCCATTACTGCCTTCAGACATTCTCTGATAAATTTCCCTTCTCTACCCCCTGGACAGAAACTCTGGTAGGAGTCTTAGCTTTTCAATCACCATTAAAGGCATGAAAAAGTCCAGTTCACATACAGTTCAGATTCTCTCTTCTCAGCTTGGTCTGACCTGTGATGTAGGGGACTTCGTGGGGTGGAGGCAGGGGGAGTGTAGGGAGGGAAGTTTGGTCAGTTTATCCTTAATTACCAATGGTTCCTGCTTCTAGCTTCTCTAAGGTAGGGGTAGGGGGTCAGGGAACTCTAGGTAAATTGATAAATGTTTTAATCTTGTAGCTATTTATTATAAAATATTTCAGAAAAAAGGCATGAAGAAAATTTCAGCACCTATGTACCAGCTTAAGAAATAACAACATTACCATCATAGGCCCACACACCCTCTTTTGAAACCCTTGGGGTAAGATGTGTTTTAAAATTCAGATTATTTGGGCGCCTGGGTGGCTCAGTTGGTTAAGCGACTGCCTTCGGCTCAGGTCATGATCCTGGAGTCCCAGGATCGAGTCCCGCATCGGGCTCCCTGCTCGGCAGGGAGTCTGTTTCTCCCTCTGACCCTCCCCCCTCTCGTGCTCTCTCTTCCATTCTCTCTCTCAAATAAATAAATAAAATCTTTAAAAAAAAAAAAATAAAATTCAGATTATTTAAAAAAAAATTCAGATTATTTCAAATTTTGGAAACACTAATACTGTCTAAATACCACATATAATATAACACTTCCAGTGAGGTCTGGGCTGTACCCCTAGTTAAATATTAATATTTCCACAACCTAAATGTTTGGCCATTTAGCCAAAGTGGGATAACTTCAGACTATAAATTCTCATGTCAGCTCAGGTCAGGTTTGTGTGTGTGTGTGTGTTTTCTCCAAATGAGTTTGGGGTTTTGCAATTGCAGTAAAGGCTCTGGATCTATAAAATGAAAGCACTCTATGTATTCCTCTCTGATCCCCTTTCCCTTCATTGCAACTGGAGATGTCTCTCACCCTGAATTAGAAGTTTCTAATTCTCCGGCATGCCTTTACAACTTCACTATATATGTTTGTCTCCTACATATTGTTTTGTGTTTCAATAATTGGAGAGGCAAGTTTTCACATGACATGTGTTATTATTATCTGGCACTTGTCCCCTATCATGCGCAGTGTCCAAATGCAGGCTCTTTAGTTTGTTTTGCTTCTCTCCCCCATCCTTCCCAGTTTTATTGAGATATAATTGCTATGTAACATTGCATTAATTTTAGGTGTACAACATAATGATTTGATATATGTATATATTGAAAAATGATTACTATACTAAGTTTAGTTAGCATCTATCACCTGACATAGTTACACATTTTTTTTTCTTGTGATGAGAACTTTCAAGGTTTACTGTCTTAGCAATTTTCAGATATCAGTGCAGTATTGTTAACTATAGTCACCATGCTGTACATTACATCCTCAGAGCTTGTTTATGTTATAACTGAAAGTGTGTACCTTTTGACCACCTTCACTCATTTCCCCCACCCCTCTCCCCTTACGGCTGACAGCCACCAATCTGTTTTCTGTGCCCATGAGTTTGGTTTTTTAGTTTCCACACATGAGATCATACAACATTTGTCTCTCTCTCTCTGACTCATTTCACTTAGCTTCATGCCCTCAAGGTTCTTCAGTTTTGTGGGGCACGTTTGTCGGTGCTCTTCAGGTAACCTCCTTGAGGAATTTACCAATGCGTTCTTCTATTTCAAGGGAGATGCTTTCTCTGATCTCATGCACCCTCACCTTCTTACCCCTGATCTGGATCATTCTAGAGACATGATGTGGTTTTCTTATTTTTAACGATTCCCGGGGGTTAAAATGGCAACGCTCTTCTTCAGCTTATACTGGTAGTGGCTTATTTACTCACCAATATTTACTGAGTGTGACAAGTCAGTTGTTTCCTGGTTGGATGGCTGGAGAAGAGGATAGATATTTGGCTAAACTTAAAATTATCCAGATAATATTCAAAACAACAAATGTTGTATGATCTCATGATTTTTATTATTTTATTTTATTTTTAAAGATTTTATTTATTTATTTGAGAGAAAGCAAAAGTGAGAGAGATCACAAGTGAGAGAGATCACAGAAGGAGAGGGAGAAGCATACTTGCTGCTGAGTGGAGAGTTCCGTGCCGGGCTCGATCCCAGGACCCTGGGATCATGACCTGAGCCAAAGGCAGTCGCTTAACCTACTGAGCCACCCAGGTGCCCCTCTTACATAATTTCTATATCATGTTTATTGATGTTGATTTACATAGAGCAAAATTTATCCTTTAAAAAATGTAGAGTTCTATGAATCTTGGCAGATGAGAATCACGTAACCACCACCATCAAGAAATAGAAATGCCCATCATCTTAAAAAGTTCACTCGTGTCCATGAATAGTTAATCCCTTCCTACACTCCCAGGCTCTGCCAACCACTGATTTTATTTCTGTCCCTGTAGTTTGTCTTTTCTAGAATGTCATATGAAGAAAATTATACGCTATTTAGCCTTTGTGTCTGTCTTCTTTCATTTAGCATAATGCTTTTGAGATTCATCCATGTTGATGATGTATCCTACTTTTTGTTGTTGAGTTGTTGCTGAGTAATAGGATTGTACTGTATTTATTCATTTACCGGGGATGGACATTTGAGTTATATCTGGTTTGGGGCAATTGTGAATAAAGATTCTATAAATAGTGGTGTATATGTCTTTGTGTGAACATATACTTTTTCATTCTTCTTGAGTAGTACTTAGTAGTATTAGAATTCTAATTGCTTCACATCTTCACCAGTACTTGGTGTTATGAATTTAAAAAATTTTAGCCATTCCTGTAGATTTGTAGTGCTATTTCATTGAGGCTTTAATTTACATTTCTCTAATGTCTACTAGTGTGAAAAACTTTCTTTGGTGACATGTTCAATTTTTTTGTATGTTTAAAAAAATTGAGCTTTTTTTACTTTCATATTTTTGGTGGCCACCTCTTTTCCCCATCCTCTGCTAAAAGTGAAATGGTTCTTCTATTGCATCTGTCCTTGGAAGGACCCTTTGGAAGTTAGTTTACTTGGTTGCCTTACAATTTCAGCTTTCTAATAAGCTCAAGAGGAGTTATGACTTTGTAGACTATTGGATTTTTCTCACTCTGAGGGCAGGAGTGTTGTACTGTTGTGGCTTTGTATATCCAAAGTAGGAGTAGCACCCTCTCATGTCATATTTGCTTTAAATAACTAGGTTGGTTCTAAAACCTAACATTATGGTAAGGTACTCCAAAATACATAACAAGATATATATTTTTTTAATTTAGCAGGTGTCTTCAGACTGTCAGTCCGTGTGTTTTAACAGTAAAAAATGGTACCTGTGACACGATGTTTACAAAAGTAATGGTTGATCATGTCAATGAAAAAGTTTAAGCATATCTCTTTATGTCAAATTCTGTTTTAAATAGACTCTCAGGGCCACAAACTCAAATATCAACATAAATGAATAAAATGGGCAAGGTGTAAGAGATTAGGGAGTAGTAGAAAGCATGCCAGGTTATAGAGTTCATGTTCCAAGTAAAGGTACTTAAATTATTAAAAAAAAAATATCGTAGGGCAACAAAACATGCATGTTGGTCAAATGTGCCTTATTTTTTTTTTTTTTAAAGATTTTATTTATTTATTTGACAGAGAGAGACACAGCAAGAGAGGGAACACAAGCAGGGGGAGTGGGAGAGGGAGAAGCAGGCTTCCCGCAGAGCGGGGAGCCTGATGCAGGGTTCGATCCCAGGACCCTGGGATCATGACCTGAGCCGAAGGCAGATGCTTAATGACTGAGCCACCCAGGCGCCCCTCAAATGTGCCTTATTAGCCATCCATCTTCTACTTCAGATCTAGACAATATGTTTTAAAAGGAATTCAAAGTTCTTTTGCCTCTTTGGATTCATTGAACCATTTATTTTTGTTTTCCTATATTAATACAGCACTGAGGTATTTCCAGATTCTACTAATGAGGAGCAATCTCTTTTATTTATTTATGTAGTCATTTAATACATGTTGAGCTGCTAACTACAACATTAAAGCTTAGAAATTAAACTACAAAAATAGGAAAATAATTGAGATGGAAAAGCTGTTGCAGAACTTCTTGTAAGGAAATGGGAGAAAATATCTTGATGGGTCAGGTATGAAAGAGAGAATATTCTCTTGACACCTCTGGGCATATGTAGTTCTCAACCTTGAGCTATCATATATACAGTGTTGTAAGTCTCTTCTATCTTTCAGTAAATAGGACCTCTGATAGATTTCTAATAGACCACTTTATGTCCTCTGATGAGTAAAACTATCTCTTTTCTATATTTTGTCCCCATTAAGGCTTATCCATGAGAAGGGAGCCAGGAATGTGGCACATAGGCCATGGAGAAAGTAGAAAGCTTAAGATTCACTCATTCTGGCTTTGAGGAGGGGGAAATTGGAGGGAGAGAGGCAGCTATAGAATTAAAGTCAATTTTTAATTTTCTGATTAGGGGCTTACAACTTGGCAAAAGACAACTTTAGAAAAGTTCAGAAAGTTATAAAAACATTTCTATTTAGCATAGGTAGAAGCTGTAAGCCTCCATGAGAAGCCAGGCTCACAGACATTTCCACCATGATGCTGGACAGTAATGCATAATCTTTGGTGGGAAGTGGCTGACAGTCTTGGTGGCTCATCAGAGCATGACATTAAGATGAGGAGACCACCATGTGCAGGAGCTTTGAGACTGAAGGCAAATATTCAGTCATAGACTTCCAGCCTGATTACTAGATGGGTCCAGTTGTCTTTCCGTGGTCACTTATAGAAAGAGTGGCAGTCCATGAACCTGGCAGCAGAGATTAGGCTGGAAATAGGACATTCAGTACATCTGAGAGTTCCTTTGTTCACCATTCTTCTCTCTGCCATAAGGGCTTCTTATACTTCCCTCTTTTAGTCAGACACCATCTTGGAGAAGTGAAATGGGAAGGGTAAAATCTGAAGTGCTTAACATTTTCAGAGGTACAAAATAGGACTGAATTTCAGATTATATTAGTAAAGACAAAAATGGGTGTATCTGGGTTGGAGGGAAGAGTGGTGGGGGGAGAGAGAAAAAGACAGAGAGAGGAAGAGAGAGAAGGTGGGGGGAAAGGTGTGCATTAAAATCTTCTTTTTTTCCAGGGAAGATAAGTAAAAAGAGATACACTGTTACTTACTTATTTTTTATTAAAATGTACAAATGCTGAAAGCTCACCAGATACAGTTTGGAAAATATAGTGTGGCACAGATTAGCAAGTTATCAGATATTCATCTCTCTACTTCCTAGCTAATGGAAACCTTATTTTGTCTGCTTTTTGTTTTTAGCTTTCAACAACCTAAAGGACTCATATAACACACACACATACACACATGCATGTATATATGCATACATACATACACATTCATGAAAGATTGCAGGTGAAGCATACAAAGCAGCAGGGACAAGAAGGCACAAATTTACATTAGAGAGGTCCAGAATATCCATATACACACAGATTCTAGAATCCTCTCTCAGTCTCAAGGTTGTACTTCATCTCTACCTCACAAACCACTAAAATATTATGATTGCAGGGAAGTCACAGTCTCATTCAAATAGGAATCTTTTATACTCCTCTGGTTACATAGCTGAAACCAGGCTATGTGAACATGTTCAATAGTAGAAACCGAGACGGTATAACAGAAGCCTGGTGCAAACCACCCACCTGTACATTTTCTATACAAGATATTGGCAAGCTGTCACAGACTTCTCTCTCATTATGTTTTTTTTTTAAAGATTTTATTTATTTATTTGATATATAGAGAGATAGCAATAGCAGGAACACAAGCAGGGGGAGTGGGAGCGGGAGAAGCAGGCTTCCCGCCAAGCAAGGAGCCCAATGTGAGGCTCGATCCCAGGACCCCGGGATCATGACCTGAGCCGAAGGCAGACGTTTAACGACTGAGCCACCCAGGCACCCCTCTCATTATGTTTTTGAAAAATCCATTAGCACAAAGTTATATTAATCTCTATTCTATTCTATTCTATTCTATTCTATTCTTTCTATCCCAGCCCATCCATCTTATCTCATCCCATTATCCCATCCATCCTATCCATCCCGTCTATCCCATCCATCCATTCATACCATCTATCCCATCCATCCCATCCACCCGTCTAGCCCATCCATCCATCCATCTCATCTATCCCATCCATCCATCCCATCTATCCCATCCATCCATCCATCCATCCATCCATCCCATCTATCCCATCCATCCCATCCATTCCATCCGTCTATCCATCCCATCCATCCCATCCATCCCTTCACAGTTTATTCTAGTTTGGCCAGGAATCAGTAGCATGGCTCCAGGCATTACTGGAAATGAACATAGGGTTTTTATAGACCAGTTGAGAGTTACAATGCAACTACACACTGTGGATTAGTATTTTTCATCAGGTTTGGACAATTCGTTATCTCTTCACATGTTGCTTTTTTGCTCAATTTATCTCTTCTCTTTTCTGAGACTTCAGTTCTGCATGTTAGACCTTTTCACCATGTTCCATATATTTCTTTTTTTTCTGTATTTTTTCTTTCTACACTTTAGCCTGGAGATTGTGTGTGTGTGTGTGTGTGTGTATGTATATCATAATATCTTACATATGTAATTATACATATATACATATATATGCTATGAAGTGGCTATTTTCTCATTCACGTTTCCTTTCGTCTTTTTCTCTGGTGGATTTTATCTGCTGTGATACCCATCTATTAAGTTCTCAATTTCATTTTGTACTTAGAGAACTTTAATTTAATTTTCAGTATAAATACTTGGTATTGTCAACTTTTCTCCATTATTGAACATATTAATCACAGTTAGTTTTAAATACCTATCTGTTATGCTGATAATTGAGTCATCTATGAATCTGTTTCTATTGTCTATTTTTTCTTTCTGTCCTTGTAATTTTTGGTTGAATGTCATACATTGTGTAGAGGCTCCAGATGATAATATTTTCCTGCAGCAAAGTCACCTTTCCCTCCCAAAGGCAGACAGACAGGGGGCAGATTATACTAATCTAATAAGGCAATGAGCTAACTCAAGGCTGAGTTGCAGTTCTTGCAAGTCTCCATTTATTGCCAGTTTGCTTCTGTTCTTATTCTCTAGTCCTCCAGAAATTTCAGTTGAACTTCTCCTTAGTGGGTTCTGAACTCCAATTTTTATCTCCTCAGCTCTGGGATGTAACTTCTGAAAAATTTTTCTCTGCTCTTCAACAGCTTTCTTCTTACCCTCTTTCCTGTTCATTTTAAGAATTCTGCCAATGTTGGAAGAGAAAACCACCAAGCGTCAGGTTGACTGCTCAGAGATTACTCTTTCATGAAGATCTTGGCCTCTGAAGTCTTGGTCGTCTTGTCAGCCATGACTCTGGTTTTGCTCTTTAGTTCTGTGGAATTAACAAAAAAGTATTGAAAGATTCTATGCCTTATAGCCACAGACCTATTCTTGGATTCTCCTCTCTCTCTTTTTTTTTTCTACTAAGAATCCGAAAAGCCTAAAGGGGTGGTGGACTCATAGAATGTCCCACATTCTCTATAGTCTTCTTGTTTTGTGTGATTTTTGACTTTTTATGGCCTGATTGTCTCAATAGCTCTTTGATACCTTCAAACAGATTTGTTTATTTATTTTTTTACCTTTTAGAATTTTATCTAGCTTTTCTCAAAGGAACATAAGTTTGCCTTAAGGAACTCCATTACAGCCAGAAATAGAAATCAATTCAATATTTTCTTTAATTTTTTTTCTCACTTACCAGCAGGATGTTGGAATTTGGGTGGGAAAAATAAAGAAATTGCTAGGTTGAATTTAGACTAAGTAAAGAAATTCTATGTTTTCCCTATAGTAAAGTTGTGGTGTTATTTGAACTTACAATGCACTAAACGTAATTGTTATAATGTGGTATGTGCAAATTTCTCATAATAAAGGTGTTACATACTATGCAAGAATTGGACAACACATAAAATTTTAAAGAAGAAAAACATTCCACAGAGCACCTCTATCAGAATTATCTACTGTTACCATGTTAGTGTATATCCCTATATTTTTGCTTTTTTAAAAAAATTTTATTTATTTATTTGACAGAGAGAGAGAGTGAGAGAGCACAAGTAGGGGGAATGGTAGAGGGAGAGGGGGAAGCAGGCTCCCAGTCAGCAGAGAACCTGATGCAGGGCTGGATCACAGGACCAGGATCATGATTTGAGCTGAAGGCAGATGCTTAACGGACTGAGCCACCCAGGCACCCCTATTCTTTTTGCTGTGTGTGATGGTCTTACATTGTTGAAATTATATCCTATATAATTAGTAGCTTTCAATGAGAAAGGATATGAAATGTTTCTGGGTAAATGTTATTGGTAATTTTCCAGTTAAAAATATCCATAATGAATCAGACACTCATTAACAACTTTTAAATAGGCAGAAATACTTATTTGAATACTTTTATTAAAAAAATAACCCCTGTTCTGCATCTTTTATTTCAATAACTGTTAGCAAGTACTCAGTGATTAAGCACAGCCAGAATGTGCCTCAACTGTGGAGTGATGGCTGAGGCCAGAGAAAACTATTGTCTAATATTTGTAAAGGAGAAAAACACAACTACCTAAGACAGCAATGTAATCATTTCACCCTTGATTAAAAATTAAGTAAGTGAATATGTGCTAAAGAATTATTTAAATAAACAGTCTTCAAATTTAGTTTAGATTTAGAGATGCCAATGATATATATTTTCTAAATAATTAGAGAAAATATAAGCAAAATTAAATAAATGAAAGATAAGAAATAGCAAAAAAGTGTTAAAGATGTCAGAAGTGGGACCAAATATAATGTAACAATAGGTAAAAATAGGAAAAGCTTATCTATTAAAATAAAATCTCTTCACACAAAAAACAAAATCTATCTATATCTTCCTCTTAGAAGAGAATATATTTACAACAAAATGACACAGACTGTTTATAATAAATGCTTGCCAAAAGTAAGTTTGGTAAATGCAAGCAAAAACATTCAAACATGTAAGATAAGTTTTGGAGAAAAAGTGTTAAATGGGATAGTGAATATTATTTTATAATAAAGAGTAAAAATCATAATAAATGAAGTATCATGAGCCTTTATTTCCCAGGTAAGATCACACTGAAACAGAAAAAGCAAAAAATGTGCATACAAGGATAATTTGACAGAAATACAATAACTGGGGATATACTAAAACCTCTCTCTGAGTCATTGCCAAATAAAATAGATAAAAATTAATCTGGATTACAGAATATAAATAACATTGAATGCTAGAACACAATGCAATAATGCCTTTGAATTATTTTTCATATATAATTGTCTACCTATCCAAACTACCAGTCAAATGGTAAAATAAGGTCATTTTCAGGTATTCAAACACTGAACACATTTCCCTTTCAGGCTCTTTTTTTGTTTTTGTTTTTTTTTTCTATTATCAAGATCCTGATGTATGTGCTTCAGCAAAATGACAGGGAAATCCCATGGAGTTGACTTCATAAATACATCTAACTATGGACTCTATAAAGAGAAAATATATTTTTTGAGTTCCTATGTCACATGTAGAAAAAAAAAACCCTATTTTTGAGTCACAAAGTAAGTCTCAGTAAAATTCCCAAATCAGAAATCTTAAAAATCACATTCTCTGAGCATAAAATAATAGAATTACAATAACTATGGAAGTGTCAGCTGAAGAATTTTAACACTTTTGAAATTTAAGATATAAACAAACTTTTCATAAGTAATTCTCAGTCCAAAGAGAAAATCAAAACTTTATTTATAGACTATCTAGAAATAAATGACACAAATAATACATGTAGTCTTAAATGCCTTTATTATTAGAGAGAATATAGACAAATAAACCAGGCTTTTTACTAAAAAAGTTATAAAAATGGCAATAAAATAACTTCAGGTAAAGTAAGGAAAAAACTTGATTTAAACTAAAGATAGCTAGAAAATGGAATAAAACAAACAAAAAATATTTACATGAATTTCATGGAAAACATCTAATAAAAATGTAAACATCTGATAGAGCTAATTAAAGATGGGGGATAAATGTACACTAGAAATATAAAACAGGAATATCATTTACAAAAATAGTGGAATTTCAAAAGCTGTAACACAGGGTGCTATAGTAAGACATTCAAAATTGTTGAAGGAATGAAAGATTTTCAAAGGTAAATATTAATAAAATCAAATCAAAAGCATAAAATCTAAATATAGAAATGAAAGAGTGAAGAAATTGTCAATGTATCTAGCTCCATAAAAGGCATTAACCTAAATGATGTAACAGGCAATTTATAGCAAACATTCAAAGAAAAGTTATTTCTCATGGTATTTAAAAGTGAATCAGAAATCGGAGGGGGAGACGAACCACGAGAGACGATGGACTCTGAAAAACAAACTGAGGGTTCTAGAGGGGAGGGAAGTGGGAGGATGGGTTAGCCTGGTGATGGGTATTAAAGAAGGCACGTTCTGCATGGAGCACTGGGTGTTATGCACAAACAATGAATCATGGAACACTACATCTAAAACTAATGATGTAATGTATGGTGATTAACATAACAATATAAAAATAAAAAAAAAATAAAAGTGTTCCCAGAGATTTCAGGCTTTTTCTTTCTACTATTCAGTAGGTTTCAACTACTTAATTGAACACATGCGTTTGTGTCTGCTCTCTCTCCAAATTCCAACACAATGATATTAAGGGACAATAATGAAAACAAAAAGAGAAAACCTATGAGGGTAAAGGGATTGGGAGAAAGGACAGTAGTGGAAGGGATGAGAAATGTCAACTTGTATTTAGAAGATGGCTACAGAGGGGAAACTGTCTTGGCAGAGCAGAGGAAAGCTGAAATCTCAAGACTTGGCAAAAACGAATGAAGAGATTTTCCCTGCAGAACATTGGAAAGACGCAGCATCCGGCAAGGCAGTAGAAAGTTTAGTGCTGAATACCCACTGATTGGTTGCAAGTCCATAGAGTAATTACAGTGATTGCATGCCCATATAACAGCCAATAGCGACTCACTTACTATCAGATTACTTCTTCAAGACAATAAATCTTGTTCTAAGAACACATAGATATAGAGGCACTCTGGACTCAGGAACACTGGGGATGGTGAAGAACTGGAGATAGATGCTGTACTAAAAACAGGACAGGTGTGCATTGGTGAGTTCTTCCACCTCCCCCTCCTTTGTTCTCATCCTCTTTATCCCTCCCATGTCTCCAGGATATACACAGTCAGGGTCAAAGCTGCTCTTTGCTCTTCACACTGGAGATTGGAGGATTATCCTTTGGAGACACTGCACAGCCCCAGAGAAAAGGCCTGAGAGTTTCTCGGTGAAAAATCTGGAATGTTACCTCATTGTATCATAGTGACCACCACTTAATAAGCCTGCCTGTGCCTACAGAAGCTTCAATCACTGTTATCGGCTCTCTCATAGATGAAGAGACAGCCAAAGAATACCAGGTATCTGGGGAGGGCTTTTAACATTAAAGACAGAGAACAAAATAAACAAACAAACAAAAGCTCAAATAGGCAAAATGACCTTGGAGGAAATAAAGAGCAAATCAAGGAGCAGAAGAAAAATATGCTGCCCTCTCAAAATATAAAACAGTCATTAATATGCACAGAGAGGTAGGAGAAAAAATATTACATGATAAAACATTGTATTCATGAACAAATGGCAGATGTTCTATGAAAGGGACCATGAGAAGGTAGGAGCTTTTAAAAATTCCAAATAGAGTAACCCCATCAATTTATTTGCGTGGTTGAAAGACAAAGCAAGGGACTTTCTTAGAAATTAGAACACAAAGACAAAGAGGTTGACAATAGGATGGGAAAGATAAAATTTGTGAATTGATGCATAAAGTCCAACATCCAAATAATAGGTAGTTTAAGAAGAGATAACTGAGAAAACAGAGAAGAGGAAACTATTGAAGAAAGAATGTGAGGAAAATTCCCAGAAGTGAAGGATCCAAATCTTCAGATAGTAAGGACCCATATGTCCAGTTCAGTGAATGAAAAAAAGCACATCCTGAGCTACATCATTGTGACATTTTAGAACACCAGTTGTAAAGAGCAAAATCTGAGGCTCCTATGAAAAGAAAAACAATCATCTATAAATACATGGTTATCAGATGACACTGGAATTTTCAAAAATATAACTGGATGCTAGAAGACTGTCTAGAAAAATGATGGGGAAAAAACAAGACAGAAGACACAAGATAAGAAATACTGCACAAGTCACAGGATCCACAGATGACAACCGTTCACCAGGTCTGCAAAGAAATACGTCATGGGTCTGGATTTAAGCATTGGGAAAAATTATTGGTAGATCAATGGGTACATTTTAAAAAAATTAGTGAAAAGCACAGATAAAACTACACAAATGAAAAAATAAAACAGTTATTGCTACCAGGAAAGACTGTAATAGAAAATAAACATGACCATAGACCTCTGTCTCAGTTATAAATCATATACAACCATAAACTATTTATGTAACCAAGTAATTTTCCATAATTATGTTGAGAGTTTAGGGTAAGGGAAAGTTGGAGGGTGTGTAAAGCATAATTCCCATAGCTGGATGTTTATAAATAATGTCCCTATTTGGTAGGTCAAGAAACAACAGGATAAACAATTATATAGAAAGGTGGAGATAAATAGAAAAAATAGCTAAGAAAGTTGAAAGTAGGCATGCGACTAAGGTGTAGCAAAATGGTTGGTTAGAGGACTGCTTTATTTTATTAGAAGACTTTCAGTAGTTTATCTATATTTTAATTACATTCATGCATTATTTTATAAAGATAAAAAAATAACTTGAAAGGGGCTCCTGGGTGGCTCAGTCGGTTAAACGTCTGACTCTTGATTTTGGCTCAGGTCATGATCTCAGGGTCCTGGGACCGAGCCCTGCTTCAGGCTCTGTGCTCATTGAGGAGGGGAGTCTGCTTGAGATTCTCTCCCTCGCTATCCCTCTGCCCCTTCCCCGCTTAAGCTCCCTCCGCCCCCATCTCTCTCTAAAATAAATAAATAAATCTTAAAAAAAAAAAAACTTAAAAGAGGGAAATGAATATAAACTGTCTTAGAGCATTGAAAATGGTGGAGAACTTCCTAACTCTTTTTATGATGGTAATCTATCAGTTAAAGACTTAAAGATAATACAAAATAAAACCTGCACATAAATCTCAGTTATAGATCTCAGAGTCCTAAGTAAAATATTAAGAAATAAAATTCATAAAGTAATAATAAACAATGACCAAGCTGAGTTTAGTCCAGGAGGCAAAGAAATACTAGCCTCATGAAAAACAATATACACAGGCTCTTCCTAATAGACACTGGATAAAATTTAACACTATTGTTGATTAAAAGGAAAACCTTGGTATACCAGGAAAAGAATATTGCATTGATATGCCAAGAACATCTGAAATAATCACTCAACGTCATCCTTAACCATGACAACCTAGAAGCAGTACCTAAAATTAGGTAAAGATAACTATAATTATCTCTATTGTTCTGGACATTTTGAGCAAAACAAGAAGGCAAAGAAAGACAAAAAAGTGTAAATATTGAGAAGATAGCAAATTATTTTATCTGCAAATGATATGTTGGAATACCTGGAAAACACATGAAAATAAATTGTAAGGCTGTTAGAATTTCTAAGAGAGTTTATTAACATGGTTTGTTATAAAACAAATATACAAAGTTAATAACATTTTATACCAATGATAACTAGTTAAAAATGATAATTAATGTAAAAATAATCCTGATTACATAGCAAAATTTAAAGATACTTAAGAATAAACTTAAAATAAACATGGAGGAATTATTTAAAGAGATCTGCCAAATTTTTCTGGAGGGTTGGAAATGGTGGTATACTATAACAAAAACAACAAAATAACAGTGACTTAAATCAGCAGTTCTCATACGAGGATTCTGGAGTAGATAAAGGTGAAGCATACTGTCTTACTTTCCTAGGGCTAGTGTAGCAAATTACCACATTTAGGAGTATAACTTACAGAACAGAAATGGAAAGAGATTGAATAATTCATATCTGGACGATTTCCAAATATTCATCTGTTTTACACTTGACTGTTATTATACAGTCATCTTGATTTGTTTCTTTGAAATGATACCTCAATGCAAGTTTTTAATCTCTCCAGTTCAATGCTTTGTTATTATGCTTCCCGAGAATAAGGGTACCTCTTCCTGTTGGTCAAATCCAGGGAATGGGTGAAGTCCAAGATTTTCCCTGGGGAAAAGGGAAGCCTCCTCCTGAGGGGAGCCTGAGAGGAGTGTAAATTAGACTTTGTGCCTGTCCTTTCACCTTTTGAGCCCAAACACCTAGAAAGGGTCTCCCTTGACCATTTATCCTTCTTAAAGTTGTGTTTGTTTTCACCTGGGTTTTATTTTATATAAACGTATAGGGTATTGGAGGAGGGCAGGGAGGTGCTGGGGAAGGAAAGAGAAAGGAGCTCTATTGCTTAAGAAGACCCTCTCTTCATTCTTTCGTGCTTGTTCTGCTCCAAAATATACTCCTTCTAGGCAGAATGTGTAGATAAAGGACAATTTTGCTTGATATTCCTAGGTAATGGAGGTTATTGGGACTTCTGGACTAGTTATAGAATATGCATAAAAGCTTCATACTATCTCCGGTATCAGATCTCGGTGCCAAACTTCTCCCTAGCTTTGCCTCCCTGGGTGACTGTCCAGCTGCCCGAGTCTTGAAGCCACTTGATTTTGGCAGGAGTGTGCGATTCCCCCTCAACCCACTCCCCTTCCAAGAAATAAAAATAACACCAGGGCGTTATTTGGCTGTCGCCAGTTCACGGTACCCCAGGGAAGAGCCTGCCTGTGATGTCGCATTCATTTCTGAACACTGGCATTGTACTTTGAAATTCCCAAACAAAATGCACAGAGAAACACTTGATGAATAACAATGAAACCGGCAGCATTTATTTCTGTGCGTGGCAGTCTCAGTTACATTATTTTTAAAAACCTCTTTGCCAAAATCGGTTTAGGTTTCAAGACACGTTTCACCCTTCGTCAAATATAAAGGTCACTCCGTGAACAAAGGGGCGACTGTGTGTTCTTGGTGATCACAGATGAAGCTGGAAAGGCAGCCTCTTTCAAACAAAATGAGGTAGTAAGTGGAAAATGAAGGTGGCAGAATTCTATAGAGCAGCGCTCAGCAACAAGGGATGCTGGCATTTTTTTCTTGACATAAACACAATAACACATGGAGAAAAGCCTATCAGATGAGAGTGACCCAGGTGCTGTATAAACAGATTTTCAGACAGGCAGTTGGAGCCCCTTGGTATCTTTAGTGTTTCCCACTCCCTGCTACTTTATCCTTTGTCAGATTCAATGCAGCCTTCAAGGGCACTGGAGGCAGAAGAAAGAGAAAAATGTCGGGGGAAGGAAAAAGGGGAGGGGGAGAAAACAGTTTCCTCTCCTAGTCTTTGTTACAGAATAAAAGCACACAACATGTAAAAATCATTTACTCTCTATCCAACAGCGCCAACATGTTTGACACTGGTTTGCTGAGAGCTTATAGAGAAACTGTGTTACATTTTATTCACATAAGGGTTTTGAATTATATAAGACTTCTTTGAGATGCGCTGTTGGGGATGATCTCAATAGTCAAGCTTGGGGCAAAAAAAATATACCCACCAACTCTTAAATGTTCATATGAATCCTGAAGTGGAAAGAAGAGAAGAAATGGTAAGAACAAAAATATTTGCTTACTCTCAGGCAGCGATGTAATACACTTATGTCAAAAAGAAAATAAAAGTTAAGCTTTGAAAAGGACATATAAATGTCCAACTTTTTCCCAATGCTCCACCCTCCTACCTGTGCGCGCACACACACACACACTTTAGGCTAAGGGAAATGGTATCTGACTATAATAACCACACACAGCAGAATTCTAGAGAGTCTGTCCTTCTGCAGATATATTTTGAAATATTTTTTCATGGAAAATACACACATATGTTTTATTTATTTATTTTTAAATTTATTATTATTATTTTAAGTTTTTATTTTAATTTCAGTTAGTGAACATACAGTGTTCTATTCAAGTGTAAAATATAGTACACGCATGTTTTTCTTTATTTTCAGAGAGAACGATAGGGTGCGTGCCTGCTTGAGCAGGGTGGGAGGGGCAGAGAGCGAGGGAGAGAGAGAATCTTAAGCAGGCTCCAGGCCCAGTGCCCAGGCAGAAATGGGGGCTTGATCTCGATCCTGAGATTGTTACCTGAGTCAAAAGAAGAGTCAGAGCTTTAACCGACTGAGCCACGCAGGTGCCCCCACACATGTGTTTTTAATTCACAAATACATATATTTGATTGCAGCAAAATTAGAAAACACAGATGAAAGGAAAAATAAATACAAACATATCTAGCTCTGCTTCTTAAGAGATAAGCATGGTTAAAATGTTTCTGTATTTTTATTATTTTATTCTATGCACATATATATGCATAATACATGTATTCAAATATCGACAATGAAAATAGTTATTTTATTTATGCTATTTTGCAATCTGTTTTATAAACTATGTTGCATCATTTTTAATATTTGCATAGTATTTCAAAATGTGAATGGACCATAATATGTATAAGAAATACTCTATTTTGGATGTTCAATTGGTTTCTAATTTTTTTGTCATCGTTAAATGCAACAAATACCTTTATTTTCTTATGATAAATTCCTAGAAGTTAATTGCTGGGTGAAAAATCATATCTAATTGTTGCTGACCTGTTTACCTATACATTCATAAGATTTAAAAATTTACCTTTATATTGAAAGTTTTATCAGAGTATATATTTGTTATTGACCTCATTTTCTTCTTTTGGAAATCCTAATATGTACACACATATGCACATATATGTATATTAACATATATGAAGTCAGTAGAAGAAAAGCAATAATTATATAAGTATATTTATATTTATAATATAAACATACACATTAACACTGGATATCTTTCTTCCTTCCTCCCTCCCTCCCTCCATTTCCTTCCTTCCCTTCCTTTCCTTCCTTCCTTCCTTCCTTCCTTTCTTTTCTTTTCTCTTCTTTTCTTTCCTTTTCTTTCTAGAAAAATGTAATTTTATTCAGTGTGCCTATCTCTAGATCTGTTTCTGTCTCTAACTCTATCTCCAATAGGAAAAAAACAATAAGCTGTAAGAAAGACATCTGATAAAAATTGAATTTCAAGGATATATTGAAAAATCCTATGAATGTATAAGTAAAAGAAAACAGGTCACCAGTGATCACATATTTTTTTGCCCATCAAATTAATAAAAATTATTATTGTTGAGTCAGAGAAACAAGTATTTATGTATGTATGTATGTGCATGTGTATATATATATATGTATATCTATATAGTCTTTCTGGATATTTTATAATTTCCGCCATTGTTTTCAGTCTCTAAAATGTCATAATAGCACTTTTCTTCCAAATTCTCAGAGAATTTCTTGCACTTATCTTCTAATTTGCTGAGCCAGTTCCTATAATATTCAATCTTCTGTTCACCGGCTCTTCCAAAATATTAAATTCTGCATTTATGTTATTCATTTCCAAGCAGTCCTAATTGATATCCAATCTTCCGGGCTCCATGGGTGCTTTTCTTATTCCATAGATAGAAATTTCTTTGGAATGTGTCTGAGAATATGAATGAGACATTTTCTAAAATTTTCTCCTGTTTCTTGCAGCTCTGTTTATGAAGGAAAACATTCTAATTTCTAAAATTGATCATTTTCTTTGGAACTGTTGAATCTTATTGTATATCCAGTAATTTTCTTTTCCTTTTGCTCATTCCGACACAATTTAGTATTTGGTTTTCAGTTTGATTACATCAAGCGTTGTGTGGGATGCACTTTGAGGAGTGCAGGTCCGGGCAAGGGAGACAGGTGATACTTAGAGGTAGCTCAGCTAGCCTTAGCCAGATCACATGACCTGGTTAGGAAGAGGAGAGAGGGTGATTGACATGCAGATGGTGGTGGTGGTGACAGGGAACATCGCCTCTGTGTTGACTGATTACATTTGTGGGTGTCCTGGCCACTGGAATTAAGTTAGCTGATCCAGTGCTCACAATTCTCTAATCAGAACGGCAGTCCATGCTGGTGAGGACTCAGCATTGGTGGCCCTTTTGCATTACCTACTTCTGCTTTCTGGGCAAGTTGTAGTCAGACATATCAAGGATGGATCCTGAACCTCACGTTGTTTTGGGGACCTGTAACTAACTCTTAGATGTTAAAAATACCCTTACAGTTAAAAAATACATACACTTTTAATTTTGGGATATCTTTACATTTACAAAGGTTGTAAAAATGGTAATGAGTTCCTGTATACTCTTCACTTAGCTGCCCTGAGTAACAGTTTACATAACCAAGGTACATTTGTCACAGCCAAGAAATTGACATTGGTATAAAATTCTTTTAATAAAATTACAGATTTTATTTGGATTTCATCAGTTTTCCCACTAATGTCCTTTTTCTCTTGCAGGATCTAATCTAGAATATCACATGGCATTTAGCTATAATTGAGTCTGACTACCTAGCAGAGGCCACCAAACATTTTCTGCCTTTCACTCTCTTATGAGAAATCATCTGAGCTTGATTTCCAAGTAGAAGTCTTCTGAAACGAATTGTGGTTTGATCATCCCTTTTTATCACTTCAGTCCTGCTTCTTTATTTTTGTAGAAATCTTTAAATTTCTTGAGAGTATATGGGCTTTTTTCTAGTTTCCAAGGATAACACAGATTATTTTCTGTTTCTATTTCTCTCTTTTTCTGTTTTATTTCTTTGAGGATGTTAAACTCAGGACCCATACCATCATCTTAAGCCAGAGGCACGAAACATGTCTCTCAAACACCATTTTCATTTGTGAGCACAGAATTAGCAATTTTGTAATATATACAAGGCATCCTGTGCTCTGGAATCTGGAATGGAATCACTAGGTAACTTATTTCTTTTCATATCCAAATGTACTGAGCTCAAATGAAAAATCATTCTAACAGAGCCAGAACTACTGCAAAGTCTATCCTGAAGGAAGAATTCTGAGGCTTCAAACCAAAGCCCACTTTTGTGGGCCCAAATCTTCCAAGGCCCGGTCCTTGAAGGCACACATAGAATTCCTAGTATTTGATCACAGTTCACCTATTCGTTTATCATGTTGTAATATTCATGGCTGCTTCAAATCTGATATCAAATACCTGCCTCCAGCATTCATGTGGCTAAGTCCTGGTATTAAATCCCTCCTGGTGGTTGTGATTCATGGAATTGGAGCAGATGTATGGCCCCACCATATGTTGTTTTCACTATGCTTTTAGATAGGCAGCTAATGTGCTCATTGATTTTCTCATACACTCTCAGTGGATGGAATGTCCATCTTGAAATTTGGTATGCACATTCTATCACATGCATCTGAACAGAAGCCTAGCAGAAACACAGGTACAGAATCATTATGCTTTTTTTGGGTTAGTCCTGCCCTAGGTGGGATTACCTATTAGCTTTCTACTCTGCTGTGGTTACGGGGCTTTGTCCTCATTTTCTGTTTCTTTCTCCTCTCTGGAAATGCATCCTCTGACTTGCTACAACCCTTTAGACAAGTTCTCTTTATATTAAAGTCCATTAAATTGTAAATACATTAGATTCCCCAATCTGTTTTTTTCCTGCAAGAAAGACTAATATGGTTTACAAATGAGAATTAATGTACAAATGAATCCCAGGGTATACCCGGAACAGGGGTGCTGTCAGGCGATCATGAATGAATTTTTAATAAACCTGGCAGTGTCTCAGGATTGATTCAGTTGGTGTTCATGTTCGTGCAGCATCCAGCAAACATCATAGTACAAAATAGCAGTCCATAAAAATAAAAGAAAACCCAGCCTTTCCCCAAAGAACACATAAAGTTTCCAAGGACACAAAGAACCATCCAAAATAGCCTGGAAGAAAATATTAACTTAAGGGAATTGCCAGAATCCTGCTCTCACTCTTCTTTCAGATGGGCCAAGAGTTGTATAAACCATCCTCTCCTTTGGAACCTTGCATTTACATTCTAATGTTTTTTTTTTTTTTCTCTCTCTTTGCTGGTGGCATTTCTTACCCTTCTGTCATCTGATGTTCTGTCATTGATCCCATTTCTCCTTTGGAAATATTCTTAGAGAATTTTTGAGCGTTTCCCATTCAATTCTTTTTTTAAGCAAACTGCATTTAGTGGAGCTAAGTGGTTCCTGGACATGGTGTTTTTTTCTGCCCATGTTTTGGGATGAAGCATTATTTTTTTTCTGGGTCTCTGGTCCTTTGAAAAAAAGAAATCCTGTATTTCAGAAACATAGACCAATTTCCTCTTTAGAGGTTTTCAGGAATCAAAATGGTCTGCAAAGAGTAATGCCAGAGACCACCCTGAGGATTCCTTGAAATGATTTCTCTTTGGAATTAGCCAACAGATCAGATGAAAGACAGGAGTTATTGGAGATGCTAAGTGTCTATAGATAAATTATCACCATGACTCCAATTTCTTAGAGGGCTTTGGGGAAATCCTCCCCCCCAAAAAACCCATATCTCAATTTAACACTCTTGCAAATACTTTGAAAGATAAAATGGTAAATACTATAAAATGTAACTTTGATAGGTTCAAGATGGCTGCAAATTCTTTGCTACCCTTTCCATCTGAGAAGAGGAGTCAGATTCTCTTCTCCTGGAATGTGGGCTGGCCTTAGTGATTTGCTTATCTATAGAACATGACAGAGATGCTATTTTGGGATTTCTGAGGCTGGGTTTTAAGAAGCCTTGCAATTCTGCCCAGGAAGCCAGGTGTCTTCTATGAAATGTCACCCTCCTGAGACCACCAGGCTTTGAGAAACGGGGAGGCCAGGGAAGGATGAGACCCCATGTGGAGACAGAGTGGCTGAGGAGCTCTGAGACTCCAGACATGTGAGTGAAAAAGCCAGCGATTGGGCACGTAACTTCCAGCCCTGGTCACCCCAGTTAATGCCACATGGATAAGATGTGAACGCCCAGATGAACCATTCCTGAATTCCTGAACTGAAAAATTGTCACCAAAATAAAATGGCTTTGTTAAACCATTATCTGCAAGTTTTGTCACAGTTATCTATAGACAATAAACTGAAACAGTAACCAAATCAAATAAAAACCCAAGCAAGCTATGAGTAGATATCTAAGACACTGAACTAAACAGATTAGTTGGACAATTTGTACAAATCCATGTGTTTTTTTTTAATGCTATCACCCAGATCACTAAGGATGCAAAAAGCTGAGCCTGGAAATCTTGTCCTTCAGAGATCACGGGTGCAGCTTCAATGCACACCTGAGGTGGTATGCTGAGCCAACATATCTGTACTCCAGGTCCAAATGCACATTACATTTAGATGTTACCCAAGATTGCAGTGAATAATTCCTAGCCAAGCTTTGCATAATCCCAGAAACATTGGCCAAGGAAAATCAAACACCCAAATTGCGGTCCAGCCATTATTAAACATTTCTTAATCAAATTCATGGCAGTTTCTGTGCACATAGTCATATGGTTAGCGTGCTGTGCTGACATCCTAATGTCTAAGGGATTCTAAGGTAGCTGCATGCTTTCCCTGATAACATGTATTTACTGACAAAAAAATTCTCTGCTTCTTAATGAATATCAACAAGGAAATCCCTTGAAAGGACAAAAAAAAAAAAAAGAGGAATTCTTTAAATATTACCCAGTGTAAAACTCCCAGTTTAATTGCACGATTTCTTCTATTGTTTCATATGTTTCTCTACAACATAGAGCAGTGCCGATTTTAAACAGTCACTAAAAATGTATGTAACAATTAGCCTTCGATTTCCAACATGCAATTTCAGCTTTTATGTGCTTTAAAGGAGCATCCTCCTCCTTCTGGCTTTTTGATAGCATTTAGCTACTGCCTTGACCAGGTAGGAAGGAAACACCCACTTACTGGGCAAACAGGTCAAAGAAAGTAGATTGCTATTTTTTGCTCTATACTAAGCACAGAGAAAATCCCAGGAAATAGGTAGGTCTCAAAGCACCTATTATGCTCTGACAATTTACTTTAGTTATGGCTTTGGGAAATTTAGATTCCTCTTCCTCCCCAATCCCCCCAGTTTAGATCTCTGCTAGGCAACCTCCAGTTCAGCCTTCACACTCTTGCTCTTGCAGTTCAGGGATTTATGTCACTTGAGGATTTGTTTAATCCTCTTTTGACATTTGCAAGAAGGCTTTTTTTCTTTTTTTTTTTGTCCTTTTGGGTAGGTGAAGGAAAGATCACTTATAACAAATGATGATTATGGATTAAATTGTAGACATTTGAAAGTCTACTGATGCCATACTATCTTTTGGAGGAAATGTGTATTGGGACTAATAGAACAAGGGGTGTTCTGAATGCCAGTTAAGGACATGCCTTGCTTCATGGCTCGTGTGTGTGTGTGTGTGTGTGTGTGTGTGTGTGTTTGTTCTACTTATCTATTGCTGCAAAACAAACTGCTCCCAAAATTTAGTGAAGTAAACCAAGGCATTTTATTATGCTCATTAATTCGTGTGTCAGAAATGTGGGCAGTTCTGAAGGGAGATGGTTTGTCTCTGCTCCATGATGAGCTGGGGAGATGCAAGCAGCTGGAGGTGGCTGAGATAGCTCAGTGGAGGCCATAGACTGGACCTCAGTTTCTACTTCATGTCTACTAAGACTGGAATGCCCAAGATGGCTTCCTCACCTACATTACTGACACCTGTGCTGGGACAGCTGGACGTCACTCTTTCTTCATATGGCTTCTTCATGTAGTTACATGGACTTCCTTGCACCATGATTGGCCTTCTTATATGATTGCTGGCTTCCCTGAGAGCAAGCAATCAAAAAACCAGATGGAAGCTGCAAAGCTTTTAATGACCTTGGCTTAGAAGGCCCAAAATATCACTCTCATAGCATTCTTTCAGTCAATGAAGTAACTAAGGCCAGTCAGATAAAAGAGAAGGAGAATTAGATTCTATCTCTATGGAAACAATTTGTAGCAAACAATTTGTGCTCTTTAAAAATCTGCCATGATGGGTACATTGTAAAGGCATGCACCAGTTGCTTTGGGAGCTGAGGCATGACAACATGGGTCACTGTAGAGGAGGGGGATGATGAGGATGGCCTCCTCTTCCTTTGGCCCCTAGGCTGGAGTGGGAGGCATTCCTCAGATGCTGCAGTAATTGGACATGGAAGGTATCACAACACCAACCTGATGAGACAGCAGCGTGAACAGTTGAGGATGAACTAGTGGGCAGAGCCAGTCTCTCAGGTTCTCTGGACTTAACACTGTATGGGCAGGGAATCTTGAGGGAGGAAAGAAAAAAAGTTCACATTTTAGTAACTTTGAGGCTAGAGATTGAAAAAGTATTTTACATAGGCACATGAAGTTATTTGATAAACCAAGGTGGTGAGGAAAGATGGATGGTCATCATTATTTGAATCCCTGTGTGGTGGTTATTGGTCACACATCTGTATGACCAGTCATTACGTTACATTAAATAAACAAATATTTATTCTCATGAAGATCCAACTCCTAACAATGTTTTATATTTAAAAAGTCACCAAGTTTTCTTTTTGTTGAATATTTAGCAAAACATAATGGACTCAGAAAAACCCATAGAAAAGAGAACATTAAATGCTATCTATATGTTTGAATGTCTGTGTGTATGTGTGTGCACTATGGTAACATGTACATATTTATTTATTTATTGTGACACATACATGTTTAAAACACTAATGGCAATACCAGTGTGGACACAGAATAAAAATTCTCAGAAGTTTTTATAAATGCTCATTTTTCTTTAACTTTTTTTTTTTACAAATAATCTATTTTTATCAAGATTAAAATAATGTAGAAGGATATACATACAAAATGATGTAGAAAGATATATAGTAACTGATTTCCTACTATCTCCTCTATCCTCCTCTATCCTCCTCTATCCCCAAATTCCCAAGTTTGTTATGAACATTTCTAGACATTTTCTGGAAATCATTTCTCTCAATCCCATGCTTCCTTTATCGGTTTAAGGAGACATCAAAGTCCTTACACAAATGAACCGTTGAAATAACCTTGGAGCACAGATTTTTATATTCAGCCAAACACAATCATAAAATTTATTTTTAGTCTTCTTTCAAAGGACAGATTTCTTCACTTGAAAATTTTCTAACCCCATTTTTAAACAGAAAATTATGTGGACATTTAGAGAAAAATTTATATTTGCAAAATTCTTGATATTAACCATTCTCAGAAGATTTAGTTTTCACTCTGTTTGCCTTTCACATAGGTCATGTACAACTTTTTGTAATTTCTTCCTCCTTCAAGTCCAGGGATGCTTCCTTCATAATTTAAAGATAATCCTTAAATCAATCACAAGCAGAGTCAGGATTCTACAGAGAAGTAAAGAGTGCATGGATCTGGTAGAATTTTTTTTTTTGGCCACTTGACTTTGTAAATTGCATGAGTCAAATCAAATTTCTAAATTGGATACTGCCTTTTTTATGTGGTGTCATTTAATTTTACAGTAATCAACTCATCATTTCTCTGTGGTTAATCCCTTATGTTAAACCACCATCTTTATGAGGAAATAGGTCTCAGTGGTAACTCACAAGATCCCACTGAAGGAGTAGTATCTGTCTCACTCATTATGACCAAAGGGATCATTTCTTTCCATTTGGCTTCATGAAATTTGCTGGTATAATTCTCTTCATCCGTTTGTCTGTGTCTTGATCCTCTCACTCACCGCGAGCCTCCCACCCTGGAGCCCTCACTGGGACTTACATTTCCTTTCTCTAAAGACATAAAGAAAAGCATTACCCAGTCTGAGAGCCATTTCAGTGTTTTTTAGCTCTGTTGTTTCCAGATTTGAAGTCTGTGCTCTTCTATCACCAATTCTAGGTCAAGTGGGCTGAATTTGAGTACTTTCTCAGGAATCAGTCTCCTAAGGGATGGGTTTCAGGGTACTCCCATTGTGTTGTGATGCCAAGTTGCTAGTTCTGATTTAGAAGTGGCACTTGAACTCAGAATTAGTAAAATATAGCTCAGAGGAGAAATCATTTTACTCAACTGTAAGTCTACATTGATCCTGATGATGTCCCTAAGACTCTGATTCCCATAATGCTTACAGACTTCCTTGACTTTATCACATCCATTACATATTATTTGTTCATCGAGCATGGAAGATCATCTTAAGCCTGCTTGTTGCATAATAGCTTAGTAGAGAATTTCCTTGACTTAAATCTATGGTCCTGGAGCAAAAATGCAACCATTCTTCCACTACCTGCTCTTGGGGTTAGCAGTTGCCTAAAGTGTCATTGTCAACCTACAAACTCAAGCTCATATAAGAATATTAGTAAATAGAATTGACTGATTCTATAATAATTTTCCTATTGGCCTAATGGATGCCAGGAACTATTATAGCTTATAGATTACTGTAAGGATAGTCTAAGAATGCTGCATCCTTATGGGCCAGTTGGGGAGATTTTTAAGGAGTTAAATACATGTAATGGGCAAAGATGAGAGCCTGGAACATAATAAGAACTCAAGAAATATTAACTGTTATTGATGCTACCATCATATTCTCGGATTGGTGCCAAAGGTGGATGCTAATTATCTTCTTCCTTTTTTGTAGCCATGCAAATTTGATTTCCTATGCAAATACTGAAATATAGTTCTCAACAGGAGCAAACCCCAGCAAGCAGAACCAGACTCCAAGTCAAATTTGAACTCTGTTCTTTGTTAACACTGGCTGTATGAGAATACATAAAAATCCTGGCAGAATACACAGTGGTCTGGGTAAATGATTAATTATGAAATAATATTTCTGTGTGGAAATGATACACAAGAAATACTAAAGAAAAAAATTAAATGTCAGTCAGTCTGAAGACCTTAAAAACTTCCTCCTACTCTGAATATCTTTATGTATTTGACAAAAACAGAGATTGAGTATTCACAGAATTGAAGAAAAATATTAGAGCTGCCAAATGGAATTTCATGACATATTTGTGAATACAGTTGAGTTAGCAAACTGTGATTCAAAAATATTTTATGGATATGTTATTAAGAGAAGACTTTGAGGGTTAGAAGTTGAAATTTTACTTAAAATTTAGATAATTGGATATGGACATTTATTGCCCCCTCCTCCAATAATGTGTTAGAATATACACAATATTGTACCAAAAAATAATATGTACATAAAGTACATGCACATCATCTAATTTCACTTCTTGAAGATCTTTCAAAGACTTTGTGTTTATCAGGCAAAACCATGGATCTGTTACCCAACATGGCCTGGACAAGCTCTCAGCTGCTTATGTCAATAAACACTGCTATAAATGACATCTCTAAAGCAATTCTGAATCCTGGGGCTCAAAGGGCAGAGAGCTTTGGAACATTTTCCAAACTGGAAGCTGGGTATTGCTTCACAAGGTATGCCTTCTTAATGAGAGTGTTCAACCTAGGCTTTTATGAAAATTGTTCCAATTAATAGTCTTATATGATGGATATGGGATTGTGGTTATGAATTTCCATTCCAGTTCACTTTGTGCAAGAGCAATCATCCTTAAAGGCTCATAATTTCTTTTAATCGGTTATTTCATTACCAGGCAAGGGTACAGAGAGCAAAACTAATTTTCCTCTCTTTTATTTAACCCTCTTGATTTGGGAGTAAGTGCTTATGATGTAGGCCTAAAAAGCAATCATTATTCCTGCTTCTAAAATTAATTTGCTGAACAATGGAGAACAAATGATTTCTTCTTCGGTACCTCAGTTTCCCTTTTGGAAAAATGGGTTGCTGACAACTACATTTCAAAAATAAAAAAAAAATTGAGACATTAAATTGAACAGGCTCTTCCCCTATAGGTTCACTTTTCTACTCACCAAGGAGTATCTATCTCCTCAAACTTTTAACACCTATTTCCTACTCTCACATTCAGCTGAAAACCTTGCCTCGAACTTTATGGAGAAAGTAGGAGTCATAAGAAACAAACTCTTGTGTCTTCCCACCAGGAACCCTACAAATCTTCCTAAGTTTACTTCCATCTTCTCTTTGCCCCCTACTCTTACTGAAAGCAAATTCTTCATCTTTTTCTGTACTGGATCATTTAATTTGCAACTTCCAAACTGCTAAATTCAACTGATATGTTTTTATCCTCATCTTGCTCCATCTCTCCAGGAATAGAATAGAATTAACCATGCTCTTCATCTTAACACACACTCTTCTCTTGTCTTCTATGACACCTTTGCCTTCTGGTTTCTTTCTACTTCATTGACATTCCTTTTCAGGCTCCATTATTAGCTCCTCTTTCTCCACCTGACCATAGGTGGGAGTATTTGGAAGTTCCATCCTGGTTTTAATTCCTTAGTTATATTTCCTCATCAGGTGATCTTTTTCTTTTCCTTGCATTTATTAGCAGTATTTATGTTGAGAAATTAAGTCATCAGCAGGAATTCTAAGTTTACACATTCAATTTCCTGCTTTTCATCTTAACTTGGATGTCTTAGAGGTATCCTTAAGTGACTAGGAACATTAAACTCTAAATATTAACCAGGAAAATTAAACTCTTGCCTCCCATCTCAATGAATCCTATAATTTTGTAACTTCCCCTCTTCTCTCTATTGTTCAAACCCAAACCTAGGTATCTTACTTGAATGTAAGCCTTCAGTAAATCCATACCACTCTCTTGCTGAAAGTTTTTCATTGACTTCCATTGCAGCTAAATTAAACCCAAACTTTTTAAAGTGCTCTCCATGGGTCAACATGATTTAGCTCTTCAGCTGAATCTCAGCTTCCCAGAAACCAAAGTTCTCTTCCCAGCTCCAGTCATGCTGGTCTATTTTCACTTCCTGGATCGTGCTAAATTCTTTCCTACCTCAGGACTCTGGCATGTTCTCTTCTGTTGGTTTAGAATCCCTTCCATCATTCCTAGTGTAATTAGTTTTTTTTCTCTTACTTTGGATCTCAGCTTAAATCTCCTCAATAGGGTGTTTATAGCCACCATATCTGAAGTAAAATGTACTCCCTGTCCTCACTCCATTATTCTCCATCTCAGCATTTCCTTTTTTCTTCATGGGAGTTACGATGACTTTTATAATTATTTATTGGTCCCTTAACCTATTTTGGGTATCGTTTCCCCTCTAGTATCTCTGTCCCTGAAGCAGGAACACATTTTTCTTCTTGCTGTTTCCCAAGTGCCTGGCTTATTTCCTGAGCATAGTAGTCACTCTATAAATATTCATTAATGAATGAATTAAATAATGAATGAGGAAAGAGGCCTACATAAAGTTAATATAAGGGTCAAATGAAATTATGTAGGCCAAATCACCTTTAAATATATGAAAGTGTTAAAGCAAGGCATTTTTAATTCCATTTTTTTTCTGTGGTGAGTGATAGGCCTAGGGTGATTTCCATCCTCCTATCTTCCACGCCACCTTTTTGCCCTCATTCATAAATCTCCACAAATTCTATCCCAGGCAGGAAGCCTGAACAGACCAGGTGGGTTGGGAGAAAATTCTCACCTCCCTCACATATTTATGCCTAGCAACTGTCTTTCCCATATGTCCAATTATGTCTACAAGACAAGAAAAGTGAAAATTATGTGGAAAGAACCCAAGAACCTTAATTAACTCTGAAGGATGAATGTTAATTCTTTTCATTTGTGTAGGGATGTCAGTGCGTGTGCTGTACGTTGGTTTGCAGCATGGGGTTGGGGTAGGGTTGAGCTTCATGACTTTTAAGTCTCCAACCACCCTATGATCTTGGTTCTTTTAGCATTATGTGGGATGTAGTCTTAGCCACAGGACAGGCTTAAATATTTAATAACGAAGGGCTTTTCTTCCTTGTTCAATAGGATTATTTAAACTGAGGTATCTTGCTTGTGGGGTCCCTTCAGTTCACCGACGGGTTAAAATCCTTGCATCAATGTTCCTTGCTCCTACAAGGTAAAGCCTATACCCTTGGCATATCACACACAAGGTCCCTTGTGAACTTGAACCTCACTTTCTATCTATAATCTATTTCTTTTTTTAAGCCTCTTTTCTGTCCATCTCAAACTCCTCTGGATACTTTGAAAAACTTACAGTTTATTGGCTATAAACCTCATGCTCTCTCATGCCTCCTCCACTTTGTTTATTCCGTGCCTTCTTCCTGAGAGCTTTTAGCCTTTTTGCCCCTCCACTTTGGAAAGCATCTATTTATCCTCAAGAATCAGTGAAAATTTTACTTCCTCTATCAAGCTTTATTTAACCTCACTAGAAAGAGTTGGGCACTCTTTCTTCTGAGGTGTCATATCTTCAGAATATTCCTTTGGAATATCCGTATCCATATTCATATTCACAACCCCCAGGGTACCACTCACATCTTATTCTATGTGAATTATACTGTTTAGAGTACACAGTACATAGTCTTGGCCAGATGTGATGAATCTCCATATGATATTTTAATGTTTTTCTATACATGTTATATGTATCTCTTCACATCACAGCTGTCAGCCCTAATTCTTTTTCTTACACCCTCTATATTTACCAGTTTTTCTTATCATTGTAAGAGGAAGTATTGTTTCCTTTGCCTCATGTTTTAAAAAATTTTTTATTTAAATTCAATTTAATCAACATATACTGTATTATTAGTTTCAGATGTAGAATTTAGCGATTCATTCATCACATAGAACACCCAGTGCTCATTACTTCAAGTGCTCTCCTTAATGACCATCACCCAGTTACCCCATCCCGCCACCCACCTCCCCTCTAGCAACCCTCAGTTTGTTTCCTAGGGTTAAGAGTCTCTTATCATTTGCCTTCCTTTCTGTTTTCATCTTATCCTTTGCCTCATGTTTAAACATGGTGGAATTTCTAGAGCAACATACCTGGCCTCTCTACTCATTCCCACTTACATCTCTCAATTGGTTATAAATTTGGTGGTAGAAGACAACTGCTGCTTATAGGTCTTCACTCAAATCTCAAGACTAATCCACAGATTAGTTTTTCTCTGAAACACAAACATTGCTTTATTGGATAAAGCCTCATGGATAAGATTTAAGACAGTCAGAGTTAAAATGTGGTAATTTGGCTAATAAAAATGTTTCAGTTTTGTATATTGGAAACTTTTAAACCTTTTTAGTGAAGCTTATTCCGCAGTGGTCCAATTCTGTTGCTTTTTCTCACTGAAATGTCATCTATAATTTTAAGCAGTGAGCCAAGATTTAAAATAGAGTAAAGCAAATCTAAGTCTTGTGATCAAGGTTTGGAGTGCATTTGTACTTTATTGGAAATCATGTCACTTCTAATAAAAAGCAGAGTCCCCTTATAAACTCAGAAATCAATAGTTCTTTTTGGTTTCTGCTTATTTGAAAATCCTATCTATTTATTTTTTATTTTTTAAAGATTTTATTTATTTGATAGAGAGACAGCGAGAGAGGGAACACAAGCAGGAGGAGTGGGAGAGGGAGAAGCAGGCTTCCTACGGAGCAGGGAGCCTGACGCGGGGCTCGATCCCAGGACCCCGGGATCATGACCTGAGCCGAAGGCAGATGCTCAACGACTGAACCACGCAGGCGCCCCGAAAATCCTATCTATTAACAATTGTTCTTCTGCTAGGTTTTGAATATTAAAAAGCTAAAGAGGACAGATACTTCCCTTACATAATTTGTTTGAGTTTAGTATTGCCAGTGGCTAGAGGGTAGTGATAATGAAGCCAAAATCACAGGTTTGATGTGAAAATCCACCAGTAACTTTGCTCTGGTATATGGCCTCAATTACACTGTTAACCCTGGTTGACTTATGATTGTGAACCAATTATCCCAATAAACATTAGAGGGAATAAGAATACATGGATGCTAAATCCACTACCACTAACGTGAAAACAACTCATGGCTTGGCTTAACATAATTTACTCCATTTGTCAACAGATTAGGTGAACTTTACCAATTTTATGGCATTAAGTGTAATTTTTATGTTGATAATGCTCCAATTTATGTTTCCTCTTTTGACTCCAATTCCGAGTCATATGCTTGTTGATATCTTCATTTAGTATCTCTTTAGCATCTCAAATTTATAATGACCAACAAATCAAAACAAATAAAACCATCAAAAAACCTCCAAAAAAGCAACAAACCCTGTTGCTTTCGTTTCCTGCCCAACCTATTTTTTTTTCTCAAGTCTTCTTGATCCCAGTTAATGTCTTTACCACCTACCCACTTGCTCAAGCTCTCAACCTAGAAGTCATTCTCAATTTCTCTCTCAATATCATCCCTCAAACCCATCCATCAACTGGTTCTATCATCATATTCCCAGTTATACCAACCCACTTCTGCCTCTCCGTTGCTATCAGCCTAGCCTAAACTACCTATGGAGCAGGGAGCCTGACGCGGGGCTGGATCCCAGGACCCCGGGATCATGACCTGAGCCGAAGGCAGATGCTCAACGACTGAACCACCCAGGTGCCCCGAAAATCCTATCTATTAACAGTTGTTCTCCTGGTAAACTTCCAACTAGCTGTCTGCTTCCACTTTGTCTCTATTTAATTTATTCACTTCAAGCCAGTCAGTTACCTTTAAAAATGGAAACCTAATTACAGAACTCTCTAGTCACTTCCCTTTGCACTTAGGATAAAATTCAAACTCCTCTGCATTGCCAATAAATGCCTAACTAAGGTGGTCTTTGCCTACTTTTGCAACCTCACCTCAATTTATCATTCTCTCTTCCTTGCTCAACCCATTCTAGACACATTGACCTCTTTCTTTTCCTCAGACTCACCGAGTCTTCTCCATCACAGGCCGTGCATCTGCTGCTTCTTTTTCTTTAACTGCTCTTTTCCCAGATTTGATTTCCCCATGTTTGTTTTCTCATCCTTCAGGGCCAAATTCAATGTCACTTCCTATCTGAGATGTTCCTTTGAAGATCAGATCCATAGTAGCTCTCCTATTTCTCAGTCACTTGCGATTACATCACTGTTTTGTGGTCTTTGCTAAGACTTATTCTGATCTGAGTTTATTTTGTTTATTTCTTTTTTTTTTTAAGATTTTATTTATTTGTTCAACAGAGAGAGAGAAAGCGCACAAGCAGAGGGGAGAGGCAGAGGGAGAGGGAGAAGCAGGCTCCTTGCTGAGCAGGGAGCCCACCATGGAGCTCAGCTCGATCCCAGGACCCCTGAGGGGAAGTCAGACACTTAACTGACTGAGCCATCCAGGTCCCCCCCTTTTTTTAAATTTCTTTACTTGTTTATTTTCTAACTCTTTTAATGAGAGGGGGAACTCTATGAGAATACAGACTTTATCTGCCCTGGTCATGCCTCTGTTATATATCCAGTATGCAGAGTAATGTCTTAAAGCTAATGGGCCTTCAATGAATATTTTTTGAAAAAATGAAAGTTGGTTTGCTGTAGGAAGATTATGGATCATCAGTGACAAATATTGTTCCCCATTTGACAGTCTGGTACATTCCTTAATTAATAGTTCTCTTTACATCTTCAACTGTTTAAAAATTTGAGGTTTCAGATTGAGTCTTCTGAATAAGAATGATGAAAAAATTAATATTTTTGAGAAGGTAGAAGGTCCAAAGTGAGCTAAAAGTAGCTCATGATGAATTCCATGAGAAATATAAGATGAAGCAAATATAATTGGAAATCAGTAATAATAAATATTGTCATAAAATTGTAAGGGACACGCAGAAGATAGGAGATCAGAAAAAAAATTGGAAAAGCTTAAAGAGAGATGCTGTGAGTTTGAGTTAGGTGAGATTGAATAGGAAAAGGATGAGTTACTTGTAGATTATGTTCACTTGTCAGTTTTGTGTGGTGGAGAAAAAAGTTTGTGGTTATTCTCCTTTGCAGAGGGCTATAAAAAGCAGATAAAAGTGTCACTTCCTCTGGGAAACCACTGCCTTTGGTGGTGTTTCCTTTCTCTAATTTCTTTGGAATATTTGTCTAAAGCATGTATTTTCCTATTCTCATTATCTGTTTGGTGCTTTATAATCCCCAGAGAACCCTGAGGGCAGAAACTATAACTTATACTTATCCGCAAGTTCAATGTTAAGCACGTGGTAGATGCTCAGGCCGTACACATTTTCTGTGGTGGTTACAAGCATAGGCTTGGTATCAGGACATCTGTGTTCTACTCGTGGTCCTGCCCCAATCAGTAATGCAGTCCTTCTAAGATTTCTATTGTGTCAATTTTTACATACAAGTTTGGACTACTTGGTTAGCTATAGAATCCCCCTTTGTTCCAGTGAATTCGTAAGCAGAGGCTTGCATCTAAAACAGAAATTGGCCGAGTTTGGCTGCAGAAGCTCCCAGTGTGCCACAGAGCACTATGAAATTGAAGGTCTTCAAATTTCTTCATGGTCTGAAAATAAGAATTCTATGGGTAGCAGGACATCAAGTGAACTTTTCCCATTATCTGAAAATTACAGCTAAGGCATTGTGTGGTCGGGGATTAACCTTGCCCGAAGAAAGATTTGGCCTTTCTCCCCAGCTCCTTGGAAGTAACCTCTAAGCCCTTGGTGTATCCTGCCTGAAAAGAGTGTCTTTATTTACCTGAGAGCGGTGAGCCATGTCAGATAGTCAATGCTAACAATCTGATTTATAATGGAAGCTTGACCTCTGGAAGGGTTGGAGACTAAGATCAGCTATGTGTATATAATCAACCTTAATAAAATCTTTGGACACCAAGGCTCAGGTAAGCTTCCCTGGGTGGTACTACTCTGTGCATGTTGCCACACATCATTCCTGGGAGAAGTAAGCATTCCAGAAATTGGAAGCTCATGCTTAGAACTCCCCTAGACCCTGCTCTAGGCACCTTTTCCCATTGTTGATCTTAACGTATATCCTTTTGCTATAACAAGCCATAAACATGACTATAACAGGTTTGTTCAGTTCTGTGAGTCCTTCTAGTGAATTATTAAACCTGAAGTTTGGGGACCTCTTCTACTCTAGGCACAAAGCCCCCAGTAAAAGGCACTAGTACTGCCCTACCAAGCTGCCAGACTCTTCCTCTGTGGGACTTACTTAGAGGTGAGATATAAGTTCAGCACCATTAAGTACCATCCCGCCACCCCTCCCCAGTCCACATAAGAAGTCTGAGAAGCAGGTGGTGTGGGGGTGTGGGAGTGAGCAGACATTGGCCTTACATAGAATGCGGTGTCATGGTGAGAGACTTTTCCACCCCTTGAAGCAAGCAAAGAGAGTTCTAAGAAAATCAATCATAAAGGTTGAGGGTGCTGCCAGATACAGAGATTGGCAACTGCTCCCAACCAGATGCTTTTGTATGGATGGTTTATAGCCCGCTCAGTGCTGTCTTGGCCATAGTAGGTGGGAAGGCTCTTGAGAGAGCCTGACATGAGTCTCCTGAAAACCTGGGGATACATGTGATCATAAAGATTGATGCTGATGTCTACTTCTGACCTAAATGTCTTGGAAGGAAAGATCTCTGAGTATCTCAAAGAGCGGGACTTGAACAGATGGTTGTGCACTGTGCCCAGCCCCTGTGGCTCTCAGAGGGTGGTGTAGAGGATCTCAGCACTTCCAGTGGGTCATGTGAAAGAAGCTGGAACTTAGAGAAGGGGCTTGACACACGGGACGGTCTGCATGGCTGCTCAGGGGAGCACTGGTAGTCTCAATCCCAGCGCAGATTTGTGGGTGGGTACCTCTGGCAGGATTGGGGGATGATGTAACTGTCCTCCTCTAAAAACATCCCCAAGGAAGGAGGAAACTGGGTGATACTGGATGTCATTCACAAGAAAAACATCCACATCCATTCGGGGCCCCCACATCACCTTGGGTTACCAGCAGTAGATGTGACGAGAGGGAAGCCAGCACCATCCTGCACTGTCCTATGTGACACAAGACCAGTCCGTTCTCTCCTATTTCTTTCTGCTCACTTCCCCTTTCTGTTTCTTAGCAAGGGAGTGAAAGGGTGCCATGAACAGTCACATCCTCCTCCCCACCTCAGCCACATGCCTACCCTGCACTAGAGGACAGGAAGCATTTTGGAACAAATAGGAGGCTAAAGTTTTAAAATGAATTTAACATGTTCAATAACTGAATATAATTGGAAATGTATGGAATCCAAGACATCATAAAAAAATAGAAAAGGGGATCTAGCATAGAGTCAGAGAAATTTATGACTTAAATAAAATTTATATTTATATCCCCCCAAATGGAGACTTCTAACCAAATCAGGAGTATTTTCCCTTCCCTCCTTTTCACCTCCCTCTCACCCTCCCTCCCCCTACCTCTCTCTCTCTTTTATCTATCTTTAGTTATCTATTTATCTATCTTCTATCTATCATCTCTCTCTCATCTCTCGTCTGTCTGTCTCATGGCATCCCTGCTTCTGAAAACTGATAGTCAGAGGTGGCAAACCACATACCATACAAGAATTTCCATTTCCACTAGTGATTGAATGACAGAAACTTTGCTTTCCATTTATGATTTTTACTGTAGACATTTGTTGAAGAACAAAAGGAAAAATGACCATATACTATTCTCATTATATCGCTTTTTAAAAGACATCCTTAAAGTTCAAGGCAACACATGATTCTTCGGCTGTGTTAGCCTCCAGTAGCCCCATTGTTAGGTTTGCAAGGTAGCTCTGACTTCAGGATGGCTGTTTTTCAGCATTGCTTCAACATGGCGTTCAGTATGAAAGCTTTCCAAGTGTGTCCTCTTAATGAGACAGCCCAGACAGGCGGCCAAGGCCATGGGTAAAGAACTCTTTGTCTGGATGAAAATGGTATCTGTGAGGTGTTGTGTAATGTCATGATCCACATGGAATTAAGGCCATGAAAGATTACACACACCTTAGGAGGTACTTTTCCTGCTACCTTAAAATATTACACTTTATGTAAGAAAGATCCTGAACTTTTTAACAAGCTTCACTCATTAATGACTCAGGTTGCATTGATATCCCAGGTCTCTTTAACCCCTAAATTACATTTGTCAAATAGAAACAACTTAGCCTTTTAGGGTCTCAGTTTCCTAATTTTTAAAAAAAATAAATGCTGGGATTAGGTCAGATGATCTATCAGAACTTTCAAATTCTAAAGTCTGTGATTATTTGAAACAGCTAGTTATGGGAGCAGCAGGGACGCTTCACTTCGGGACCAGCTGCATGATGAGCCTGTTATACCAATAGGACACCAGCTTAGCAGCAACAGAGTCCAAAAGACTCACAGGCTGGGTGGTTTCCTTGTAGATTTTGGTCATCAATTCTCAAACAAGAAATCACAGAAAACTCGTCTCATCGTCTTCACAGTTGGAGAGAATTATTGTACTACCCAAATTAGGCCAAGGACTGAGCCACAGTGGGGACTGAACTGCCTCCTTAAAAGCTGCAGTCTCTCCAAGTCAGGGTAAAGGGCATCATCAAGGGAAACCTGCGTCAAGGCTAATGAGGACCTTACTGAAAGCAGCCATGGGAATACTTCAGAAAAACTGCCTTCCTGCCAGTGCCCGAATCTAAACTCCACCGTTTTCCAGGAAAATAGACTTTACTTGTGCCTCCTCCCTGCTGCCAGCCCACTAACTTAATTCAGAGGGAAGCAGAGCTGGTGCTGGCTGTGTCTGTCCCACCCGCCTGTCCCCTTTCACCTTCAGGGCAGCATGGCGGGACTCACCGCAGACCAATAGAGAGAACCACGGAACTCCGTGCGTGCCCTGAACAGCTCCTTGCTGACCACTGACTTCAGGTGCAGGTCGCTGTTGTTTGGTTGGTTGTGTTTCCTCAGTGATTCCACACTAGACTGTAAGCTCCATGATGGTAGCCAGTGTATTACATTTTTGTCCCCCCCCCGCCACTATATACACTTAGTGTCTAGCACTGCCCCTGAATCATCACTGAAACCTAAGAAGTATTTGTTGGGTGAATGAATGGTCTTCTCTAGATTCTCAGGAAGTATTTTATTAACCTGGGAGGTCTTCTCCGTATCATTTTTTTTTTTTCATTGAATGAGTATTGATTGAGCACTCTTGCAGGCCCGGCACTGGTTTGCATGTTGTGTACATAGCAATAAACAAAACTGACAAATCCATGTCCTGCTCGTATTCTAGTGGTGAGAAAGTTCTTTTTCAACAGATAAAAATTGGATACGGTTAAGGCATAAACGGGATATTTTTGATATGGTGAAATGATTGCCACAGTCAAGCTAATTAACATATCTGCTACCTCACATGGTTGCCGTGTGTGTGTTTGTGGTGAGAACATTTGAGATTGACTCAGCGAATTTCAAGTGTGTAACACCTGTGGAAATGGGGCAGAAGGGCATTCTAGTCATGAGCTAAGAGAAGAATGTGGGGGAAAGGTTAAATACCATTGCAGTGCATTGGGTAATCTGTTAGTTACTTGAGAATATGCATGATGGGGAGTTGTGGGCATCAGGACTTTGAGAGTTAGGGTGGGAGCAGACCACGGGGACTCTCTGCCAGGCTAAGGAGCACAACCTTTATACTGTGGGTGGTCAGTAGTAGCACAAAGTCAGTAACAGTGTAGGCAGAAGAGGGCCCTCCCTCATCAGTAGTGTATTGAAAAAGATTTACTTTGGGATATTGCACAGGATGGACCAAGGTTGGAGAATTTGAGGGCAGGAAATATATCAAAGAGGACACTGCAGACACTTGACGTGACAGTGACCGAGAACTAACCCAAGGCAATGGGACTGCAAAGGAGAAGATAGACAGGAGAGCTATTATGAAGAAAGCTGGCTGCATTGGGTGATGGAGAAGGAGACATTCTAGGTGGAAGGCAATTTGGATTCAGCATGAAGTGCTGGTTAAAGGGACTGGCTGATAAGCCAGGATTAGGAATTCCTGAGATAAGATTAGATAAACCTAAATTCAGGTTTAGAGATGTTGAGTTTGATGTGCCATAGACATCCAAAAATATTGATAGCTAGGAGGTAGTTAAAAATGTAGATCTGGAGGTAAAAAAAAAAAAAAGAGGCTACATACATGGTTAAAAGGGTCAGGGAAGTGACATAAATAAATGATAAAGGATGGAAATATATAACATAGAAATGCATGAACTAGAGATTTTTTTAATACAGAAAATGAAAACTACAAATAGAACAACATAATTATTTATGATCTTTCATAATTTGTTACTTCTTTGATTTGGAACTCAAACCCTTATAGCTTATTTTAACAGAACGAAGATATGAATGTTAGCCTTGCATTTAAAAAAATTTTTTTTTTTATTTGAAAGAGAGAGAATGAGAGAGAGAGAGCACATGAGAGGGGAGAGGGTCAGAGGGAGAAGCAGACTCCCTGCTGAGCAGGGAGCCCGATGCAGGACTCGATCCTGGGACTCCAGGATCATGACCTGAGCCGAAGGCAGTCGCTTAACCAACTGAGCCACCCAGGTGCCCCTACTCTTGCATTTTAAAAATAAACATTTATTTATTTATCTGAGAGAGAGAGAGAGAGCAGGAGTGAGCGAGGGGAGGGGCAGTGGGAGAGAATCTTCAAGCAGACTCCCCACTGAGTGCAGAGCCTGACTTGGGGCTGGATCTCACGACCCGAGATCACGACCTGACCCAAAACAAGAGTCTGACTCTCAACCCACTGAGGCACCCAGGTGCCCTTAGTCTTGCATTTTGAATTTCAGTGTTCAATAGTATTCAACCATAATGTTTTTAAGTGGGGGCAGTGTTTACATTTTATTCATTTTCATAATTTGAAAATAACTGATATAGGTAATTCTGAATATGGATAGTATTTTAGCACAGTTGTTTTTGTATTTAGTACAACTTTATTTGAGGTACATGTGGAATTCTTATATTTTAATATTGTCGTATTTGGTTTCTAGTCCTTGGTTGCACTCTACTTTAGTATCTTCTGTTTGGTTCTTCCTTCAAAGAGGAAGGCTAACTGCAAAATGTTTGGTCATTTTTATAAAACGTAAAGTCAGATGATAGTTTTTGGAATTCAGTCCTCAATTCCACAAGTTCAAGAGTGTAGTTGAGGCAATACTTTCATTTCTAGAAACCAGTTTCAGGGTAGGAAGGTGACCTAGTTATTATTCCTTGCCCAAGGCCTTCCCAATGCCACGATTTTTCTAGAAGTGAATGGAATCATACATTTTTGTATAAGTACGTATGAACACCATTCAAAGAAATATTCAGGGTTTAGGTGGGTTGTGAATGTCTACCCAAAAGAGCAAACCTGATCCAGTTTTGACTGGTAAACTAGTCTGGGGGTTTTTCTTGGATAACACAAAGCAAGTAAAGTTTTTTTGAATAGTTTAAAAAATATCCTCAGCTCCGTATCACCACTAACCCAGCTCCTTTCCAACAGACAGTGTCTAATTCATCAAGCCAACTACTGGGTTGTCTGAGATTCACACAGTCTGTGTAGTAATGGCTACTTTGACAATGAATTTCATTTTTAACTTTTAGCACAGAGATCTCTCTGGTGAATGATGCAATGTTCTATAACCTAGGAACATGTTGCTATCTTGAATTAAACTTGTATAACACTGACCATTATAGGCCCACTGTCTGTAGTCTTGACTACTAATTTTGAATTTGTCCAACATGACCATTTTCCTAACATACACAAAAAATCATTTCCTGATGTTATTCCTATCATGGGCATTCTGCCCAAAAGTCCTTTGGTCACATCAAAATTCCTTTTGACATCATGAATAAATATAGCTAACTGTGTGGTGTTATTTATATCTGTGCTTTCATCAGCTGCAATAGAAAATGCCACAAAAGATTTAACTTTTTCATGCACTGTGTCCTATAAATGCTTAGCCAAATCTACAATACATTGAGCTATAATATTTCTGGCTGGACGTATTTTTGCAATTGATTATTTCTGCTTAATGCACATAATTTGAGGCATTCCCTAGACACTTTTTCTTTTTTTTAATAAGCTCACCACCTGCAAGAGGTTTTAAAGCCTGAGGAAATTTTCACTTATTACATAGTGGCATTGTACTATAGCAATGCTTATTTTACTTACCTTGAAAAGTTTAGAAATTTCAGTTCTTTCTTTGAAGTTCATTGATTTTTCATCACTCACCTTTTCTGTATACTGATCATAGTTTGCATTATGGTTTGCCTAATCGTAACATACTAAGTCATATTCTCCTAACACCCACTTTCTTTGCTCCGTGAATACATTATATACCTATTTTTCTTGAAATATTCCCATTGGCTTGTCTCTCCTTGCCCATTTTATTTTATTTATTTATTTATTTTTAAAGATTTTATTTATTTATTTGAGAGAGAGAGAGTGAGAGAGAGAGCCCAAGAGGGGGTAGGGTCAGAGGGAGAAGCAGACTCCCTGCTGAGCAGGGAGCCCGACGTGGGACTCAATCCCAGGACTCCAGGATCATGACCTGAGCCGAAGGCAGTCGCTTAACCAACTGAGCCACCCAGGCACCCTCTCCTTGCCCATTTTAGATAGTGACATGAGTATCAAGAAAAGCTGTTTACTATGCAAACCAACAGAATGGCTAGTAATGATAATGCATCATTGCATAATGATGAATAGCCACTTCATTCTGTCCTGCTTCTGGCTCAATAGGGACTAGTAGGGACTGTGGTAAACTAGATCTGGAATTCCCATATACAGGGGATTCCAAGCTTATATAATATACGTTGTTATCTTTCAGTTATTGATTTCTTCATTATTTGCATTTTGGTTAGAGAATGTCAGCCATGTGATACCAATCCTTTAAAATGTAATGAGACTTACTTTATGTGTGGTGCAAATATTTGGGAAGTTTTTGTAAGTATTCTGTATGTGCTTTAAAATGATATGTGCTTCAAAATATCCTGCAGGTATGGGGGCAGCATTCTATGTAAGCTCATATGTCAAGCTTGCTAATGTACAAGTTTCCATGTGCTACTGATTCTTGTCTGCTTGATCTATTGGTTCCAGAATGATGTGTTAAAATCTCTCATCTCACTGTGAACTTGTCTATTTCTGCTTATGGTTCTGTCAGTTTTTGCTTTATATCTTCTGTTTTGATACTGTGTAATTAGGTGCATATATTTAAAACTAACCAATTAAAAGTCTTATCACAACCTTCCCTTATTTCTTGCAATGCTTTGTACCTAATACTTGCTTTGTTTCTCATTAGTATACCTGTACCAGTTTGTTTTGGGTAGTATTTGCCAGACATATCTTTGACTTTCAACATTTCTGTGACTTTATATATTAGATCTATCCCTTGTAAATGGCATATAGTGGGATAAATATAAAACCTGGTGCTTGTTGCTCATACTAGGAATTCACATTGCTATTTTATAATGATGAATTTGAGATTGTGCTCTCTCTCCCTCTCTCTCAATTTTTACTTTTTAATTTGAAGTGATTTCAGAATCATAGAAAAGTTTCAAGAACGTACAACACCTGCATACCCTTCACTCAGATTCTACTTTTCTTAACATTTGACCACATTTGCTTTATCATTCTCTCTCTCTGTCTGTCTAGCTTTCTCTATATTTTCTGTATCATTTAAGAATAAGACACAGATATGATGCCCCATTAACTTTAAATTGTTGAATGTATATTTTTCTAAAACAAGGCTACTCTCGTACATAACAGCAGTAAATTTGTCAGAATCAGGAAATTAACATTGGTACAGTACGACCACCTTACCCTCAACCTCCATTCAAATTTCTTTCCACTATCCCAGTGTTGTCACTTATAGCAACAATCAAAGAAAGAATCAAACAAACATATTTGACCTGCTTCTTTTTTTTCCTCTTTTCTTTCCGGTCCAGCATTGAATCTGGGATCCTGTATGGGATTTAGTTGTCAAGTTGCCTTAGTCTCCTTCACTTTGGAACAATTTCTCAGTCCTTCCTTGGCTTTCATGACTTAATACTTTTAAACTGTAGAGCCCAGTTAATTTCATGACATATTTGTTAAATATTTCCTCATGATCCAATTCAGGTTTTGTGGTTTTGGCAGAAATATCACAGACTTGTTATTCTATTCAATCCAAGGTTGATTTGTCTCATGGCAGCTGATGTTCATTTTTATCACTTGGCTAAAAGGGTGTCTGCCAGATGTCATCACTGTAAGGTCAATTTAAATTTACTTATTAAGTACCACAATTAATACATATTTCTTGGAGAGCTACTTCCAGATTATGAAAATATCAAACTTCACCCACTGGTTTTAGCATCCATTGATGGGTCTGCTTCTTAATTTGTTATTTCCTTGAAGGCTGAGGAGTAGGAAAAAAATGGAACAATTAGGATCTAAGTGAATTTCTTGTTTTTCTCTTTGATAAATGGATGGGTATAGAGTTTGTTGTTCTCTCGAATATGGTTTCATCCTGTGGACCACCTACCTTTGGAGTCACTTCAGACATTTGTTAACTCTGCCCCACCTGAGATCTACTGAATCAGAATCTGAATGTTGGGAGATGGAGATTGTAATTTTTCACAGGTTCCTAGATGGTTTCTAATTATAGAGAAAACTCTAATAAGAGAGTCAAGTGACCCTTGGTTTAAGAATTTGCCTAATGCTAGCAAATTGTGTACAACAGATATAGAGGTTGCATTTAATGCAATAGGTTAAAGAATATTGCATCGGATATGCCTTTGAGACAGGATGAATTTATTCCATTTAGGATGCTCACGTTCTGTCCCCAAATAGATGAATGTGCAGCAGACCATTTAAGCAGAAAGCTGTTCTTCTCTACATAATCCAACAAATGAAGTGGAAAAAAAAAAAAAGAAAAAAAGAAAGAAAGATACTTTCTCTGTAGTTCTAAGGTCTCCACCCACAGTCTAAACTTTGTATTTTGCTTGGTGACTATCAAAGCACATGGCATTTCAGTCCTATCTGGTTTATTCAAGCCTCCCATCTTCAGCTCCTTATTTCCTCTGCTTTCTAGTAGCAAACACACTATTATCCATCGAGTTGCTAGGTTCTTTGTCTCTTGAAAACCTCAGCTGCTGTGCATCATGAAAGAAAATTCTATTTTTGTGTATAACACCTTTTCAGTGGCTGTTTTACCTTGGAAAATTTATCTGAGCCGCAGTCCCAGACCTGTTACTTCTGGCCACCTTTATTAAGTTGCTGGTATGAATTGGCATCCCATGAACTTTTCACAATTATAGTCCTATTTCAAATCTCCCCCAAGTGCCATAACTTTGCCCAAGTGGATTTATTAAGTACTCTTTAATCAGCTCAAACCTAAATCTCGTGAGTAAAATGCAGTCTGGGCTTCCTCAGTTAATATTAATACCTTTTTCATGCAAGCTTTTCTGTAATTCAACCATAGGATATTTCTTTGCAAGGAAATTGCCTACCAAAAATGGTCACTCATAGTTATTCCTGGTTTTAAGTGGATTGGTGGGGTTTTCAATTTATTTAATATGACAGACACATAGTTTAGAATTATTTTTCACTTGAAGACTATTCTTTATAATTCTGAATAGAAATGTTGTCATCTTAAATCAAAACATAAAAGATGGAGGTATAAGGGAAACCACCTGCGAATAAGAACTTTGAACACAGGAAAAAAAACCCAACAACCCTGCCATTTCTTGAGTCTTAAAGAACAGAATGATGAAACAGTAAAAGTAGTTTGGTTAAAACATTTGTATGCAGTCCTGAGTATTTATTAATACATTAACAGGTTATCTTTTATTCATTCCTTTACTGCTTACCAAAAACTGATTTTACATACACATCATGTTATTTTGACAAGCTGATTTTTACAGATGTAAACGGGTGCTCTGGAAGGCTAAATAACCTTTGCTAATATTAGAAACAGCCACGCCAGTCTAACTTTAAAATTATGCCTCTCCTTTTCCACCATCTTGTTCATTATGATTCCCATCACATTAGGTACAGAAATTATGGTCCTTGGTGAAGTCAAATATTGGCATAAATCTGAACCCATTAGGTTAAAGTGACAGAAAATTTAAATTTTCTTAATTTCAAACAAAAAAGAGTTATTGCTAGATTTTCCTTTGCCTCAAAAACAAAAGATGATTTTTTGCAAATGAAACATTTTTTTCCCCATTTCTTGCAGAGGAGATTGTGGTTAGGAAATTATATTTCTTAGAAGGATTTGTAAGCTTAAAAACTCCATGGGCTTCAAGTTGTACTGGCAAACTTAAGTGCTTATTGGTTTTTTCCTACGAATAAGAGCAATGCTAGCAAAACCAAATAAATAAAGTAAAAAGGTTTTCAATGTCCCATTATTTGGAGGCATTGGCAGTTTGTACACCCTGGCGGTATATTTGAGCAGGCATATGTGTGCCTTCCACCTGTGCACCCAGATACCTGTTTTCTCCCCTCCCTTCCTGGCCCCTTCTGTCGCCTTCCCTCCCATTCACTTTTCTTCTGTCTCTCGCTCTGTGTTCTATTTCTAGTTTTCTCACTTGACACTTAGAAATCAATACCCACCTATAGTCAGTGTGCATTGTGCCCACTCCAAATTCCTCCATCTCCTTTCAAGATGCATATATATTTAGTCACTTTGCCAGGCCTTGGCAAATGAAAAATAATCATGTTTCAGTTTCAACAAAAATTCTGATTCACTCGACATTTAATTTACTAATTACGTTGGAACTTTCCAAGATAAACTAAAAAAAAAAAAAAAAATCACCTTTTCACTTTGAGGATTGAAATCCTCTCAAACAAAATACATTTGTATTATTGAGAAAGAAGCTATAATATGAAAGAAAAACCAGTTTTTAGTTGTTCATTCTTGTATTTTATTTTTGTAATATGTGCTTTGCTTTCTCAATTTATAAAAGCAATTCAATATATTATTTAAAATTATAAAAAAGTTTATTGAATAAAATAAAAATTTACCTGCCATTCTATGAATGTGAAAATTATACTTTTATTTAAGGTTTATTTCCTTCTAGTTAGTTCCCAGGGACCTCTCAGAGTTGTCATCTAAAAAAATCAAGGGATTCTTCCTTGTTGCCCTTCCTCAACTCAATTGGATTGTGTCTCCTATTATATGTTATCATAATTCTCTGTGCTTCTCATTCATAGCACATAAACACTTTAGGTGTAGTGGATTATTTATTATCCACCTCCACTTGAGGCACAGACTCTGTCTTAGTTCTTTGCTTTGATGGCCCAGCTCTTAGCAAAAGGAACAAATTAATACAAACATACAAAATTTTGAATGATACTGTATTAGTTTTATAACCTGTTTAAAAATTAACATGTGCAATTTCCCTTGTTATTATTTTCTGAAACTATATATATATGTGTGTCTGTGTTTTATGTGTATCTGTATGTATAACTATAGGTAGATATAAATGTAGATATTTTCCATTTTATGTATTCAAACATAGTAACTTTTTCCTTGATAGATTCTACCTACATTGTTACACGTTGTAAAGACTTATATATATGTTTACCAATATTTTCCCCAATATTTTATGGGTTTTTTATTTATATTTAAACATTAACTCTCCTAGAATTGTTTTTTTTTTCTTTTAACTTCTTGTTATGAAAATGTAGAAAATAATGTAAGGAGCTCTTATGTGCATTATAATGAGATTTGCACTTACAAATTTAGGGTCAATCCTGTTTCATTTATATCCCTCCCCACTCCTTTCTTCTTGATTATTTTGAGGTGAATCCCAGATGTCATCTCATTCTTCTGTAAATATTTCTTTAGGTATCTTGAGAAGGCCTCTTCAAAAGGATATAACCACAATACTATTGCGGTAACTAAAACAATGAACATTTATTCCTTAGAGTATTAATTTTTTATGTACTGAATGAAGTAGTGGGTCTCTACCATTTTCCCTCTGGGTTCTTATTGTCTGTCTCATAAGCAATTTTTGAACAATCCATGGTTTTCAGTGTAGTTCTTTCTTCTTGAGGAACCTCGGCAGAGGGGACCGCCTTTCTTTGTCTTTCTGTCTGTCTGGCCCCTGGGGCTCATGTAGTTGGCTATACTAGTTCTCCACCTTCTTCCTGCTGATTCCTGCAGTCTTTCAGTTGGCAAGGATAGTGTGACAAATCTGGGGCCTTCAAGCTTCTTTTGGATGCTGCTCATAAGGTGTTACCTACTAGACAGCATGGAGTTGAATTCCAAGTTGAGCCACGCCTTCCCCTCTCACTGTCAATGTTCTTCTCAGTGCACAGCCTTCCAAACTGGGAACGTTTGATTTGGATCTTGCAGTTTCCTTGGCAGCTTGTTCCATACTGCAGAGCTTTCTCAGGAGGAGGAGCTCCAGTGTGCATCTCACTGATTGTCTTCAATGTTTCCTCTGCATGTATTTTTCAGAGTTTTCTGTTTGGGGCTGCATTTTTTCTTTCCTTCTATATCAGATGTAGACTTTTGCCCGGATGAATGTTCTGCTGTCCATTTATTTTAATAGAAACTTGGCATGGGGGGCTGGATATCTGAAACTACATGATGTTACGGGAAGCCCCCTATGAACTTTTTTGGGAGAAAATACCTTAAGGATTATTTCTGAAGAGGCAAAAGCTGGTAATTGTCCAATAATTCAAGAAGCTTGAAGCCTTTACTTATCATGTTAAGAAACACATTTGGCAACTTGGTAATAACAGCTAAAATAGCACTCTGAGATCGGGTAATGACTTACATTAATAAATGAAATGCCAGCTCTTTTCAACATAAAATATTGACTTCTTTTTTTTTTGTTGTTCTTGTTCTGTCCCATAAAACCGTTTTTCATCTGGCCTTGGATTCAGATTCTTTGCAAGTCAAGGTACATCCATATACTCTGGCCTCTGACTCCACAGAGGCGACTGTGACTTGTGAGAAAGAGAACACACTTAGAATCGGAAAGACTTGGTTTTATTTTCTCATCCTCTCTGTCCTAGAGCATGTCACTTCACATCCTTCAAGTTTGGGATCATTAACTGTAAGATGGCTTAATAATTGTTTCACTCACAGGATGGTGGTGAAGAAGAGATGGAATAAATATAAAAGTTTGAAACATATACTAATATTAGTTCCTCTTATGAGGGCGTGTTTTGCAAATTAAGATGGTTGGTGATAGCTGGTCCTCATTGTAAGATGTAAGATCCATGGAAAGGAGAATTTGAATGTCCACTAATCTTTTTCTTTTTTTTTTTTTTAAGATTTTATTTATTTATTTGACACAGAGAGAGAGAGAGAGAGTACAAGCAGGGGGAGCGGCAGGCAGAGGGAGAGGGAGAAGCAGGCTTCCCGCTGAGCAGGGACCCAACATGGGGCCTGATTCCAGGACCCTGGGATCATGACCTGAGCTGAAGGCAGACGCTTAATGAGTGAGCCACCCAGGTGCCCCTCCACTAATCTTTTTCTGTGGGAACCACTGGCCTACTTAGTTTTGGAACTCACTTGCCGTTCACAAACTCTTTGATTCTATAACCTAGAGGAATTGTAAAGCTAGCGCGATTCTTGTGCGGTTTTCTCAGGTTAGTTGTTCGTTGCTACAGCACTGTCTTTCTGAGGCGTGAAGCAGACTATTTAGTACGCTGGGCTCCCTGGGAAAGCGACTGAGGAGAGATTTGCATGCAACGTATAGAGGCTGCTTTTAGGCAACAGGCTTGAGCATTGGAAATCTGAGTGAGGGAAAAGGGCCCACAGCAACGGACAATGGACAGAGAGAATGCAAACAGGGAATGCAGACAGGCTCATGAAGCAACCTACCTCCAAATAACCCTAGGCTCTAACTGATCAGTTACAACCAGGCACAGTTCCTAAGATTACCAAAGAAGGGAAAACGCCATACTCCCTCACTCTGCCCTATCACTGTGGCCCCTCCTTACTGCCTTGTCGCCCACAGTCTCTCCTCTGCTGTCCTGCCCACCGCTCCCTGAGTATTCAATAAACTTCTCTCTCTTTTGTTCTGTCTTGGGTGAATTCTTTCATCACCTACATCACTGGCCCCCACCCAGTTGGGACGCCCCACAGAATGTTTATTGGAGAGTGCTTGTTGTGACAATGTCCTGAGGGGTGGAGGAAGTAGTTTGGGTGGGGGATGTGTTCAGCTGAGATGTTCAGCCTCACAACAGAGGCTTCAGTCAATCCCACCAGGAACCTTGGAATTTGTGTGGCCCTTCTGAATTGTTCTGCCCTAAAGCAAGGGAGCTTGACCTCAGTATTTTCCCCCTTCACCACCAAGGGCTGCCTTAGGGGAGAGGGCATGACCTTAGTGGAGGTGGTGCTCTTTGGCCAAGGGCTGAGCTCTTGAGTTGTCAGCCATTAATACTCCCAGCAGCTGGGGGCTTGAATACCTCCAACCTGAAAGAAGATCTGTCTGTACAATGAACATCGTTCACTACAACTGTCTTTATCTTGGAAACACTAGTCTGCTACTGGGAGTCTCAATTTATCTTCACAAATTGCATTTTCATTTGTTTTCTGTAGCTAAATCCCCTAGCATCTAGCATTTATATAAGCTCGGGCAAAATAAATTCACATGTCTGAGCCTTAGTTTCCACATATAAAGTATATTATTCTCACTGTTTTTTTGTGAGGATTAAGTGAGATTCCATTCATGTTATAGATAAGGCAAGTTGCAAATCAAGTGCATCATGGTATCTTGTGGGAATGAAAGTCTTGAGACATGACTTTTGGGTTCTGGGACATGAGAAATTATAATGTCTGGTTATAAAACATTCTAATCTGATTGCTAGGTCAGAATGGTAGAAAGGCTCCTTTTTGTTTGGGTTTGAATAACTTCAAAGGAATGCCCAGCTTCCAGAGGACACATTTTAGGAATTAGACTGGATTTGGAATTTGAGTAAAAGAAAAAAATCACTGCGTGGCTTAAACAATGGCTTGGTGTAATTGATACTCCTATTCCTGCTTTTTGATCAGCAATGAGAAGTAGAGGGGGTGCCAGAAATCTAGGGGGCAAGATGGGTATTATTATTTATACTGCTTCAACTCAGTCTCTGATTATGGTAAACCCTTTGAATTCTTTGAAGGAAGATTAGTGGCTGTTAAAGATCAACACCTACATAAGAACCTCCTCTTAAGAGTTCAAAGTACCGGGGCACCTGGATGGCTCAGTCGTTAAGCGTCTGACTTCGGCTCAGGTCATGATTCCAGGGTCCTGGGATCGAGCCCCGCATCGGGCTCCCTGCTCATCGGGGAGTCTGCTTCTCCCTCTCCCACTCCTCCTGCTTATGTTGTCTCTCTGTCAAATAAATAAAATCTTCAAAAAAAAAAAAGAGTTCAAAGTACCAAATGGCCACACCACCTCTATGCATTGTAGTCATCTTGTCTCAACTGGAAGACATGAAAGCAATTCTTTTTTTTTTTTTTTTTAAAAAGATTTTATTTATTTATTTGAGAGAGAGAATGAGATAGAGAGAGCATGAGAGGGGGGAGGGTCAGAGGGAGAAGCAGACTCCCCGCTGAACAGGGAGCCCGATGCGGGACTCGATCCCGGGACTCCAGGATCATGACCTGAGCGAAGGCAGTCGCTTAACCAACTGAGTCACCCAGGTGCCCGACATGAAAGCAATTCTTGATTGTTGCTTTTATTTTTATTTTTTTAAAAAGATTTTATTTATTTATTTATTTATTTATTTGAGAGAGCGAGCACGACCCAGCAGGGGGAGGGACAGAAGGAGAGGGAGAAGGAAAGACTCTCAAGCAGACTCTGCGCTGAGTGCAGAGCCCGACTTGGGGCTCAATCCCACAACCTTGAGATCATGACCTGTGCTGAAACCAAGAGTCAGAAGCTTAACCGACTGAGCCACCCAGGTGCCCTGATTGTTGCTTTTAGATCTTGACCTTAAGTTATAACACAATCTCATGTGTATGGGTTGTGCTAATATCCTGTGATAAAAAAAAGCAACTAGCTTATACTGAATTAAGTAGTTTTCTAGAAGAACTTTTTTTGAATGGGAAGGTTATCCAAGAGGAGTTCTCTTAACTGGGCTGAAGGATCTTATAAATCCATTCAATTATATTTATAGGCCTTAATTCCTCCTCTCTGAGGTCATAAGGGCCAAGGTCAGCCACATCCCTGGGTGCTACCAACAGATGGCCTTGTACCTTCAGCACTGGCCAGCTACTGGCATTGAAAATACCAAAGTTTTCTATTGTTTTTTGGGGGGCTAAATAGAGTTCTTTGTTATAATGTAAATACCCTCGAGATAAGAGTACAAAAAATGCTTTTCCATTAATAACCATGGTATAAATCTGTTAATTTTTTTCAATCAGAAAACTAGCTTGCAGCAAGTTTTAAAAATAGAGAAAAAACATAGAGGAGAGCAAAATACAAGCTGCTTGAGCCTCCCCTTTCTAAAATATAATTTTGAAACGTTCAAAAATTCGTGTATCATTGTGAAAAGAACATTGTATTAGAATTTAGAGGCCTGAGTTCTAGAAGAATCTCTGTGAATTTTGGCAAAAGTACTTATTCTTTCCATGTCTATATTTCTTGTGTTAAAATTCAGGACTTTGGACTAGACCAGGACTCAGCAAATTTTTCCTGTAAAGGCCAGATAGTAAATATTTTAGGCTTTGGGGGGCCAGACTGTCCCTGACGCAATTACCCAACCCCTGTAGCTAGAAGGTAGTGGTAGACAATAGGTAAATGAATGGGTGTGGCTGTGTTCCAGTAAAACTGTGTTTACGAAAACCTGCAACTGGCTGGATTTGACCCAGGGTCTGTGCACTAGACAACAGTTTCTAAACTTGAGGGATTATTAGAATTCCTGAACATATCAGGTATTTGTCGCCTGGCATCACATATATTGTGAATAGAGTCCCAGCCAAAAATCTCAGTTGCATACAACAAAAAAGTTTTTATTTATCATGTACCTGTGACTCCACTGAGTTGGTCCTGCTGGGCTTGCTGACATGTGTCCAGCTCAGCTGGGGTTAGCTCTGCCTCCTGCTGCAGATATGTGGGTCGGTTGGGACCTGCTGGGATGGTTCTCTTCCATATATAATCATTCTGCAGTTATTCTAAAGCTACCACCGAAGCTTTCTCTGTATCATTGGTGCAGACACAAGAGTGCAGTGTGAATGAACATGGGAGGCTTCTTAAAGGCCTAGGTTTGAAATTGGCACAATGACAATGTTACTTCTGTCCACATGTCATGGTCCAAAGCAAGTCATAGGGACTGGCGCAAGTGAAAGGGTGGAGAAGTATAGTCTACCCGTGATGAGGTCATGGCAGGAGTGTGGATAGAGGGTCATTCGACCCATCAAACTGGGGATTTTATTTTTATTTTTTTTTACATCACATTTTTGGGCCCCATGCCAGAGGTTCTGAATCAGCCGGTCCCCAGCTGAGTTTAGAAATATGTAGGCGCTTAGCCATCTTGATGATCAGTCATTGCAGAGAACCACTCCATTAGAAAGCATTAGATGCTTTCTCAGGCCACTTGCAACTCCATTTCATTTGATTCTATGAAATGAAGAATTTCTATTTTTTTTTTTTAAAGTGCACTTTGTTCTCAAAAAGTTTTAAAATTTGATAGCCAGGGTCTGCAGCTGCTTGGTATTTCGGGGTCACAAAGCAGGCTGACCACGTCCTTGATGGAAACTCTGTTTACCCCCACACAGAGCTCTGACCTGCTTTTTTCTCACCCGCTCCTCCACCTCCTCCCCAGAACCCTCCTGGTGGGGCCGGCTCATCAGGCACTCGTGGAGGCAAGTTGGTGATAGCCATCAGTCGGCACAGCTGGACTAAAACCAACTCATTTCACACTGCAGTGGCTGGTAATCAAACGGTACTACATGCTTTATTAATTTGTAATCACCCTTCCCCCCCACCCTTCCCTTTTCTTTTCCTCATAGGTCACTTAAAAATTCCTTGATTGTGCAACAGTGGGGAATAATCTTTCTCTAAAAGAGGTGGCACTTTCATTATACAAGTGCTAAACTCAGCATCTTGGGGGCATTTCTCATGAATATTAAATGCTGCATTTTAAAATTTATATTTGGGGTGATTTTTCTTTCCTCGTTTGAAAGAAGCTTTTAATTGTGGCATAATGGCTGGCCTGTCACCATCAGTATCTGTGGGTCAATAGTGTATTAGCAGGTAGCAGTGTTAGGTCTCTGTTAAGTCACGGCTGTGGTTAGCAGGAACATGGATGCCCGGAGAAGCTCTTCCGTGAAAGCTGATGTCAGCATGTCATTGCCAACCACAGAAGAATTATATTCATCATTTGGCTCGCTAAAATAACATGAATTTCTTTTAAAAGTCCATACATTTAAATTGCCAGCATATGATTTATGCAACACCAGAATTTGTCAGCTGGTTTAAGCCTACAGAGACTTATGTAGGCAGTGGGTGGGAAGAAAATGCACGATGCAGAACGCAGAAGTACTTTTTTTATGTTAGATATTACTCATTTTTATTAATACATTACATTTATATAGAAACGTTCTTTCACTTACCATGAAGCTTCTTAAAAAACGTATTTAATGAATTCTACTAATATAACCCAGAGTAGTTGGGCATCACCCCCTACAGGTGGCTAGAGGTAGGACATTTATTGTGTTGATGCTATTTTTTTTTTAAGTGACAAGTAAAACGATATTCATATCGTCTACAGTATTTCTTTCAGTTGGTTTGTGAATGGTTCCACTTTGGGGAAAAAGAATCCACAAAAGACCCAAACTGTCAGGAATCATTTAAAAGACAAGAAGCAAGTAATAGAGGGCAGTGATCTTACAAGGGTCAGCAGACTTTTTTTTTTTTTTTTTTACAAAGGGCCAAGGTGTAATATTTTCACCTTTGTGGGCTCTATGATCTCTGTTGCACTATTCAGCCCTGCCACTGTAGCATGAAAGCGGCCGCAGACAACACATAAACAAATGATGATGGCTATGGTTTTGTTTCGGGAGGCACATTAATACTCAGAGACTTGAGTTTGTATTTGCCAGCAATTTATTTAACACAGGTTCACTGTAGGAATTTCATAGGCCAATAGCATATTGGAAAATGTTTCTTTATAAGCAAAAAGAAATAACAAACTCCAAACCAATGACAGATTAATCACACTATTGTTCCTGGCAAAGGAAGATGAAAGGAGTAAAGTCTAAAGTCTAAAGGAGTAAAGTTGAGGTGTAGCATTATGTGAGGCGGTCCTCCGGAGAGATGGCTTGGCCGACCCAGAGCTGATGTCTAGCTGCCATTGCAAAAGTACAAGTCCCCTGTTACCAGAGCACGTTGCTAGGGAACGATGGCACTGGTGTTGACAGGCAAGAGGATCTTTCTTGGGGCTGCTTTTTGGCTTTCATTACTGCCCATAAAAGAGTTGCCTTTACCTCAGTGGGATCTAATTGTCCCAAGGTTCAGAGAGCTATTTAGATCAGCAAAGTGTCACCCTGCTCAGATGGAACACTCTTGGGTACTCCTCACACACTCTCAGTATTTATAGTCAAATGTCCCCTTGCCATAGTTGCTTCTTCATATGTTTTTATTGATAAGCCCCAGCCAGGCCCCTCAGCAGCTGAGCTGAGACTTATCAATGACAACAGATGAGATGACAATATCCTGTCACAGCTTACTTCACTCTTAATCAAAACAACTTGACTCTTAAGAACAATTTCATTTTTTGTCATACACAAGTGGATTTGAAATCATATCAAACCAATATACAACAGCTACAGTCCAATAAAATTTTATTTACAAAAATAGGCAGTGAGAAACACCAATTAAAAGACAGAGATTACCGGAGACCCAATCATATATTGTCTATAAGAAACCTACTTTAAATATAAATACACAGATGAATGAAAAGTTAACGGGCTAGAGAAAGATATATTGAGCTAACACTAATCAAAAGAAAATGGGAATAGTGATATTAATTTCAAACAAAGCAGAGTTCAGAACAAGAAATATTATCAGGGATTAGGAGGGCCATTACATAATTATAAAGAGGCCAGTTCTCCAAGAATACATAATAATCCTTAATGCATACATGTCTAACAATAGAGCATCAAAATATATGATGCAGAAACTGACAGAACAGTAAGGAGCGGTCGACAGGTCCACTATTATAGTTGGAGACTTCAACACCCCTCTATCAGTAATTGACAGATCCAGGCGGCAGAAATTCAGTAAGGACATAGTTGAACTGAACAGCACCATCAATCAGCTAGATCTAATTGACACTTACAGATTATTTTGTCCAACAACAGCAGAATACACATTTTTTTCTCAAGTTCGCTTGGAACATTCACCATGATAGACCCCATCCTGGGCCATGAAACACACTTTAACACATTTAAAAGAATAGAAATCATACAAAGTATGTTCTCAGACCATAGTGGAATTATATTAGAAATCAAAAACAGATAGTTGGAAAATGCCAAAATATTTGGAGATTAAACCACACACTTCTAAATAATGGGTCAAAGAAATCTCAAGAGAAATTTAAAAATATTTTGAATTAAATTAAAATGAAAATACAGTTTCTTAAAATTTGTGAGATGCAGTAAAAGCGTTTATTCCTCCAAAATATTGAATGCCAAGCATTTTCTTCTGTTGCACTGGGTATCTACAGTTCTCTAGAAGACATCTTCATATTCCTTTCTCTTCTAGATAATCCCTTCTTGCATTAATTTCCTATAAATTACTATAGCCTTGGTGGCTTAAAATAACACAATTTATTACAGTTCTGGAGGCCGGAACTCCAAAATCAGTTTCACTAGACTGAAATCAGGGTATCAGCAGGGTTGACTGCTCTGGAGACTCTGAGGGGAGGACCTGTTTCCTTGCCTTTTTCATTTCTAGTGGCTGCCTATATTTCTTGGTGTGTGGCCCCTTCTTCCATCTTCAAAGCACATGATCCACTCCCTGCCTCTGTCATCACATTGCCTTCTCCTCTGACTCTGGTTGCTCCTGCATTCCTCTTACAAGGATACTTGGGATGTCATTTAAGGCCCATCCAGATAATCCAGGGTATCTCCCCATTTCAAGATCCTTAACTCAATCACATCTGCAAAGTCCATTCACCATGGATGGTAACATTCACAGGCTCTGGACATTAAGATGTGAACACTTCTGGGGGACATTATTCAGCCTCCCCCACTATTCATCTTCCACATCTTGGTTTCTATGTCTTTTCCCCAGAGGGGATGACTTGACCTTCCAATCTCTAGGTGCTCCCTCACATTGCCTCCTTCAGCAAACCCTCTCTTTTTATTTCATCTCAAATACTTTTTGGTTTAACACCTGCCTCCTTCACCAGACTTTAAGCCAAAAGAGGTCAGAGAACATGTCTGTTTTCTTTATCATTGTTGAATAAATGAGCTGGTGATGTAGGGATGCATTTTTGCGTTTGCCACCAAAGGGCACAACTTGGTTTCCTTAAGCAACTTGAATTTATGATAATGACATTTGAAGTAACATTTTCTTTTTTTTATTGTTCATTTTTCCCAGTGTGCTTTCTTTCACAATAGGCTGAGGGAAAGCATTTTTAGGAGGTTTTTCTTTCTGGCAAGAGAAAAAAACCCAAAACACCCCAAACTAAAAGCCCTGTAAGCATATAAGTTAGTTATCAAGTGTTTTCACATTTACTGTGCTCTGTCCTCGTCTCAAAAAAAAAAAGAAACTATAATATCTGCACAACAATCCTTACCAATTATGGGTTTTTTGCATTTGCATTTTTATGGAAGTACATTTAACATACAATAAAATGTGTAAGTATTAAGTATTTACCATTCACATTTTAATTAACAACTGAATGCTTGAAAGCTAGGTCTTTGGCAGGTCTGTAAAAACAAAAATAAATGACCTTCAATTTTTAATTACTTTTTTATGGCTTTAAGCATTATACCTGTTTATGGTAAAAAATATGGAATAGAAAGAACCCAAATAGGAAAACAAAAATTGTGAAGAATGTCACTACCCAGCAATCATTAGTTTTAATCCTGAGTGGTCAGGCATCATTCTTGGTCCCTTCTATGAGCTCTCTCCTCACTATTCTCAGGCAGGTCTATCCAGTCCCAGGTGTAAATACTGTTTATATGTCAGTGATCCCCAAATCTATTATCTCCTGTCTTTTACCTCTCCCTGGCCTATGGAGCACTTGACATCTCTGCTTGAATGTCCAGTGAACATCTCAAATGTAACATTGGCTGAAATAGAACCCTTGACTTTTGCTCCTTCTCATTGTCCTTCCCAGTAATGTATCACCATGCACTTATTGTCTCAGTCCAAAAATTTAGGTTGTGTCAATGAAAAGTGATGATGCCAAAAGATCACAAAAGTAACTTAAATTAGTGCAGAACTCTTTTTAAACTAGTTAGAATTTAACACCCAGGGAAATAGCTAAATTATACAGAAGAAGTTAGTGTCTGGTAAAGGTCAGAGGGTAGAGGGAAAGAGGGTTTTGTAGTGATGGTGAATATGTCAAGTAGCTAAACATTTGAGAAAGGTGTAGGTTCTCCAGCTCTCTGTCTCCTTCTCTTTTTTTGTCTCCCACTCTTCCAAGTTTAAATTCTCCAAAACTGTGAAACTGAATGATTCTACCAATTGTTACTCAGTATAGGGCATCTTTTGAGAAGAGCATTCACACCAGCCTTTATAGGGACAAGCCAGTCTAGATCTTTGGGCTTTGGGTCAAATATCTCTAAGCTGGGCCTACTCCATGGGTATGTGACATGTGTAGTCACATGCGGTCCCATGCTTAGAAGGGCCCCAGGCTTAGAAGGGCTCCATGCTTGGTTTAATGCTCTGCTTTCACTACCTGGAAATTCTTAATAATTTTTGAACAAGGGACTTTGCACTGAGTGCCACAAATTATGTAGTTAGTCATATTTTACTGAGAATGGTCAACAGGGGTTTAGGGATCTAGAGAGGGGCTGTGGTGTACAGGGGATCTCAGGCTTCCAGAAAAGCATAGTGTGACTTGAAGTTATCTTGCTTGGATTCCCAGAACACTAGTACAAAAGTAGAAACAGTAAATTAAAAATTATTAAATCTGTCCATAAAATTTACAATCACTCTGCTAGTAAAAATAACTAGCAATACAGTTAAAAGACAAATGAAGGGGTGCCTGGTTGGTGCAGTCTGTTGAGCGTCTGACTCTTGCTTTTGGTTCATGATTCCACCACCTATGAGATCATGACCTGAGCTGAAATCACCAGTCAACGCTTAACTGACTGAGACACCCAAGTGCCCCCAGTAATAACTATTTTCTTAAAATATACATATTCTAGCAGTGCTACTTCTGGATATTTGTCTTAAGAAAATAATTACTTTTATATGCAATGATATAACTGTAAAGCTGTTTTGAAACATTATATTTGTGAAAAATTGATCTTACATGTACAAAATAATATAAGTAATATATTTTACATCATATATATGCATATATATGTATATACACACAGTATACACAGTATGTAGAAGAATACATATTAAAATTTAAATAGTGGTTGGTGAGGTCATGAGTGATTTTAAAATTTGCATTTAAAAATTAGAAGTAGACATTACATAAGCAATTGTAAAAGCTATTTCTGGAAAATGTAAGCAGTGACAAGTGGAAGGATATTTTTATCAAGGAAAAGGAAGCAATTTCCTCCAAGGCCCAGTGCCAACTTTTCCTAAGTAATTCACCTCCAGGAATAAGTCCCATCCACTGCAGCATTCCTGGTCTTCAAGGACCTTCAGATTCCTTCAGTGCATGGGAGAGAACCACAAATCATGCCGTAAGTCTCAAAAATGTGATCAATAATTCAGTAATTTTACTTCTAGGACTTACTCTAAGCCAATGATTTAAAAATGCACAGAATGATTCACACGTAAGAAGGTATATTATTCCATGATTTATGATGAAAAATGGGAAATTTCCTGAAAGTCTAACAAGAGCATATCACTAAATAAATTATGGCACATTCCAATGCCATTATTTAACTTCCCATATCCAAAGAGTATTTTAGAATATGGACATGAACCCGTTAGCTTTTGTGAAAAGAAAGGAAACCTCATGTAAAATGGAGTCGGGCAGCCTTGAAGGGGCGCTCTCATGCAGAACCACTCCTTGCAGCCTGCAAAACCAGCAGGAAGAAGGAACATAAGAATTATTTCGACAAGGGAAGACATTTTTCACACAAGAATTTTATCTTCTGCCTGTAATGGAAGGAAGGAAGACCCCTCCCTAGCCCGGCAACAATGCGCTAACCACTGCTTGCAGCCAATGAGAAACCATTACAACTCAAATTCTTCTTCCCTAGTAAACTTTTGTTCAAAGCAACCCTCCCCAATTTCCTTAAAACCTAAAAAAAGCTAACCTTCCATTTGTCTCTTTGGACCTGCCTATGATTCACCATAGCTTGCTTGTCCCACCTTGCCATTCCTCTGCTTTTCCTAATAAACTCATTTTTACTTAAATAAAATTTCTCTTAGCTCTGTTTCAGGTTAATACCTTTCTGAATTTATTTTACAAACATTTAAGCCTGTTAAGGATATCTTGCTAGGTTCTTCTGTTCGGTCGAATATTGGCCCTCCAAAGATGTCCACATCCTAATCCCTGGAACCTGTCAATATGTTATTTTACATGGCCTAAGGACTTTGTAGTTAAGGATCTTGAAATGGGAAGACTATCCTGGATTATCTGGGTGAGCTAATGTAATCGCAGGGGTCCTTTTTAATGGAGCAACTTTCCCCACTGTATTCATAGAGAGATGTTGTTGGCCTTGAAGATGGAGGAAGGGGCCACAAGCCAAGGAAATATGGGTGGCTTCTAGACTCTGGAAAAAACAAGCAAATGTATTTTCCCCTAGAGTTTCTTCAAGGGAACACAAACTTGCTGAACTTTGGTTTTAGCCTGTGTTGGGACTTCTGACCTACAGAACTGTAAGATGAATTAATGTTGTTTCAAACCACTATGTTTGCAGTAATTTGTCACAGCAGTACAGAAAACTAATACAGTTCCTCTTTTGAGAGAGAGAGAGAGAGAGGGAGAAAGAGATTATCTCTAGATTGGAAAAATACTTCCTGAGTTTGGAGAAGATGCAGAAGTTATGAGAAGAGGGAGGTCTTGGGTCTGAGAGAAAAAGATGGCAAGATTCTGAGGGGAAGTATGGCACCATGAGTCTAGATATATGGGAGTGAAGAACAGTATGGAAGCAGCAGAAGGCTACCAGACTTGAAGGGGCCATGCAGCAAAGAACAAGGTGATGTCACAAGGTGATGCTAATTTTTTATCCATTGCTTCTTTCGTCCAACACCTTGATATTGCGTAAACTCAGGAACTCATCTAATCCTAGAGAAGGAATGAAGAGGGGGGCCTGAAGAGACTGAGGACAAAGACAAAAGTTTCTTGCCAAACCAGTGAGAAGGGGGTGCAAATTATATGTTGAGTAAAAAAAATTAAGGAAGTTACATTTTTTTCACAGCTTTTATAGCCTGACAAGGTAACACACAGAATCAGATCATCAGATCAGACTCATAAGAACCAGAACCAGAAATCTGACCTTGTATGAAACTTTGCTAATAACTTTAAGTCCATGGAAGATCAAGAAGACAAAGCAGAGAGAGGTCTGAGATATCAAGGGTGGCTCCCCAAGTACTTTCCCACATGGATCCTACTCTCTTTAGCTGGAATAAGGGGGTCACCATGAGAGGTTTTCTGGGTTTTTGACATAGTAGGCACTGTGTGAATTATGAAACATTGCCATTTTATACCCTTCCTATTATATAGTTAATGTGACATCTTTAAGGGAGCCATGACTCATAGATGTATTTATTGTCAGTAAATGGGTTTATTTTTTATAAGTGGTCCTTTAACCATAGGCATCCTGTTGAGAGTGTTGTTAGATAAGGTCTCTTTCTCTTTCTCCTAGGAAGTATTATTAGTCTAATTACCCAGTGGTCCAGTGGAAAAGGATCTTAGGTATATTTTTTTCTTTTATTTATCTTTTTTCTTGACCTTGGGGGCATCCCCCCAGTAAAGAGAATGAATGGATCATAAGCTGGTGGCTTTAACTCCTTTCTTTCATCTGATAATTTATAGCAACTATAGTAACTATTATTATCAGCATATCCCTAAAAAGAAAAGGGCTTTAGAAAATAGTAGTCAAGCTGGAAGACAAAAGATAATGTGGAACATACTTTTTAAGTACAATCCTCAATTTTTAAGGTGTCCTCAATTTCCATACCAGTTGTTGAAGTTAGGACAGTGTACAAAGCTTTAATATTTGTGACCAATTTAAAGTCAAGGGGAAACCTGGGATTGATCTTGTTGTATCACTGATCTGTAGAATTGCATCATGAATTCCTTGATAGCATAGATTCGAAGTGTCAGATGGAGCGGAAACCTTGCTTATAGTCCAGTCTCCCACCAGAGTTGTGTGGAAGATGAGATGGAAAAATAGGTCATCACTACATCTTCTGTGTCCCAGGACATTCCTGTGAGGTTTTGGGGAGGGAAAGTTATGGAACAAGGCAGAGTAGGGGCAGTAAATTCTGTGGCATAGGTTTAGTCTTTTTTTATTGATAGATGTGAACTCCTTTAGAGACAGCAACTGGTAGCTCTTAAACAATTTTCTTGACTTTAGGAATAAAGAGATGTGGTTGAAGCCAGAGTAATGGATTATCCCCTTATCCTCCCCGGTTCAACACACACACACACACACACACACACACACACACACACACACACACAGACATTCAATTTTTTCCTCACTCTAGATTGTGGAAGAAGAGGGCTTGGGTTGGGCTTCATGCCAGAGATTCTTTCCTGGGTCAGTGGGAGAGGAGCAAAGCTCCAACAGGCTTCTAAATAAAGTACTGGGGACCATCACTTTAGGGCTTCTTTAATACTATCAGTTTCTACTATGTGACAGACATATTCCTTGAACTCCATCTTCCATCTCTCTTGCTGCTGAGGACCAGAATAGTTTATGCCCAAACTGATGGTAACTACAAGATCACCTAAAGTATTTTCCATTCCAGAATATGGACTGAGAAAAAAATACATATATCTGTTCTATTTCTTATTTATTTGTAGTGTCTTTCTTTTTTAAATACAAATCTATAGTCTTCAAGCTACTATTGGTAAAATAGGTTTTTCCAGTGAGTCTGAGACTTTAAGCTCCATTTAACTGCATTGTTTCTATGCATTTTGAGTTCTCAACCAGCACCAACCTGCCTAAGAACTTTTGGAACATAGCCCATTTGTAGCCTGGAAATGTAAATAAGTCCCAGTATAATTATCAGACTCACTTATTCATAGTGTCATTCCCTGAACTAATTTACATGTTCGTGTTGTTGGCAGCACACCCCCTTTAATGACCTGGATGCCCCCCATTAGATCGTCCTGTTTTACCCCAGCAGGCCATGACACCCTGAAACATTCAGCTTAGAATTAATAATCTACCATAGTAATTAGCAACCCAGTAGAAATGAAAAGATCACAGCTAAAGTCATAGCTATTTATTTAAGAGAAAATTATTAAGTAGGTGTTCAAGATTGTTTCTGTGTGCTCAACCTCAGGGAGTGTTCTTGTAAATTTCAAGTTTGCTCTCTCCAAAATAAAAAGACCAAACAGCAGCAATAAATATATTCTTTGGAGGGAAATATAGACATTCAATGTGGATGGTTGGCTTTATCAAAAAGTATTGTCTCAGTCATATGTGAAAAAACACACACACACGTGCACACCCATGTGCACGCACACACTCACATAGACCCACACAAATGCATATACACAAAGCGAAAGCCATGGCTGGTAGTGTTTTTCAACTGATGACTCTATTATATCACTGAAGGTTCTACGGCACATAAATCTACTCTAGAAAAATGGAAATTTACAGAAAAAAATGAGCAGTTTATAGATGAGTACAATCCTCATTCTTTGATTTATAGCTATAGAGTTGTGAAAAATACGGTGTTTAAATAGAAATAATTTTATCATTAGCGTGGGTGATGGTCAAAGAATGGTATTTCTTAGTCCAAAAAAAATTGCCAAGCATACTTCAATGCCACAGTTAATTGGAACCATGGTATTTGTTACTGTTCTGCTCACAATGAATATAATTCAAGTGTTTTCTTTTAGGAGGAGAATGTCCCCTGCAATGTATAACCTTATAGCTAGAACAGGAAACCACATAGTTTAAATCAGATTTATTAAACAATTAATTTCATTTTCTCAATGTACTAAAGTTTAAGAGAAGTCAGATACTTGGGACCTTTGCTAATCCAATTCTAACTGGTATTCCCCCCAGATTTTATTTCTATTCCCCTTGAAAAGCCTGTCTGTTCAGATGTATATAATGCTCCTTAGACTTCCTTGATCTTGTCTTTCTTGCTGTCCTAGCCACAGCCACCAGACTCTGAGCATGTCCACGCAATTCTGTCACAGGCAAGGCTGGAGCAGCTCGCCTTATTAACACAAGTTTGAAAGTTTTTCTTATTGTCAATTTTAACAATATAATAGGATGAGAAAATGGAAGAGAGGGAGGGAAAAACAAAACAAAGCTTCAATCCAGAAGTCATCTATTACCTTTAGCCAAGAGATCAAGATTTATCCTGTGTTCTATGATGCAAGATGAGAAGCAAACCATATTTTGTTTTTTTCTAAATTATTTCCTTCAGAAGCAGATCTATGTCATGGTTTATTCTAAGGGCTTTACAAAATATTACTCACTTTTCTTGCTCATTCTCTCTTTTAATTTGTTCTATTTTGTGTTTTTGAGATCCCCAAGACTGTTAGAATACTTGATAATTGCTGTTTGTCAGAAATAACCTACTCTTTAAGCTAGTGGATGGGGAGGAAAATAATAAGAAACATATACATGATGACTCTTTAAAACCTTTTGCCTGAAAGGACCAATCTTACAACAGGATATTATTACCCAACACAATGACAGTCTTTTCTGATCTGATTGCATAGAATTATTTCCTTCTGCTCTATTCAAAACCACCCATTGGCTAAAGAACTTCTTATCTTTTCACAGAATAAGCTCTAGAGAAAGTACAGTTGATAAAAGAAGTTCTGTCTAATGGTTAAAGCTGAGAATTAAGTTAGAATGTCCTGGTGTAAGTTGGTCATACAGAGATTTTTATATTTCCTGCTCATCTTGGTTTAGTTATCACATCTGAAAAGTATTGCCAAGTCATGAAATAGGATTACTGATCTTACTATTAGTGAATTCTTTTTAATCTTCAGAGGAGTGTTTTTGCATGGGGATAATAATTTTCCCTCACATTTGATGGTGTTTTGCAATTCATTATCTATTTAGTTCTTTTATACTGTCTCTGTATTTATATCAATGTCTCTTGGCTTTCCAACATAAAAATTAAAATAAGTTACTATAGGGAGGGAATCATATTTATCATATACTTTGGTTGTATTTCCTCATGTAGGTGAGAGAAAAAAACTGTATAAATTGATAGTTATTTAATAAATACTTAACTGGGTTGGGCTGACCAACTGGGAATATGTTGTATCACCTAATAAACCTGTCATTCTCCCACATGCTGTAAAGTGAACAATCCTATAATACTTTTCACTAATTCACCACAGTGTATTCCCACCTAACACCTTTTGCCTGAATTTTTTCAGTAGTCACTAAAACTTTCTTAATATAGATCTGGTACTTTTGGCATTGGGAAAACTTTTCGTTTCCTTCGAAAGCAACCTCAGAATAAAGAAAGTTATTGGTGAAGTTGTTTCTCTAAAGAGAAGGCACCTCTGTGCCTTTAATGAACTCCATTTCTTCAATGATTTACTGGAAAAGGAGTATGGATGTGATATACTGGAAAAGACTCCTGAGATGAATTTTAAATGGGAACTTAGGAAAAGGAGACAACATACCCTTTTGTGTTTGCTTGTCTGTTGATGTTTTAGGAACAGAGCTGAATTAGTCATATCCCATATTTAATAGCACATGTTACAATTTGTCCTTTCAATGTTTTTCTGTTATCTTCTGTATTTAACACACTCCATCCCTATATGAAGACACCTAGTTTAATGTGTTTGATACATGTACTAGGATATTTATGCATCCTTGAAAAATATGTTGTGTTATTTAGCAAATATTTTAATTTTCTCTAAATAGTATTATATTATAATTTCATGCCTTTTTCACTATTTTCAATCAATATTCTGTCTCCTTTGCTGTATCATTGCTTAGATCTATGGTATAGTCTTATATAGTGTGCATCCATCACATTTTACTTATTCTTTCCCCAAATAATGGGCATCTAGGATGCTCTCAATTCCTTGCTACAACAAACAACACTCTGTAATATCCCTACATATGGCCTTTTTGGAATGTCTCTGACAGTTTTTTAGGGAATAGGCCTAGGAATGGAATCAGTGAGTCATATAATGTGATTCATATATTTATTAAATATTGAAACATCATCCTCCAGAACAACTCTACCAGCTTACATTTCCATGGGCAATGAAAGGAGACTTTTATTTCCCCATGTTTCTCTAGTACTTGATGTATCTATTTCTGTATAACAAATTCCTCAAAATTTTGTGACTTAAAACAAAAAGATTTATTGTCTCAGTTTTTGTGGGTTAGGAATATGAGTGGGTTCTTAGCTGGGTGACTCTGGGTCAAGGTCTGTTGTAAGGTTGCAGTGAAGTTATGAGCTAGAGCTGTGGTCTCATCTGAAGACTCAAACTGGGGAGGAGTCACTCCAAGTTATTGCTGTGATTGTTGGTAGGATTTAGTTCTTCATGAAATTTTGAGCTGAGGGCCTCAAGTCCTGAGTGGCTGTTTGCTGGTGGCCTCCTTTAGTTCCTTGCCACAGGGACCACTTCCTAGGACAGCTCACAATATGGCAGCTGACTTCATAAGAGCAAGCATGTGAGAGAGGAAGAGAGAACAAATGACATAGAAGCCACAATCTTTTTTTTTTTTTATGATTTTATTTATTTATTTGACAGAGAGAGACACAGTGAGAGAGGGAACACAAGCAGGGGGAGAGGGAGAAGGAGAAGCAGGCTTCCTGCTGAGCAGGGAGCCTGATGTGGGGCTTGATCCCAGGACCCTGAGATCATGACCTGAGCCGAAGCAGACTCTTAACGACTGAGCCACCCAGGCGCCCCTAGAAGCCACAATCTTTACAATCTAATCTCCAAGGTGACATCCTCTCACTTTTGTCATATTATGTTAGAGGCAAGCCAGTAGGTTCACACTCTGTTTTCTGCCCCAGTTGAGTTGTTAGGAGGCAGTCATGCATAGCACTTAGGAAAGGGAGTTTTGGAGTTAGACATTCCTGTATCTGGATCCTGGTTCTGCCTTTACCTCATTATGTGATTCTACGCAAATTGCTTACTTGCATAAATCTCAGTTTTCTGATCAGTACCGTGAGGATAATACTAGTGTCTATTTAAAGAAATTATTTTGAAAACTTAATAAAATGAAACATTAGAAATGCTTAGCATAATGTATATGGCACATATAAATTTTTTAACCAGTATCTCCTACCATTATTTTAATTAAAGAATGTCTTTCATATTGAGGTTTATATGGAGAGAATGCTGACAAAAATATGCTTTTTTAGGGTGTATATTCTGCAAAAATGGAAAGGATTGGAAATAAGATGACATTGGATGTTAACGAGAATATTCTCGAATATGAAAGAATCTGAGCCTATCTGGAGTATGGTCAAAATAGACATTTTTTCTGTAGGATATGAAATATTTTTAAATGTATCATTTGGAGGAGAAAATCAATAGATAGACAGGTATTGTTTTGGAAGGTGAGAATGCAGTGTGGGTTTCAGTTAGAGAAAACAGAATAAAAAAGAGTAAAAAAAGAAGGAAAACAAAACAGAGTGAGTAGGAAGTATGAAATAAGCTTGATTTCAAGAAGTTACACAATTGGCAGAAATAATTAATTTTTATGGGTAAGATGGTACTCTTGGTTACTTCGTATTATTCTGCTTATTCAAACTTCTCTAATACTAAAAAAACGGATATGAATGAGCCCATCAACTTTTTGGCTGTTCATTGAAAATGAGTGATAGAGGCTGCAATTCCGCATGGGGACATGGGAGGTGAAGTAACATCAAAAGCACTTCACACTTGTGTTTTAGAAGCAGTAAGAACCCAGTGCCGGGGCCAATGGAACTACTCTGACAAGGGATCTCTCCACATGTACTATGTACACAGGGCTCCCGTCAGTCAAATCTGATCAGTCATCTGCTTTCAACAGCAGTGCTGGCCGACTGGTGTTTTACTGCCATGCATTATTCATCTCAACATAAAGGATAAACTCAGCTCTGTTAACCAGTGCCTGAGGGCCCTCAGAGTCGAGAAGGGAATATATGGTTTTGGAATTGTGTTTCTTTATGGGAAGGGAAAAAGCAGACTTGCCATAAGCACCTGCCAATACAATTTGGTTAATAAAATATGTGTAGTCAAAGTGGTATTTAGAGGTTGCTTATTATGGTATGAGAAAAATTTCTAGAAAAGACCAGAGTAGGCACAATTAGTTTTTACTTCATTTCTATACAACTTTACTTGGATGAATTCTGTTTCTGGACAAAGTATATTCAGTTGAGCTGCCTAGTAAGTAGTTAAGGAAACCATATAAAAATGCTGAAATATGTCAAAAATCTCAAAGCATCCTGTTTGAAATCTCAGCTTTTGACTGGCAATAAATTAAATAGTAAGGTATTAAAATCTCTCAGAAGCATATGAAAACAAGTTTATGTGGTGAAAATGACAAAGATGATCAGTTAACACATATAAACACACAGTCATGCGCGCGTGCACGCACACGCACATACACAGAAAACTAAAGAGAGAGAGGGAGGGAGGGGGAGTTAGAGGGAGAGACAGAGATGAAATGAGGGAGATGGATTTTTTTTAAACTGTAAAAATTTAACTCCCTTTATATTAAAGTTATAATATAAACCAGAATTTACTAAAATTTTCTTTTTTTAAAAAAAACCCCAGCTTTCTTGAGGTATAGTTGATATACAAAGAACTGCACATATTTAATGTGTACAATCTGATAAGTTTGGACATATGCGAACATCCATGATACCAGCACCAGAATCAAAGTAATAGACATATCCAATATCTCTCAGAGTGTTCTCATGTCCTCTGTTTTTTTCTTTTTTTTGTGTGTTTGGTAAGAACACTTAACATGAGATCTACCCTTTTAACAAATTTCAGTGTGCACATTACCATATTATAAACTGTAGGCATTATGTTGTACAGCCCATCTCTAGAAATTATTCATCTAGTATAACTGCAACTTTATACACATTGAATAATAAATCCTCATTTCTCCAACCCCCAAATCCCTGGAAATCACTATTGTATTATGCTTCTATGAGTTTGACTATTTTAGATAACTCATATAAATAGAATCATATAGTGTCCATCCTTTTGTCTTGGCTTATTTCAGTTAGCAGAATGTCCTCCAGGTTTATCCCTGTTGTCACAAATGGCAAGATTTCCTTCTTTTTTAAGGTTGAATTATATTCCATTGTATGTGTATACCTCATTGGCTTTATCCATGCATCTGTTAAGGGACTCTTGGGTTGTTTCCTTATCTTGGCTATTGTAAATAGTGCTATCATGAACATCGGAGTCCAGGTTATCTCTTTGAGACCCTTATTTCAATTCTTGTGGATGGATATATGCACCAAAACGGGATGGCCAGATCACACGGCACTCTGTATTGATTTTTCATAGCTGCTGAGCCATTTTATATTCTCACCAATACTGTGCAAGGATTTCCATTTCTGCACAAACTTATCAACACTTACCTTTTTTTTTTTACATTAATATCTATCCTAATAGGTATGAGGTGATATCTCATTGTAGTTTTGATTTGCATTTTCTGGATAATTCATGATGTTGGGCATCTTTTCATATGCCTGCTGACCATTTGTACGTCTTCTTTGGAGAAATATCTGTTCAAGTCCTTTGCTCATTTTTTAATTGGGTTACTTATTATTATTATTATTTGCCATTGAATTGAAGGAGTTCTGTATATTTTTTGGAAATTAATACCTTATCAGATATATGGTTTACAAACACTTCCTTCTATTCTGTAGGTTGCCTTTTCATTCTTTGGCTTATTTATTTTGCTGTGTTGAGCTTTTCAGTTTGATGTAGTCCTATTTGTCTATTTTTGCTTTTGTTGCTTGTACTTTTGGTGTCATATCCAAGAAGTCATTGCCCTGACCAATGTCAAGAAGATTTTCCTCTATGTTTTCTTCTAGGAGTTTTACAATTTCAGGTTTTATGTTTCAGTCTTTTATCTATTTTGAATTGATTTTTGTTTAAGATGGGGTGCAATTTCATGGTTTTGTTGCATGTGGATATCTGGTTTTTCCAATACTATTTGTTGCACACACTATACATTTGCCAAAATATTCAAAGTATTAGTCCAGCAATTATCCTCTTTAGTTTATTCATTAAATATTTGAAGTAATTTGTGTTGCTAAATTTTATATTTTTCTTTATCATAAAAGTAATACATGTCCATTGGAAAAAACTTGGAAATTACAAATGAGCAAAAGGAAGGAAAGGCATCATCCAAAAATAATTAGTATTAATATTTTTATGTATACTCTTAGTTTTTTTATTTGTATAAATTAAATATAACAGTTCATACTGTTTTGTGAATATTCCTTTATAATATTATGAAAAACACAATGAAGAGTTCATAGTGTTTTATGCATATTTCCTTGTGATGTTTTAAAAAAACAATAAATCAGTATCACTTACTATGTCATCCCATGTTAATCTCGGCCTTACTTGGTTTCATGGTCTCACTATGCTCAAGGAAGGCAGACTTCTTGAGGTCTTCTATGCCAGAAGCTCTTCCCTGCCTTGCAGCCTTAACCCATACTCTTACCTCTGATTGGAACACTCTTGGCTCCCTGCTGCACTTAGCAAAGGCCTACCATCCTTCAGGTCTCAGCTTAAAAGAATGCCTTCCCCACAATGAAACCTTCCTGAACCTTCCTGGTGCCCTCTGTATTAAGTCTCTCTGTTATACTCTCTGATAAGGCCCTGGTTAATCTCATGAACTCTGGGGGTAGAATGGGTTCAAATTCTGGATTTACCATTTTTTTAAAAGATTTAATTTATTTATTTGAGAGACAGAGAGAGATAGCGAGAGAGAGCATGAGCAGGGGGTAGGGAGAGGGAGAAGCAGACTCCCTGCTGAGCAGGGAGCCCAATGTGGGGCTCGACGTGGGGCTCGATCCCAGGACCCCGGGATCATGACCCAAGCTGAAGGCAAACACTTAACTGACTGAGCTACCCAGGCACCCCTGGATTTACCATTTATTAGCCTTGTGACCCTGGACAAGTTACTTAACCTCTCCATAGTTTAGTTTCCTCATTTATAAAATAGGGATAAAAATAACACCCAATTCCTCAAGGTGATTGTGAAGATGACATGAGTTAATAAGCACAGGAAGGCTTAAAACAGTGCTTAATACATGTAAATATTTTCTGTTTTAGACATTACTATTATTGTCAGTCTTTTTTTTTAATGTTCTGTAACCTAGTTCACAGCTCTGCCTTTGTGGCGTGCTGGTTCCATGTCTTTTTTATCCCACTTGACCACAAGCTTCATGAAAGCAGGATCTGGGTTTATTCATCACTACATACTATTCCCTGGCATAGGGATGTGGATATATTTGTTGAATGAATGATTATTTATTATTCCATTTCTTTATGTTCTCATTTCTTCAGACGTTTAATACTCTGTAAACTTTGGTAATGCTTTCCAAGAGACATTTCGCTTTCACTTAATAGGCAAAAATTAAGGCTCTGACAATTTTATCTCTGTTTTAATGATCCAGTGTAATATCGTCAGCCACCGTTTTCCTCAAGCACTTTTCCCAGACACCCAGTTTTACGGTGCAGTGTCTGGTTTAATACAACGAAATGATTTTTATCACACAGTTTCTTGCTGCAATACTCTTTTTCACTTTCTTGTTGGTCCTCATTTTGAATCCTTTCCTTCACCAGAAGATATTGGCTGGATGGGCTGGGGAAGAGGCGATTTCTCACTGTTGACAACATTCAACATCAAAAACTATAAGACACTTCAATTTCCAGTGGTGTGGCTTCCCTTATTTTGCCTTCTGGCATCCCCTCATCACCTGGGTGCTTTGGTCATCCTGTTGGACACGTCCGTGTTATTTAACCTTTTTAGCACATATAATACTGGTGACACTGTCAGCCTCCGGGAACTCCTGTGATACATGCTTGCCACAGTACAATCTGGGCAAATGAAAAATAGCGTGTGTGCCACTGATCCTGCTAGAACACTATTTCATAGCTATTGGGGTCGACAGCAAGTAGAAGAATGCCCAGCACTGTTGGGAGGGCATGCTACCCGCTAGATAGAAATGGAATACTGTCCCTGGTCAGTGCTTCCACAACAAACATGGAGAGGAAGCTGTTAACAAAGAGGCCATTTTCTGTCTCAGCTTCATCTGGCTATAGCTCCCTCCCCGGTGCTCATCAGCTATCAACCCCCTTCTCTGGTCAAGTGAAACCTTATGAATCAAAACTTGTTCCTTTTTTCCTTCTGGGCCTAAAGGATTTTTTTTTGGGGGGGGCGTTAAAGATTCAATATGAACTCAGACCAACTCTGACAGAGCCTGTCTCAATTCCCAACATGAGACAAGAATGCTTTATTCGTAAAGATGAATAAATGAAGGAGAACAGAAACTGGAGAAGATTTAGCAGTTCAAAAAAGGATGCCCATCAGAGTCAGTGTCTTCCTATGAAGCAGAGTTTCTATGGGAAATACAATATAACTGCAGAAAATGTTGAATTTGTATTGCCAAGGGCTGCTGAGAGACCTTACCATTTGTGAAAGCAGAGAAGGCCATCGGGACAAAGGAAGAGAAATCTGGGCAGATTACATGAACCCCGCAACCTACCCTTGGGGTGGTGTCATTCCCTTTTAGTAAGGCCATGACAATAATTCCTAGTCAGCGTGAGATACTTAAATGGCAAATCACTGCATTTACTGAAGAAGCCACCTTCTTTATCCCTATCCACATTTACTGTAATTCCCCCTTTTCCACTTAGGGCAAATAAGACTTCTTCTCCAAAATAAGAATAACAACCTTAGCTCATTTACAGCAACACTGGGGTCCCAGATACAGGTGCCCAGTGGAAACCTCGGACTCAGCTCCCTATATCACAGAACTAACAACCACTGTATTAGTTTCATAGGCCTACCATAACAAAAAACCCCCCACAAACTGGGTGGCTTAAAACAACAGAAATTTATTTTCTTAACATTTCTGGAGACTAGAAGTCCAAAATCACGGTGTCAGCAGGGCCGTGCTCTCTTTGAAGGCTCCAGGGGAGGATCTTTTTTTCCTCTTGCTAGTTTCTGGTGGTTGCTGGCAATCCTTGGCATTCCTTGGCTTGTCCAATCTCTGCCTCATTCCATGGCATTCTGTCTGTGTCTGTGTGCTCTGTATCTTCACATGGTGTTCTCTCTCTGTGTCTGTCCAAATTTCCTTCTTCTAATAAGGATACCAATCATTGGATTAAGGCCCACCCTAATCTGGTATGACCTCATCTTAAATTGATTCCATCTTCAAAGACCCTATTTCCCCAAATAAGGTCACATTCATAGGTACTGGGGATTAGGACGTCAACAGATCTTTTTGGGGGAACACAATTCTACCCACTACAGCCACCCAACAACTTTATATCTGCTAGTTATCTGACAAGGCATTTTCTCAATCCCCAGCTTCTGTTCTGCTAGGTCCAAGAGGATATTTATCATCCCCAAGTATTCCCTAAACACACCCTATAAAAACACATTTCTAAACGACATTATTTAAAATCTCCTTCAACACTTTCTCTCACATTTGCAGGGATCTGAGCCACTACCAAACCATCTAATACATTGTTTTAGTAAAGACTTACTCCCAGTATTTTGGGTGGTGAGTATACAGTAGTAAACTTTGTACTTCTGGTTTTTATGTCTCAGTATTGCCGAAGTTTAGGTCCCTAGTGGCATGGTGATAAGAGTCTAAGTGGAATTACCACTATATTTAGTATGATATGCATCATGATTTATTCTTGTATCTCCTGAACTTCAAGTCATCACAGACCATATCCTCTGGTACCCACCTATTTTCAGCACTTTGTGTAGCAAATTACCTCCTAAGGTAAAGGCTGTTTGACAGTAGACAAACATGCATTGAAATATCCATCTTTCTAATGGATGTAGCAACATTATTTTTCAGAATTGATTAGAAAGGATTTATTTTTTTACCGAAGGGCCACCATGTCAACAGCTATGGGTCAGTAAATGCTAGCTTTCTCTTCAATCTTAGAGGCTCTCTTGACATGCTGTTGGACATAAATTAAGATCAACTTCCTCTGGCCCTAAAAAATTAGTTATTTTATGATGTGTTATATTGCTATAAAACAGGTGAAATGCCTTGAAGGTATTAGCTGTTCCCAAGATTGAGAAACCAGTGTACATGTTAGGTTGCATTACGAAGTCTCTCATGCTGTCACCAAAATGAGATTCTTGTCACTAGTTGTAGTTGGGCAATATATTTGTTTTGAGACATGCCTCATAGGCCTTGCTCACTACAAATTCAGTCACTCACTGAGGAATAAGGTCTATTGAAATAAGCCAAATATTACAATTTTGTATTATAGTCTCCATAGTCAATGCTAACCCAAAATTTGGTGGAAATTCTTCCTTATGAAATCCCTACAATCCCTCTGGGACAGAATAACATCCCTTGTCTTACAGATCCCCTTCTCAAGACATTTTCAGTTGCCTGAAATTTGCATAGGTGCAGTTCCCCACTGTGCTAGTTCCTCAGTTCTGAGATGATAGGGAAAATGGTGAAAGATCCTGACATACGCAAGAGTGGTGTTAAAGGATGATTTTCAAAAGGGAAAATTATGACTCTCATATAGACATAAAATGAACACAAGGCAAAGATTTTATTTAACTCAATTTTAATGAGGGTATCAAGCAGATGCTAAAACTGAATCCAAAGAACAGACGAATGTATAGATCAGGGGTATTGAAAAGGCAATATCGAAGGAGGCAAAACAGGATTCCCACTGGGGAGCAATGTAAAGATGTACAAATGGAGGATAAAGTGCAGAAGACTTAACATCAAAAAAGGATGCCCATCTGAGTCAGCGTCGGTTGAACCTCTACAGACAAGATGGAATTTACACATATAGAGACAAGAATTATTTTTGCAATTCTTCCCATTGTCCTTAATTTGCAGAGTTGTGAAATAGCTTCTATAGAATCAGAGAGGTCCTTTGGAGTCTAGACAATGCATAATTTTCCATGGAAGTACATATATCCTCCTGATGATATCCAGCTAAGCCCAGATTTAGAAGTCTTTGCAGTGTTTTCATTATATCGGTTTATAACATTACAAACAAAATGCTCTCTTCTGGTGTGGAAAAAAAATATGGAAGATGAGGGAAATGTACTTATATATTTCTAGGGTGTACAATGGACAGAGAGGGAAGGGAGCATGACTGGTGAGATGACGGAGAGAGAAGCACAGAGAGAGAGAAAGAACCTGGAGGGACCAGCCACACTTAACAGGTGCTAGTGCTGGACTCCCAAGGACCAGGCCAAACCATCCCAGTGCACAGATCAGTGGAGACCCATAGATGAACAAACTCTCGAAGCTCCTTCTCCTCTACAGCAAGGCTCTGGAAACTTTCCCATGCATCCAGATGTCTTCTTGGGAAGGAGGAAGGGAAAAGGAATCTTACTGAAGGAAGACAGACAGCCCTGATAGGAAAATTAAATTTTGAATAGAGTAGTTTCCTCAAAGTGACTAAGCTAGAAAACGTATATGAAATGGGCTACAAGAGGCCACATTTCTTTAAGGTACCAAATTTATTTCCTCTATCATCATTAGGAGTGGGGTCAGCTGTAAATAATATGAGATACCATTAAAGATGAGATCAATTGTAAATAATATGAGATTCCTTTAAAAAAATACATTGTAGACTTGGTGTTTACAGTTTGGCCCACCCACTGTACCCTCTGGAGATAAGTAAGTACATCTCTTTCATCTTTTATAATCTTTTTTTCCATACCAGCAAATACTTGGAAATTGTAAACAATGGGTACTTTTTTTTCTCTCCAGTATGTTGGAGTTGGCTTGATGGTAATTTTATTGGGACTAGATTGGTTAGGAACTAAAAGATTCTATAATTTTATATGTATCTCATAATTGCTAATAATTATTGACTATTAATATAATTAATATAACATAATATAATTAATTTTTCTATATTTTATAAATGGACACCACTTTGAATACACTTATTGGTTTTAATATTTGTCCAGTGATTCTTCATTATTTAAGGTAGTCATATTTGCAAACAATATATTTTTTTCTTGTCAGTACATGTGCTTATTATTTGTTATCCTAAATTTCAGAATGATATTGAATAATACTGTTGCATTTAGGTCAACTTCCTTGTCTCTTTTTGACTTCAGTGGAAAAGTCATGGGTTTTAACTTTAAGTAAAATGTTAGTTGCTTTTTTGATATTGATGTTATTCAGCAGATCACAAATGTATTCCTTGACTTGTAGCTATAAAAAATCAGAAGAGAATGTTGAATTTTTCTCCTTGACTTATTAAAGTAATGAATTATATTGATAGTGTTCATAATATTGAACCATTCATACTTCTGAAACAAAACCCCTTTGGTCAAAGTGTATTGTTCTTTAAAAGCACGTTGTATTCTATCTGCTATTTTTATTTGATTTCTTTGCCATTATTTATGTTTTATTGCATTGAGGTCAGCGAATATAAACTGTACAGTTTTTACCCTTTGGAATGTATTAAGGTTTTCTTTATGGCTGAATATATGAGCTACTTTTGTAAATGTTCCATTGACATTTGAATAGAATATAAATGTGGTATGTAGAGGGTATATAATTTAATGTTAGATAAATCTATTAAATTTAATTCAGTATTATTATAGGCATCTAATTCTTTATTTTTGTTCTTCTTAATTTGTTGAAGGCTGAGAGCTGTATGTTAAAGTTTCCTTTTTTGATGATGACTTTGGCAGTTTCCTTTTGATCACTCACACACTTACTAAACTACTATTGCACCTCTAGGCTTTTCTATCCAGTTTAATGTGATGTTTATATTCATTTATGTCTACCTGTCTGGTATTTTTCTTTCCCTAATTGTACCTAGAACATTGCTGCGCTTACATAAGTTGCTATATAGATACTCACTGATTTTTTTTTTTTTTTATATTCCCTGAGAAATGTTCTGGACAGGAATTAGTTGAACCAATTTCAAGCTTAGTATTTCAACCATTACAAGATTGTTCATAGATTTATGCCCCACCCTATTATCACTGATAATTTATTGCAACAAGTCATCTCTTCTTCCTCCTTAAACAAGTCTTTGTTACTAGTTAATTAATAGACTCCAAAGAAGAAGTACCCCCCAAAAGGTGGTCCCTAATAAATTCTTTTCGTATCTGCAGTTGGATTCTGCAAAAATTCGGCTGTGGCAGGGACTTCTTTAGCTGCTCTGAAAAGAGAAGCAAATGAATAACTTCAACTTTCTTCATTTAACTAACATTTGCCCTTCCTTCAGTGTCTGTATTCTTTCCCAGAAATTGTGCTTTGAAAACCTAATGTGAATGATAAGTTCCTGAGTGGAGCTATAGTTAAAAATAACTTCCTGTTAACAGTTAATAAGCGTTAGGGTGGCAGAGACCTGATGTTATAGTGACCTCATTGAGGCAGAATCAAAATGAGCTGTGCTCTAGGGCAGAGGCTTTAGAATCTTTTCCTACTTCCTCTTTCTTGTGTCTTAATCAGAAATTAGTAGAAAGACTTGCCCTTTTCTCTGAAGCTGACTAGCTTTGTGTGCATTATCACTCCTCTCGCTATACTAGTCAAAAGCTTTTATTCAATAGTGGCTGTTTCCTCAGATTCTATATTTGTCTTTATCACCCACCGAAAGTCCAAATGCATTAAAGTTTTGCTTGTGACTGGTTACAACTACTGTGATAGATAAGGGGAAGGTAAAGAATACTTGTTTGTTTTATGAAATCTATGTAACTCAGGAGTTTTGTATATACGCCAACCAACGGGAGGAAAATAAAAGAACCCCAAATTTTATATGATTAAAAATAATATAAATTGCCTGATTGGTGGTGGTATAGAGCACGGGGTATATTTCTAAGGCCCTCACAAGTTTTGAGCTAGACAAGGAAACGAGAGGAGGTTTGAGACTTTATTGCAGTCTTAGGTAGGGTTGTTTTAGGAACTGCCTCAAATCAAGGGGTGATCCTCTTTCCAGATGAGACTGTATTTGGATTATCTAATTGAAATCAGATAGAAGTTTTAGGACTGCAAGAGAACTGGCAGTGGTCAGAGGTATTCACATGCCCTTTTATCCTCTAATAAGTGCAACAGCGAACGACCTGTTATTACCAACACTTCTTTCCCACCTGCAGGTGGAGGACGCAACTCCATTAAAGGGTCTTGTGTTCTGACTGCCTTTTCTTCCTTGGTAATTGGGGGTGAAAGAGAAGAGAGGGACAGGATCTGCAAGGCTCTGAGTTGCAGGGCATGACAGTGTAGAGACAGTGGAGCAATGAGAAAATCTGTCTCCGTCTTTCCAGGGCTTAACCTCATTATAATTGGGGATAGTGGGACGTCCCTGCCAGGCAATCTTACTAAATCTTAAACAAAGCAATACGTTTCTCTCTCTGCAGTTTCGAGAGAGACACATTTCCTAGGTGTGGGGAGTGGGACTCCTAAGTGAGAGTATGGGATTTGTATATGCTGTTCATTGTTGTACAAACAAGGAGTTATCTTTACAAGAAAGGGTACAGCTACCCAGGGCAAAACACACTTGGAAACAATGGTCCCTTATTATCAAGAGAGGGGCAAATTCAACGTGGTTGACACCAGGAGAATTTTATGCCTTTAAGGAAAATGTTCCCGAAGATTTCCCAAACTGATCTCACATAGAAATTCCATATGAATGCTGGCTTTTTTGAATGAGGAATCGAGGCAAGGATTGCTCTTGTTCCCACAGTGCTGGGACGAATCACCAGGTTAGTAAAACCTATGTTCTGTGAATTAGACAGGCTTCTAACTTTTGTATAGCATCCTGGAAAGCTAAAGTTATGTTTAGAGGGAAAAGGTTGGGCCAGATAAATAAATACTTAGAATGGATAGTACTTTTGAAACCCATTGATTTGATATGGATAGTTCAAAAGCAGCAACAGAATAAATAATGTCACTATAAAAAGATGAATAAAACATAAAAGGAAAAGTGTGATGTAAATCCAGAAGCCTTGTTGGGTACCAAAACCAGAATTTGGAGGAAAAAGTAAAAAATAAAATTTTACGTATTAGTTGATTGAATTACTTAAGGCTAGTAGTGCTTTGTATTAACTTTTTTTCATACTGCATTTATTTTATCAAAGTTTTAAAAATTATTGTTCAAAATTTGGGTAGTACAAAGAAAGCATGAAATGGAAGCTTGCCCTCACTCATAATTTCCCAACTAACAGGTAATTATGATTAACATTTGATATGTTTTCTTCTAGTATATTTTTCTTGTAGTATATTATTTTAAATTCAGATGATTTTTACCTCTCAAAAATTATAGATATTTTCCCTTGTAATTACTAACCTTTTGTAAAAATGATATTGCATTTCTAATATTAGCATTGGGTCTTTTAAACAAAGTGTTTTCAAAAAGCATCATAACCCAATTTAGAAAAAAGGCCCAGGTACCTAATGCAAAGTAGACACCCAGTACATGTGAATTCCATCCACCCTCTCTTCCAATGACATGCATGCAACAGACAGTCAATAAATGGTTGTTAGATTTAGAGTAGATAGGGCTAGCAGAAGAGGCCTCACTTTTTGGAATAGTGTAAGATTGATGACACACCTTTAAAAAATGACAAATGGCGGGCGCCTGGGTGGCTCAGTTGGTTAAGCGACTGCCTTCGGCTCAGGTCATGATCCTGGAGTCCCGGGATCGAGTCCCGCATCGGGCTCCCTGCTCGGCAGGGAGTCTGCTTCTCCCTCTGACCCTCCTCCCTCTCATGCTCTCTGTCTCTCATTCTCTCTCTCTCAAATAAATAAATAAAATCTTTAAAAAAAAAAAATAAATAAAAAATAAAAAATGACAAATGGCTTGGCTCAGCTGTTAAATATGGTGTCATTCTCTTAAAACAGTCGAATCTGCTATTTATGCCTTTGTATCAGGCTAAATGTATCAGAACAGGGTTTTATTATGTGTTAGGAAACATGATGTGACTGGTAGTATTTCTAAGCTGTGTTACAATGAGTTATTTCTCTGGGAATACCAGCTCATCTTTAAAACCCAGTTGGTGTTACTGGTGGGTAGTATGGTACTACTCCATTTTACTCCGTTCATACAATGTTTGTGGGGAGGTCTAATGAGATGGTGCTTTCTGAAAAAAGTCTCCCTCTTTGTGGCTGGGTGTACACTCCTGGGAGGAAAGTCTCCTTTTTAGGGGAAACCTTACAGATCATTCATTTCACCTAGGGAGTTCCTTAACAATGCCCCATTTCCAAAGGCTCTGATTTAGTCACTCTTGGGTGGGACCCAGCACCCTTTATTTGTAGCCAGTGCTCCAGAGGAGGGTTCTGATGTGCATTGTCAGGGACATGCTTTCATTTTCATTTGTGCTGAATTTGGTATGTTGAATAAGAATTGCTAATTGTAGAAAGTTCATAAGGGATGACAGGCAAGAGATTTTTCTAAGAAATTTTCATTAAGTCTGGCTCACTCTCTTTCCTTGCAGCTTGGTCTTTAGTTCACCTTTTCAATGTTCCTATATATACATATGTATAATATACACATATGTATTTCTATATGTACATACATATATATATATAAAGAAAATTACTTCAGCTCTGCCTCATGTTTAGAACCCTTTACAGAATGGCTCTTAGGTATCCATCTATTTGTGTGCATTTCCCTGTTAAAACCAAAATGAACCAAGGAGCAATGGCTTTCAGAGGGTCTCTGAGTCATCCCATTAGGGCATGTCGTGGTGAGAAAAGGTGAGGGCAAGTGGATGGGGGTCCATGAATGATGATCTTCCTCACCCTTTAGATATAATGGTGTCCCTTATCAGTCTTCCCAGTAAGCTGTCCTTTGAATTACAGGTCCCATCATCCTACAAATGCTTGAAAACCACTATTCCAGATGTTGCAAATAATTCTCGTGAAGTTTTTTTTTTTTTTTTTAATTGAAGAAGTGATACATGAGTATATTTCCACTGTAAAGTATTCGGGCTATATATATATATATATATATATATATATATATATATGCAACGGATTAAAGGAAGCTCCCATTTTCTTAGGGTGGCTATATAATGTATCTTTCAAACAAGGACACTTTTGAAAATAAAAGGGTGGCTCTTAGTAATCACACTTGCATAAACTGAGACTCTTGCAGGCAAACTAGGACCTATGGTGATCTTATAGTTTCTCCCCTACACTCATTCTTTTCTACTTTTCCTCTTCTTTCTCCAGACGGCACCACCAATTACACCTTACCACCTATTCTCTCATAGTTAGGATGTGGTAAAATTTATTTTACCACTCCCCCTCCACTTCGCATTTTCCCCTGTTTTGAATTATTATGAATAATGCTGCAATGGCAATGAACAAGTCTCTTAGGCCCACACGTGTGTGGCATTGCTGGTTGCATTTTTTATTTTAATCATTTATGTTCAAGACTTTCTAAAATAATTACCGTCATAAAACAGGCTACTTTGAACTTTACTTGATGACCTGATATCATGATTATGCATATTGATTCTTGCACTGAGGGCAAATAAACAGTCAGGATCTCTGGGACTATTGACCCTTATCGTAATGGTCCCTTTGAGTTATTGTACTTGTTTATATTATTAATAAAATCATATAATTAAAAAAACTATGCAGGACCTGAGAAATCATCAAATACGATTCCTTTCCTTTACAGATTAAAACACTGAGGTCCATAAAACTAAACTTACCCATGTAAGGAAAGACAGTAGATTTGTGATTCTAACCAATGTTTCCTGGGTGCTAGCCTAATTCAGTGTTTTTCTTCTCTTTGCTAGCTAAGCTTTCAGTTAAGCTTCACGTGCCTAACAACACCCCTCCCTGGACTAGTAGGGATCATTCTTTTCTTATTTGCTCATCTCTATATGTGTGGCAATGCCCCAGTTAAGAAAATTTTGGTTCCAAATGATAGAAACCCAAACAAAATTGACTGAAACAAAAAAGAAAATATATTGAGTCATACAGTGGAAATGCTGAATAGTAGATGTAGGGATTCATGGGTTAAAGGGGCTCCAGGTACAATTCTCTGTGACTCTCTAGACCCTACCCTTCTTTTCCTCTCAGGGTTGCCTTCAGGATGATTCATGGAAACAACATGGCTGAAGCTTTCCCAGAAGTCCCGTTCTCTCTCCAGACTGTCTGGAGGACCTAATGTCTCATGATGGCACCCACAGGAGCTGGGAGAATTTTATTTTTCCTGAAGGCCCCATCAAGACTCTACTACTGCATCATTGATGGAAATTGTGACTCATGTCTTCCTAAGACTGTCATGTGGTCGGGGAGAAGGGATAATACACTGATTGGCTTAAGTTAATTAGAGTCCACTTGGGGCAGGCATTGGGATGAATCTCACTGAAGCTACAAGGCTGAGAATTTGGAAGGGGGTTTCTCAAAAGAAAACCTGGGTGCTCTTGTTAAAGAATTAGATTTTGAATGGTGAGGAGGCAACCTATAAATGAGCATGCTATGTAGGAATTCACAAGCAAGGTTTACTAGAACTGAGAAGAAAAAGAGAACAAATAGGCAGTGAGTGAAGGTATGACTGTTTCTTCTATGATTAAATTTGGTGTTAATATCTTGTGTGATTCATTCGGCCTGTCCGAGAGCTCTTTTTAAGCTTTTTGGGGGGATCATTATTCTACATAGTTGAGTTTTATGAAAAAGTGACAGTTGACAATAGAGTCCCCCAAACAATTTGAAGATATAGAATAACGGCTTAACCTGGGGGAAGAGGGAACATCAACAGTGAACAGGAGTAATGGGAATTGTATAGAAGACTTAGAGACTTTTTGGTTGTTGTAGAATTCAGGCCATTGAGTTAATTTGGGCAAGAGCATTTTGTTGAGGGCTTTCTGATTTTTTTTTTCTTTTATTTAGTTCTATCTCACCTCAATTTGAAGTTTCTGTGAAATTACTCTCTGAGAGTTATAACATCTAGAATGCCAGGATGGACACCAAGGGCAAGCAAGAACCTCAGAGATACAATCAATTAATGAGAAAGACTGGGAGACATACCGTTCAGTTTTTCTTCCAGAGTGGGAGTTTGAGGGTGGTCATGTGACTTGCTTTGGTGAATGAAAAGGGATATGTACTATTTCCAAGGGAGGCTTTACGAGTCAGAGTATGATCCAAACATTCTCTTTTACTCCCTTGGTGAACTGGGGGGCATTGGTCAAGATTAAGAATTCATTAACTTTACCTCTATGACGTGAGTGACCTGCTGACCTATGGTTGATATTTAGCATGAATGAAAAACACACACAGACATGCACATCCAACTTTTGTTGTTGAAAACCAGGGGTATGAAAACCATGGAAAGAGTTTAACCTGTGTTAAATCACTGGCACTTGGGGTCATTTGCTACTAGAGCATAATCTAGCCCATTCTGATTGATAAAAATTAAAACAAATATTTTCTCTGAAAGCGTTAAGATGTAAAATAACAACAGCAAAAAATCTTCAAAATGATTTCTCTTGTTACTTATAATAGGCAAACATGGAACATTTAGTGTTTTTAAACCTCTTAAGTTATGTGATTAGTACTGCCTCAGGCAAAGGCCAGGAGGTGTCTGAGAGCTGGATTTTCAGAGATAATGTGCAAAATAACTTCTTATACCTCCTTCCTGGGCAATCTAGCACCCTTAAAATAAAATCAAGAAAAACAAAATTAAGGGAGAAAACATTACTTTTAATGGATTGTTTTGTTCTCTTTTCATTTTTAACGCATATATGATTCTAAAGATTATGACTAAAATGACATGCTTCTTTTCCTCACTACTTTTCTAACTTTTCCGAAGGCCTTTAAGTTGTGATAAATATAAAGAAAACACCAAAAGTGCCAATCACATTGCCTTTTCCAAAAAAGATGTGACCTTTAAATTAAAATCAATGAAGCCCTGGCATCTCTTATTCACACTTTTGGGTGACAAAACAAGATTGATATAAAGAAAAGAGATAGAAATTTAAGATTTTTGGCTTAGTGCTTTAAGCCACCTACTTGAGAATATTCACTCATTTTATCACTCATTTCCTTAGAGATTTGAAATTTCCATGATTTTCCAAGATCAGGCTGATTTAGACTTATTGATCCATTAATCTAAGACCCTTCTCATTTTAGGGACAAAAGGAGCTAGGATACGGATGTGTAATTTGGACTCACTCACATAGTAGGTGACGACAAAACCAGAGGCCAAGTCTATGTATTCTTTCTGTTATTCCATGATATGCCAATCTGTCTTTCTTTAGTGTTTCAAATACTACAACCAAAGAAAATGCCATAGCTACCATACAATCTAACCACCCGTCTTGCCATTTCCCTTCCCCTGATCCCCATCTCCTATTAGTGTACCTGATCCCACCATAGGGTATTTGCATTGACTCTTTCCTCTTCCTCAAGCACTCTTTCCCCAGATATCTGCATATCTGCGTGGCTCATTCCCTTACCTCCTTCAAAATGAGGCCTAATTCTGATTCTGCATTTAATATGAGAAAACTCCTCTTCCGTGCACTCCAGATGTCCTTCATCTGTGCTTTTTTTTTTTTTTTGCATAACATTTGCCAGTTTCTACCCTGATTATTATGCTCATTAGTATGTCTCTCCTTCCTAGAATGTAACCTTCATGTAATCAGGGATTTTGTCTGTTTTGTTCTTTGATGTATCCAACATGTCTACAATAGTTCTGACACATAGTAGGGATTCAAAAATATTTGTTAAAAGAATGAATGTACAAAGAGATGACAGAAAATAAATCCACATATGATTAAAGGAGTATAATTATGTGTTTTAACACTTCTCGTGCCTGGCTTTTGTGAATTCTTCTCCATATAGGAGAAAAGAAACTAACATTGGTTGAATACTTGGGTTACAGGCATGGGCTTAGGAACATCACATAAGGGCTATCACTTCTCTTGAGGTTGAGAAACCTCAACTGGAGGTTTAAGAAATTTGTTCAAATTACTACAGCTATCATGTGTGGATTTCAATTCACATCAGTTTGGCTTTAGTGTCCTTGCTCTTTCCATTGCATTATGGGTAAAGAAAGAAGGTGGAGCATGAATAAGATTTTTAACATTCTTAACACAGACGTGTATTTTGTGCAGACATACCATAAGCTCCTATGTTATCCTCTTGAACAGAAAGCATTAACTCATCCTTCTTTATTCTTAGAAAAAAACTAGTCATTGTATATGACCCTATCCATTATTCTAACTCATTCTGAGTCAGAACCTTAATTGATTTTACAATATTGGCACTTACATGCAATACTCATCAATTCACAAATATTGTTAGTGTATGCCTTTGACCCATGGCCCCAAATGAGGGGCTAATATCTCCCAGATATCACACATTTCAAACGATAGCATGAAGCTGGTGATGAAAGAAGAAAAAAACAAACATTTCCCTGGCACATTCCTTGAGCAGTTTCTGTTGCATGTGAAGAAAGTTCCTTTTATTGGGAGGTAGACATGCATGAAGGCCTTCGTCTGGCATGTGTTGGATAGAAGTCTGAAGAAGTAGTGACTGACAGACTTGCAGCTGCACAGTGCTTCCTGTTGTCGCTCAGGGCTGAGGGCTCTTGCTGTCTCCATGAAGACGGTTAAGGTTTTCTTTCCCAGGTGACAAAAGCCCTGTCCACTGTGGTAATAAGCAGACAAGAGGCAGAATGGCCTCATGGGAAATAACCTGAATGGGGATTCTGAAATGGGTTTCTGTCAGTTCTACTGACGTCTGCATTTGTACAAATAATGTTTTCCTATTCCTCAGTTTCCTCATTTGCAAAATTAGCATATTGGTTGAGACGACCTGGAATCCACCTTTAAGGTCCAAAATTCTAGAGTTTTTCATAAACTTATTTACTGGAAAGTCATAGGGAAAAGGCATTAGGCTCATCTTTAATATTATTATTAACTATATTAACTAAGAAAATATTTCTGAAACTGGATGGATGCTACTGCTTTTTTTCTCCCCCCTCCTCTGGCACACGGTACAGACTTTTCAAATAAAAAAGGAAAGCCTATTTCTTTCTGGGCAGAAAATTGATGGCCTTTACAGTATTGTAGAACAGTCATTTTGAAAAAGTTGATTAAAGTGACCTTTAGAGTGCAGAGTTTATCAACAAATTCTGTGGCCTTACTATGTGTGAAAATGGGCACAAAATGCACAGCTTTTAGGAGAACTCTAACTTTTGCTGAACTTTTATTCTTGGGAATCTTTAATTTACAGCTCTCAACAGCTACTCAAAGACAGAAGCTACAATCAAACTACAGATTAGGTAATTGGGCGATAGTGTGGAGGTGTGCGTTTCAGTTTGGGAGCTTTAGTCCTGTCCCCCCCCTACTCCCAGCCCCCAAATAAAAAGTGCTCTGTGTAGAGGAGCAGGGGCAGAGATGGAGATTGGTTCAGAGTTTATACTAGGGATTAAGGTTTTTTTTTTTTTTTAAAGATTTATTTATTTATTTGAGAGAGAGAGCATGGGGAGGGGCAAAGGGAGAGAGAGAGAGAATCTCAGCAGACTCCCCGCTGAGCGCAAAGCCCAATGTAGGCTCTTTGCTGGGCCCTGAGATCATGACCTGAGCTGAAATCAAGAGATGTGCGCTTCACTGACTGAGCTATCCAGGCGCCTCTAAATTTTTATTTTTTATTTTTATTTATTATTATTATTATTTTTAAGATTTTATTTATTTATTTGACAGGACATAGCGAGAGAGGGACCACAATCAGGGGGAGTGAGAGAGGGAGAAGCAGGCTTCCCGCCGAGCACGGAGCCCGATGTGGGGCTCTATTCCAGGACCCTGGGACCATGACCTGAGCTGAAGGTGGACGCTTAACGACTGAGCCACTCAGGCGCCCCTAAATTTTGATTTTTTAAAACAACTTTTCCAAGTTCCCATTATCAGCGATCCAGGCAATGGAGACTCCTGTAGAGTTTTGCTGAACCAGAATCTGCTAGAAATTGTGAATTAAGTTTGGAGTGAAGCAAATCAAGCTTCCAGTCATCTGTGACCTGAGAAAGATATTGAAATAATCCAAGTGCATATATGGGGAGGGGAGACAGGCAATTTAGTGGATAGAGCTTTGCTTCATTCAAAGAGAGTAAGTAGAAACCTCCCCATGTGCATGAGGAAAACTACTAGAGAACAAAGGACATAGTATCCAGGAGCCTCAAAGGATGAACTTTTTTCCTTTTTCTTTTTGTAATAGATCTACTGAAATGTCTAGATGTCACATTTTTAGGAAAGTCCTTAGCATCTTCAGAGTACACAAAAGCACTGTCTCTATAAAAGAGAAACAGACATTCATTAGGAGTGAAGAAAGGGTGCAGAAAAAACAGTAGAATTGGAAGAAAGACTGACAGTTAAAACAAAGACTGGCCTCCGAGAAAATAAAAACCTAATGACCGAAATAAAATCCATATTTTCAGCTATAAAGAACTGAAGCTGCAGAAAAAATCAGTCAGGGATATGGAGGGTAACTTGAGAAAAGCATCAGGAATTTAAAGGGAAAAAGATAAAGAGGAAAATGATGAGCCAAAGCAAGTTGAGATGGATGACATAAACTATAAATAATCAGTATGCCTGATGGAGAGAACAGAACAAACAATTCAGTGAATTCAAATGAAAGAAAAATTTAATGACTTTTCCAAAGACTGGTATATGTGGACTGGGAAAGCTCAATGTATTCTAGACAAAGTCAATGAAAAGAAACTTAGGCATAGATATTTTATGGAAAATGCATTTAGATTTTTAAGGATAAAGAAAAGGTAACTTTTTGGGATTTAAGCAGAAAACCTTATTTCTTCTCCCAAGTAAAATATCTTCAGTCTTCAATTCTGCAACACCCAGTCAGTGTAGCAATAATTATAGAGTTTTGAGGGGGGAAACCCACTTGCAACCCAAGAATGAAATATATTTTATGTGGTAGCTCTTTCATATGTATATTTAATATAATTTTAACTTCTGGAAACTTACTAGTAGGTGACGGGTCATAGCTGAGGGGCTGAAGGGTGGAATAAGGCATGTAAAAGCATGAAGGGAGAGAACGAAGTGATTGTGAGAAAATGGAGATTCAGTGACTAAGGTTCTTGATGAAATAAACTTATATAGTGGATTTGAGAATAGAAGGTTTGACTTGAGAATGATGGATTAAAAGGAACTGTTGGTCAGAGAACAAGATACTGGCATTTGAGCCATTCATTTTTCAGAAGGACCACCCTAGAAGAATAACAAGATCCAAGGAGTGGACGTAAGAATTGGAGCAAAAAAGGATAAGCCAAAAAGAGCGAAGATATTAGAGTTAAATCCTAAGAAGCCAGTATGTCATTTGGACTGTCCAGAGGTCATTCAAGTGTCTAAATACAACAGTAGGTGTTGGTGAGAAGGGCAAGAACGTGAGATGGAAACCAATGTAATAAAGGAAATGACATGGTTGGTGAATTAATTAAAACGATAATGAGTTGATGACTGAATGGAACAAGCTTCAAGGAACAGAGGAGCTTTATAAGTGGGTAAGAATAAGGGAGCCTGAGCGCAGATTTAGTAATCAAAGAGAAAGCACATACCAACTTTGAACTCTAAGATGTTTAAGGTTGGTAGAGCCAGGATATGGAGAAAATATTTTAAGAACCGATGAAGTATTTAGAGGATATTATTTACCATGAAAGAGCTATTCCAGAGGGTACAGAGGATTTGGGGGAGAATATAAAGTTAATGAAGAAATGAAAATAAATTCAATCTTATCTAATAGTCAAAAAATTCAAATCAAAGCAAGACATATCATTTTCTTCTCCAAATTGGCACAAGTGTTACTCAATATTATCGATGCCATGGCTAAATTGTCTTACACATTCTCTGTAGTGATTTAAATGGTGTGATCTTTCTGAAAGGCATTTTGGCAATACACACTAATGTGTTAAAATTGCATATACTTTTGATGCTGTCATCTCTTTCCTCTTTATGCCTAAGGTTACAGTTTAGATACTACATATCTAACACTTCCTAGTTTTCCAAAGCTATGTTATGTGCCTTTCCTTTATGCTCAGATTATGCCCTGTACTCCCTCTGACATAGCACTTACCACAAACTACTAGAATCACCTGTTTACTTTTATTTATATTATATGTATTATCTCCCAACTATAAGCCCACCTTGTTTGTCTACTGTGACCATCACCATTTACCTCTGAATATACAGTGGTTTCTAGAACTTAAGATGTGCTCATGACTGTACAAGTGAATGAACAGATAAATATAAGAACGGAGAAAGGAATAAGGAAAAGAGGATGTACCTGTGTTGGCAAAAATATTTTAGAGATGGGGAGAGAGAGAGTGTGCAAGAATGGGGGGGGGGTTTAGACCTTAAACCTCAGCACTCTAAGGGTAGTTATTAATAGGGATTGAGTTTACAACAGTTTTAATTATCATGATTTTACTAGTCTGCATTAAAAAAACTTCTTTAATAAAACAGCAAAACCACCTTGAAAATGAAATAGATCTCAAGCCAACATCATTCTTCATGGTAAAGACAAGTCAAATAATTAAGGAAAAATGGCAGTATCTTCATTAGGCGGTAAATAATGTAAATAAGAGAAATAGATCTGGTTTAAAGCAATAGAGAATGGCCAGCACTGTGGTAAACTGTAGAGTAGAAGCCCATATAAAAGACTTAGTTTTAAAATTAAAAAAAATCTGGGCAGGCTCAAGATGACATATTATTGAGAGCTGACTTTGACCTTTAGATCTCCAGAAGGCAACCTCAAAGCCAGGAGGAAGGCAAGTTTGCCTTCTATCATCATTATTATTGACTACTGCTGGGGAAGTTCTTTCTAACACATTAATATGGGGGGAAGCACTCTGACTATTAGAAATAGGGAAAAAATCACTTTAGTTTGCTGTTGGAATGATTATTTCTCAAGAAAATCCAGAGTAATCAAGTGACAAACTAGTAGCACAAGTAAGAGCAAGGTGGCTGCAACAGAACAATGTTTTTTTTTTTTTTTTTTTTTTTAAAGATTTTATTTATTTGAGACAGAGAGAGCACATGAGGGGGGGGAGGGTCAGAGGGAGAAGCAGGCTCCCCGCCGAGCAGGGAGCCGGATGCGGGCGGGACTCGATCCAGGGACTCCAGGATCATGACCTGAGCCAAAGGCAGTCGCTTAACCAACTGAGCCACCCAGGCGCCCACAACAGAACAATGTTAAAGATCCTACAACCTGGGGCACCTGGGTGGCTCAGTCAGTTAAGAGGCTGCTTTTGGCTCAGATCATGATCCCAGGGTCCTGGGATCGAGCCCCACATCGGGCTCCCTGCTCAGCAGGGGGTCTGCTTCTCCCTCTCCCTCTGCTTGCCACTCTGCCTACTTGTGCTCTCTCTTTCTGTCAGATAAATAAATAAATAAATAAATCTTAAAAAAAAAATCTACAACTTTACTACATGCCCTAAATTAGCAATTAGAAAGCATAGTAATTAAGATAGCACACAAGCACACTCATTGATCTTTCCCCTTGTAAAGAAGCTGTTAAAAGAGCAATGCCATGAAAGTACTTAATAATACAACCTAGTAGAGGAGTTTTGAGAAGTTCTTTTGAGAAATTTTTTGATGAAAATAGAACTTGATTGATAAAGAAAAAAATTCAGCAGAAGTAGTTGCAAGCAACCTATAGAAGAATGCTGTAGAAGTAATCTTAACTCAAAAATCCTAGAAATATTCAAGCTTGGAGTCAATATTCATAAACAGGAGACCATGGGCAAATTCTTGGTTTAATTGATTAAGGAACCCAGTCAACCAACTGCTGTTCTCCCAAGACATTCTCAGTGTCTGATAAGGGATGTAGCTTCTTTTAGGTTAAAAATCCTAAGACTCTATTCTAAACTAAGTGAATGCTCTGCCTGTGGACCCCAGCTGGGGGAATTCTCATGGATTTCAGTGTAAAGAGTGGTTCTCAGTTGGAGGTAGAAGGATTTTCAGTTGTCAAAATGACTGGGGAGTTCTACTGGCATTTAATAACTAGGTTCTAGGAATGCTAACTGTCCTGCTGTACACAGCACACCCCTGCACAAAGCACTATGATCTTTTCCCGAATGATCTAGACCAGTCTTCTCCAATAGAAATAAAATGCAAGCCATTCATACAATTTTAATTTTTTCTAGCCATATTAAAAAGAAAAAGAAACAAGTGAAATTATTCTGATAATATATTTAATGAAATCAAATATTTCCAAAATATTATTACAGTATGTAATCAATATAAAATTATTTATTATATATTTTATATATTTTTTATTTGTACTAAATTTTTGAAATTCAGTGTGTATTTTGTACTTTTAAAGCACATCTCAGTTTGGATACTAAATTTTCATTGGAATGACTGATGTACATATATATTTATATTTATATTTCATGAAATACATTGAAAAAGTAGATTCATATATAGTTGTTCCAAGCATACTTAAAATTTCTTTTCTTTTTTTTTTTTTTAAATATTTATTTATTTATTTATTAGAGAGCAAGCGAGAGAGAAACAGCATGAGAGGGGAGAGGGTCAGAGGGAGAAGCAGGCTCCCCGCTGAGCCGGGAGCCCGATGTGGGACTCGATCCCAGGACCCTGGGATCATGACCTGAGCCGAAGGCAGTCACTTAACCAACTGAGCCACCCAGGCGCCCCATACTTAAAATTTCTTAAAGAGCTCTTTTATTTTTCTCTGCTACAGCAAGTGGCAGTTGCCACTTACTGTGATATTTGTGTGTACCTTTTTCAATCCCTTTTTTCACTGTTTTGATGGTAGTATTAGCTTGTACATCTCCACTTGATTTTGCACCAGTACGACGCTAAAAATATTTTAAAGTAAAACATAATTGTCCTTATTTATTTTTAAACTGGGAACATAATTTTTATTTATTTTATTTTATTTTATTTTATTTATTCTGATCAGCTAGGGTAAACTGGAAACATAATTTAATTATGCTATAATTTCAGGAGTATTTCAATTTAATTGTCAGTTACAATCTACATAGGTATCACTGTGATCATGCAGTCTGCCTAAAATATTCAAACAAATACATTCAATGTTACATCAGCGTATAGGAGAAAATCATCCAAACTGGACAACTTGTTGACACTGACAGATCAGTGGTGTGTTTATATGTGATACTAAAACCAGTGCATGCACATGACATGCACATTGTAATACAACTCTTTCTCACACAAAGTGATGATAACAGTAAAAGGTGTCCTAGAAACAATAAATTTGTGTTTAACAAAAAATATTTTACACTGATTCAGTTCTTAAATATAAATCCAAATTCATTAAAACACAAAGTCCCAACATCTGGCATCTTGTTATCTGTTTGACCTGAGCTCCTGTCCGTACCCACTGGTCACTTTTGTCTAGCCACACTGGTCTCAGCTGTTTCCCGAACATGCTAGATGTGCTCCCACCTCATGGATTTTGCCCTTGTTTTCTTTCCTTGAAGGTTCTCCCCCAGATAGCTGCATTGGGCCTTCTTTGAGAATGCTATTTAAACTGACTTCCCTCCTCCTTCTCCCTGTACACCTCTCCCCTGTTTTACTTTATGTCATAGCATATATCACCACCTCACATGCTCTGTGATTTGCATATATCCATTTCTCATGCTTATGAGGATACAAACTGCACAAGGAGAAGGTTGTCAGTTTTGTTAACTAGTAGTGTGTACACCCCTGGAAGCAAGAACATCATCTGGCAGTAGTTGAAGCCCAATAAATATGTGTTGGATAAATGAATTTATAAGTGGTAATTATCAAAGAATAGATATGAGCTAGACAATTTTTAGACAAGTAGAGGGAAAAAATGGAACAAAAGTAATTGATTTAATAAAAGGCAAAAATGAATGAATAAAAAGAATTTATAGTTAAAGAAAACATAAAATAAGATGGAAGAATAAATCCAATCAAATTACGAATCATAAGAGTAAATGAGTTAAACTCCCCTATTAAAAATGGAGCAAAAGTCCAATTAAATGATCTCCTAGTTTCATTAAGGAATAAATAAAATGTAGGAAAGTTGTAGAAACTTGGGTCCATAATTATAGTGGAAGACACCTAGTTAACACACTTAGTTAAATTTACATATAAAGTAGACCCAATTAAGGATATGGAGGAGTTCAGTAATATAGTAATAAGCTTAGTATTGTGCATAGATAATATTCTTTATTCAATCTTCTTTTTTTTTTCTTTCTTAACATATATTGCATTATTTGTTTCTGTGGCATCATTTTTAATAGTGAAAAACTAAAAGTAACCTTCAGTTTATCAGTGAGAGAATGATTAAATAAAAAAAAGTTAATCCCCATTATAGAACACTATATAGCAATCAAAATAATCAAGGTTTCTATAATATATTGCTCATCATAAGTGTCAAAGAGAGACATGTAGATTCATCACACTTATTGAAGCAATACATATAAACATGTAAATGAATAGATCTAAAATTGACAGAATATTTTCTTAAAATTTTTTTTTCTTAAAAAAGCCTTTGACAAGGAGGGGAAGAATGAAGGGGGGAAATCGGAGGGGGAGACGAACCATGAGAGATGATGGACTCTGAAAAACAAACTGAGGGTTCTAGAGGGGAGGGGGGTGGGAGGATGGGTTAGCCTGGTGATGGGTATTAAAGAGGGCACGTTCTGGGTGGAGCACTGGGTGTTATACGCAAATCATGAATCATGGAACACTACATCAGAAACTAATGATGTAATGTATGGTGATTAACATAACATAATAATAAAAAAAGATATAAAAAAAGTCTTTGACATTAGCTAATTCTGTGAAGAGACATCAAAAGGGTAAAATAAAGTAGGGAGCTTTACACTTTCACATACTTTTTGTGGAATTAGAAAATATTATGAGATTATTTTGATTTCTTCATTATACTTCTATTTTCAATATTTTCTATAATTCTATGATTCAGAGAAAAAATAAGCTTCACAAATTTAAGAAAATTCTTTAGCAATATAAAAGAAATTTGAATCCACTCGTCATAATCCCAAGAAGAGCAAATCACTGAAAAACCACATTTATTGTCTCATATAAAGAATGTATAATTAACAATCATATGAGCAGTCATCTTGACAGTTCAACAACATTTTACATAATGGAGGTCAAAATCATTACAGAAATTATTAAGGTACTCTTAAAAAACCTTGTGAAATATCCTTAAATGATTGTATAATGTTTGATGGGAGCTCATGGTCCAAAATATCTTGCCATTTTAGATAAATGATAGTTCTGATGGATTCTACTTCATTTCTTGCATCCCTTTAAACATATTTCAGGATGGTAAAGGAGTTTTATTGTAAAGTAGAAAAAGTGAAAAAAGCTGGAATAGTTGACTTAACTTTATTAAGTATTATAATCAATAATCATATTTCTTTGGACACATTCCTGTTACATAAAAGAACAAAGATATTCTTTCTTCATTCCCTATTCCTTCTTTTTTTTTTTTTTTAAAGATTTTATTTATTTGACAGAGAGAGACACAGCGAGAGAGGGAACACAAGCAGGGGGAGTGGGAGAGGGAGAAGCAGGCTTCCTGCCAAGCAGGGAGCCCAATGTGGGGCTTGATCCCAGGACCCTGGGATCACGACCCGAGCCGAAGGCAGACGCTTAACAACTGAGCCACCCAGGTGCCCCATTCCCTATTCCTTCTTAAAAAACATAGCTTTCATTTCAAAATGAACTTCCTTTTCTATCAGAGTCTGTAGGTATTTTGCTCTGCACCTCTTTATGAACAATAGAGTCTTACAATACTCATTGATATGGTTGTAAAAATATATTATTACTTGACACTTATGAGCATATTTGCTTCTGGAAGTTACTGGATAGATACAGTGCTCTTCTTTCAATGTAGAATGATGACAGAAGGAAGAATGGATTAAGCCCTCAAGTGCTTGTTCACACATGCTTGCAGACACCTGAACACACACACACAAACACACACACACAAATTGAAACACACAAGAACTGTAGGAAAAAAGCTAAGTGAAGGGCTGGCACAGCAAAGGGAAATCTAAATATTTGGATTGAAAAGTAGCATGGAACAAAGACAAGTGATTGTATGAGTTCAGCTCTGCCATTTTTTGAGGAAGAATAAATATCTCTTATGAAATTCCTTCCTCATAGTGTCAGCCGGTGGAGGACTCACTTGGGTGTTTGGACAGCTCATGTTTCTTGTGCAATGGGCTGTTAACTTTAGTGTGTATATTATGCGTATCTGCCAGGGCAAGGCAAGGCAGCTTCTGTTTATAAATAATGTAAGTTAATGTAATGTATCAAATGCTAAATTAGATAAAGTTTTACATGAATAATAATATCAGGGCACTGGAGCCTTTTGGTGCCACCCAAATAAATGACATCAAAGTATAGAGCACACAGAATTGCCACCCCAGCATTAGGGATTGCATTTAAGAATTCCACATATTTCAAATGGTTATTTAGAGTTATGCAGTTTTTATTAAAAAAAGAAAAATTCTGGAACTATATTTTTCTTTTATGATATTTCTCAATCAATATTAGACTTAAATATTTACTTGGTGGGGAAAGAATGGTCTCTTCAATAAATTGTGCTGAGAAAACTGGTTAACTACATTCAGAAAAATAAAATCGGACCCCTATCTTATGCCCACTCACAAAATGTATTAAAGAGATAAACATAAGACCTGAAGCCCCAGAATTCCTTGAAGAAAATATCGGGGAAAACTCTATGAAATTGATCTTGGCAACATTTATTTATTTATTTATTGGATATTACACCGAAAGCACAAGCAACAAAAGCAAAAATAAAAACTGGGGCAATATTGGGGCACCTGGGTGGCTCAGTCGTTGGGTGTCTGCCTTCGGCTCAGGTCATGGTCCCGGGGTCCTGGGATCGAGCCCCGCATCGGGCTCCCTGCTTGGCGGCAGGCCTGCTTCTCCCTCTCCCACTCCCTCTGCTTGTGTTCCCTCTCTCGCTGTGTCTCTCTCTGTCAAATAAATAAAAATCTAAAAAAAAAAACAACAAAACAAAACTGGGGCAATATCAAACTAAAACACATCTGTGTAGCAAAAGAAACAATCAACAAAATGAAAAGGCAACCTGTGAAATAGACAAAAAGTATTTGTAAATCATATATCCGATAAGGTTTTAATATCCCAAATACATAAAAAACTCATAAAACTCAACAGCAAGGTAACAATTTGATTAAAAATGGGCAGAGGAATTGAATATTTTTCCAAAGAATTGTCCAATTGGACATTTTTCCAAAGAAGACATACAGATGATCAAAAGGTACATGAAAAGATGCTCAACATCACTAATCATTAGGGAAATGCAAATCAAAACAACAATGAGATATTACCTCACACTTGTTAGGATGTCTATTATCAAAAAAAAAGAGAGAGAGATAATAAGTGTTAGTAAGGATATGGAGAAAAGGGAAACCTTGTGTATTGGGGGGAATGTAAATCCTGCTTCTAAACATGAAGTTCTCAAGGGTGCTAAATGCATAATGGAAAAAAGCAAAGGGTAATTCAAATAATTTTTTATTAGTCACCTAGCACCATGCCAGGTCTATAGGAGAGATGCAAAGAGTAAAATGATTCTTCTTCTAAGAAGGATGTGAGGGATGCCTGGGTGGCTCAGTCGGTTAAGTGTCTGCCTTCAGCTCGGGTCATGATCCCTGGGTTCTGGGATTGAGCTCCACATTGGGCTCCTTGCTCAGCAGGAGCCTGCTTCTCCCTCTCCCTCTGCCTGCTCCCCCTGCTTGTACTCTCTCTCTCTGTCAAATAAATAAATAAAAATCTTAAAAAAAAATAAAAAGGACGTGTCTCTAAATTCCCATGTAGTCTTATGCTGAGCTGAGTTGAGCCACATGAAGAGAAGATAGATTCTCAAAGTGGCAGATGAGTTTGAGATCTAAAGTAGAAAAAACCATATTCCCTCCCTTGCCCCACTCGTCCCCCTGGGTGCATTCCCAGTATATTAATTAATTTATTTCGATCACACTTTTTCAACTTAATGAAAATTCAACCTATAGATAAAGCATATCAAGGGAAAGGGGTTGTTGTCCTCCAAGATATAGCACAGTTTGTCAAAAGAGCTCATTCCCATTTTCCTGTCCTGTGAGACTGTTAGACACCTCTTCCTAAGTGGGAGGCAGTTCTAGGCTGATGTAGACACACGTGCTGCGTGTTAGAGAGGAGAATGAGAGAGGAGGAACTCCCAGAAGGAGCCATCTCACAAGAGCCTTTGTTGACTGGACTTTGCTAATATCTTAGCCATCAAGGGTTTGCTTTAATCAGGTGGGTGCCATGAGGGGAAAGAGAGCTTGAGTTTACCTAGGGAATTGATATAATAATAAATAAAATGTGAATAAATACCTATTATTAAAATGTAAAGATTAGGAAAAACAAATACCATATGATGTCACTCATATGTGGAATTTAAGAAACGAAACAAACAAGCAAAGAGGAAAAAAAAAAACAAGAGAGAGAGAGGCAAACCCAGGAACAGACTCTTCACTATAGAGAACAAACTGATGGTCACCGGAGGGGATGTGGGTGGGAGGATGAGTGAAATAGGTGATAGGGATTAAGGAGGGCAGTTGTGATGAGCACTGTGTGATTAAAATAAAAATTTAAAAAAATGTAAAGATTAACATATTGAGCCCAGAACAAAACCAGAAACAAAACCCTAACCCAACTGCTTCATACAATCTAAAGCTAGAAAACCAAAGAAGTTAAACATTTTGGGAAAAAATATCAAGAAAACGAGCTAGTAGGGGGAACCTGGGTGGCTCAGTCGGTTAGGCATCTCTTGGTTTCAGCTCAGGTCATGAGCTCAAGGTTGTGAGATCTGTAGGACTCCAAGCTCAGTGGGGAGTCTGCTTGAGGTTCTCTCCCTCTACCTTCCCCTTTGCCCCTACCCCTGCTCTCATGTGTGCACACATGTGTCATTTCTCTCAAACAAACAAACAAATAAATAAAATCTTTAAAAAGAAAAGAAAATGAATCTAGTAGGAATAAGGAAGTACCAAATTCTTAGTAGACAAAATGAAATTAAGACACAGAAAGCATTAAAAGCCATGAAGGGTCTTTTTGTTTTTTGTAAGGAGCCATTATAACACAAATAAAAATATTCTAAAGTATTTTATATACTTAGATCAAGAAGAAATAAAGAGAAAATAATAATAACAGTGGATTTTGAAGCATGGCTTCAATCTTTAAAAAATCATATAGAAAAAAGGAATATATGGAATACATCAGTAATATAATTTAATGGCTCCTTAATTCCGTATCTTTCAAACTTTGTGTATCTTTGTATACTAAAGAAATGACACCTTTTTTCCAGACCACATGGAACATTTGCCCAAATCTTTTTTCCCCTAGCAAAAATGAATCATAAATTCCAAATAATAGAAAGATCTTTTTTGAACCTAACATCAATATCAGAATAAAGAAATAATCACAATATAACAAACTAAAATCAGAAGGGTCTGAAGGAAATGGGAGGAATATGGATATTAATTTCCTCATATTTTTTCCAGGAATCAATAGGTAATTTATACAGATAGAAAACCAAGAAATAGTGACTTAGATAAATTACTAAAATTTATCAGAGTAGCCATCAGAAGAACATAATATGAGCAATAAGACTTCCATGTTACCCAAGGAAACAGCTGAACTACACATAAAATAAGGAAAATAGAAACCAAATATCAAGATATAGAAAACAAAAGGAGTCTTAAGACAAAGCACAAAGGAGTGATGAACTAGGACCATATATATATATATATATATTCCATATCATTACCTATGGAAGTGGCAAAGTCTCTTATTCAAAGAAGAATTTTCTAAGAGAATTTATTGATTCATTCAATAAATACTCCAGTACAAGCATTTCCAACTGCTTTGGATAAGGCATTAAATCAGACAGAGTCCCCTGCTCTATTGTGTGCATATTTTAACGGAGAGAGACAAATAATATGTAATATTATGAAATTAAACAGGAAAGTGGACTAGAGGATATCTGAGGATGGGGAGGTGGCTACTTGAGCTATCCTGCCTAGGGAAGGTGTCTTTGGAGAGCTGGAATCTGAACTCGTACCTAACCAATGATAGTATCACAAGGATCTGGGGACAGTGTGTGAGGGAGAGAGAAGAGCAAGTGCAAAGTATGAGAGCCTGAAATGAGTTCAGTGTGTTAAGAGCAACAGAAGGCTGGTTGGGAGTGCAATTGGGGGTGATAGATAATTAGTTTAGAGTAACTTAGCCTGAGTTCTAACAGAAGTGAAGACTGAGACTACTTATGTATGAATAGATTATTTAGGCAAATGATTCTGGAGAGCAGGTGTGAGGTCAGGGAATGAAATGGGAAGAGAGGAAGAGCCAATGCAAGAGTGCTTTATGAACCTGGCCACTGCTAGTGCTACTTGATTATGGAATATATCTCAAAACCATGTGGCCCAGGAAGAAAGGGGATACATTATCCATGTGCTCCAGTCCTAATTGGTCAAGGGTTGCCTCATTGGGTTTTAACTTCGCTGCACTTCCATGACACATAATTGTGAATGCTGATTGGAGCCCCAGGGGTTTCAGTGACATCAGAGAAGACCTGGGGCAGGAACTGAGAGACACTGTTCAAGGTACTGCCATGTTGCAGTTGTAGGAAAATGGTGTAAGTCTGAATGGAACTGGTCACTGCAGCTGGGGCTGAAATGAGAGAATTTCACGTGGTGCATGGAATAGGTCTAATGAATAAAGGTAGATAGAATTGGAAAAGGACATACAATTAGATGGTATATTTCAGAAATGCATGTAAAACAATGTGCTTCGGACATATTGCAAATAAAAGGGTGTGCAACATATCTACAGGCACACACACACACACACACACACAAGAAAAAACCGAACTCGAAATATTAACGTCAGAGAGAGCTGAATTCAAGGTAGAATTATTTTTTAATGATAAAGAAGGTCTTCATATAATAGTGAAACTTAGAGTTCATTCACTACAAGGCTGTACTATGAATCTTTATAAACCAAACTATGCAGCATAACATTTATATATATGCATTTTTATACATATATATCCTTACATAGAGATTATAAAGTTTTCTTAAGCACGTATAAAACATTTGCAGAAGTTAAAATATATTATATATCAAGCTATAAAGAAAGTTTAAACAAATTGCAAAAGTATAAATAAAGCAGACTATATTTTCTGAACACGATTCAATAAAACTAAAACAAAGAATCAAAAATCAATATAACAACCAACTGGATGGGCAATAACTCTATATTAAACAAAGCTGTATTTTCAGAATATCTAGAAAATAATGAAGATGGAAACATGTATCAGTACATACATATAGTTAAAGCAAAGATCAGATAAAAATTCATGATCTGAAATATGGAAATTACTAAGGAATGAAAATTAATAAATTAAGACAATTAAAAAAGTTCAGGAATCAACAAAGCAGAACGAAGGAGTCAATAAAAATAAAAACAAAATAATAACACAGAAAACAAGAAAAATACCTGAATTCTTAAGAGATCTCTGTATGTTTGTTTCTGTGCTTTTGGAAGACAGGAGAGAGGAACAAACAACCATCCAAGTAAAAAATTAAATAGAGCATAGATCCTAAAACTCAGGCATGCATCAGAATCACCTGTAGTCTTGTAAAAACACAGATGGTTGGGCCCACCACTGGAGTTTCTGATTTCGCAGGTCTGGGGTGGGGCCCAAGCAATGCATTTCTTTGTTCTTTTTTTTTTTTTTTTTTTTGAGAGACAGAGAGAGAGAGAGAGAGAGTGCATGCCCGCTGGAGTGAAGGTGGGGGGAGGGGCAGAAGGAGAGAGAGGGAGAGAGAAAGGGAGAGAGAATTTTAAGCAGGCTCCTCACCCAGCACAGAGCCCTACCCGGGGTTCGATCTCATGACCCTGAGATCATGACCTGAGCCAAAATCAAGAGTGGGAGGCTTAACTGACTGAGCCACCCAGGCTCCCCTAGCAATGCATTTCTAATGATTTTCCAGGTGAAGTTGGCATAGCTGGTATAGTTCAGTTTGGTATAGAGAAGTTCTGAGACAGAGAAACAAGTTAGCTAATATAAATGAAGGAAATGAAAGAGAAAAAAAACACAAAGAGGTAAACAAAATCTGATTAGGTGAATAACAACAGAAACAGAGGAAATGGAGACATTAATTCAGCAGTTTTCAACCTTGACTGCTCATTAGAATCATGGGGGAACTTTCACAAAAACTTGATACCCAGACCCCTCCATGGTTGGGTTAAATCAAAATCTTTGAGGTCTAGGTATTGGAACTGTTTAAAAGCTCCTGAAGTGATTTTGATACTCAGTATGGTCTGAGAAGCATTAGAATAAGGGGTTTATTGTATTCCAGGATATAATTTGTAAACGGGGATCTTGGAAAATTCTCAATTTTCCTTAGAATGGGAGCTACAGGTTGCAGGTGGAGGTATATTTCTCCTCCTGATCAGTTCTATTACTCAGTCCTTCTGGACTTTTTAAACTGGAAGTTTAGGAGACAGAACTGAGCATAGTATACTTAGTGCCTTCCACATGTTTGTGTTTTCCTTCTGCCTTCTTGCAGATAGGGTGCTTTCTGGTCAGTCTTCATTCTAGACTGTGAATGTTCCACCTATGATGGGAAGCCTGAGATCTTTCAGCTATATGCCTGAGTCTGAAATAATTTTTTAAAAACCAGCTTTATTGAGATATAATTCACATACCACAAAATTCATTGTTTTGAGATGTACAATTCAGTAGATTTTAGTATATTCTCCAGAATATTTTTATCACCCCCAAAAGAAAACTGGTATTCTTTAGCTATATGCCTCTGTCTTCCTCAGCCCTAGGCAGCCACTAATCTACATTCAGTCTCCACGGTTTTTCCTTTTCTGAATATTGAAAGATTAATTCTAAGTCATGTGAATTATTAGAAAGTTTCTATGTCTTCAAAACACAGACATAACTCATCAAGTTTTTACCCAAGAAAAATCTGATAGTTTGATACCCATTGGGGGGTCAGTTGGTTCCCAATCAAGAAGGAGTATTCATGTTTCCCTAAAACTCAACCACTGGATGAAATAAATTATTTCTTAGAGGAACATATGTTACTCAAAATGACTCCAAAAGTGATGGAAATATTGACAAATTTGTAACAAAGTTGAGAAGAGCTATCCTGATGCCAAAACAGAAATGATGAAGAACAAGGTTATCTATTAGATTGACATAAAAATTAAAACTTCTGTATCTCAAGCATCATGATAAACCAAGATATGGTAAATATATAATGGGTGTGCACAGTAAAGAATTAATTTATAAAGAATTTTGTAAATCATTATGAAAAATGTTACCACCATAAAAAAAAAAAGGGCAAAGGACATGTACATCTAGGTCAAAATGAAGAAATAACTTAAAAAAAAAAAACAGCTTAGCAAAGATACTCAACATCGTTGGAATTGAAAAGATGCAAATTTGAACAATGGGATATTTTTCACATATAAGCAAAGATTAAAATATTAATATAGTCAATGTTGGTGAAGATGAAGGGAAATGGAAATATGCTGCTGAGAGTGAAGATTATAACTTCTCTAAAAGGCAATTTGTGATATGTAACACGATTAAATATAATCATCGGCACTCTATATTTTGAATTTTAATCTCAGAAAATAGACAAATGAGTAAGTGTATTTCTAAGTCTGTTAAATAATATTTACAATAAGGAAATTTGGAAAAGCATAAATATGAAACACAGATGATTATTTTAATATATTTGGAAACATTCATGTGTTGATTTTATTTACTTCTGTTTAATGACAGAAAATGAATTAATGAAATATTGAGAAAAGCAGGTTATGGAATTTCCTATACAAGTATCCCATTCTGTTCACTGAAAAACATTAACAATAACAAGTACAAAACAAACAAAAGTTACTCTTTTTATGGATTTTAAAAAAGACTGAGAGGAAATATATTTAAAAAATCATGATTGGGGTGATTTTTAATTACCTCTTTTTATTTTTCTGAGTTTTCAGATTTTTTTTACTAGGTTGCCTCTTTTATAATCAACATTGAATTTTATGTCAAAGAGGAAAGTAAGTAGACCTTTCGATCATGTATCTGCCAGAGACCAGCTTGAAAATTTCACAGAAGTCATGTAATTTGCTGTACTGAGTGGTTATCAACTTCTGTGGAGAAAGCATTGGAGAGGAGGATAAATAAATAATTTGAGAAGGAGGGTCAAGTGCTTTTATCTGAATACTTCTGTGTTCTGACTTCTGCCATACACAATTACCAGAAACACACCCTATCATTAAAATAGTGACTACATATTTGAAGGGGGCATGTGCCTCTGGCCTTGTATTATTCTAAGGCTTTGGGTGTAAATTTGATAAGCATTAGAATCACTACAGGCAGATGTCCAATCATGCACTCAAAGATTCTGATTCAATAGGCTTGGGGTGGAGCCTAGAAATGTGTGTTTTTAGCAGATGATGCTGAAAATGTTGCTTGTCACTTACTGTAGGGGCCCCATTCCCTAAGGACACGGATGCTTCTTCAGTCTATTTCAGAAATGCTGAATTAAATAAGAAAAGAAGAGGACAGAGAGAGAGAGAGAGAGAGAGAGAGAGAGAGAGACTGAGCTACTGCTGGAGGAAATTAGAAGACTTTTGATCTATTTGGTTTTTAAGTGATTCTGATTACTGAGAAAAAAACAGGAAGAGAAATGTGTGCACGAAATATGCAAAACTATTTAAGCGTGCTCATGAGGAGAAAAAACTTTTTTAAATTAAAACAGTAGACAAGAAGAAAACCAGCTGGTAAGAAACAACATGAATAAAGTGTTGTCAATTCAGTTCATACAATTCAGCATGCATGATTTTCCATTATTTTTAATATTTATATTGATATTTTCTGATTTTTACAGAACTTTTACATCATAATTATATTAATGATTTTATGATACTTCTGTTGAGGTTTTGAAAGTTATAAAAATATATTCTCTGGTAGAATCTGGGCAATGTGTTCACCTTCTCTATTCTCACTTTTTCAGCCACTGCTGAAATTTTTTCAACTGACCAAGGGACACTTCAGATAAACAGCAAGGCCAATTATATCACACTATAAGCATAATCAGGAAACCATTACAAGAGAATGCCTGAAGGCTTATATCAGGGATTGCAAAGTCCAACAGATAATGTGGCCAGAGAGACAACAATCGTGGTGGCAGGAGCCCGGTGGAGACTGTGGCAAAATGCCCTTTCTGCAGATGACAGCCGCTAATCAAATCCTTCCCACTGTTGCCCTGTCCATTGTGTCTGCCTCTTTTGTATTTTAAGACCAGCTGACATCTCAATAGCTATGTGAATCCCCCAATTTTTGTATTTTAGGAACTACTTAAGTATTTAAATAAATCACAGTGTGGGCCAAGCAAACACATCAAACGTGTCCCTGGGACAGCCACCTTTGGCTTAGATCAGAGCAAATAAAAGACATTCCCTTCACTCTCCAATTTCTTCCCTCAAGAGTCTATGGAGGGAACCACTAATCATTGCAAACAAGCTCTAATTTGGCAGCTTCTGAGAAAGATCAACATTTCCCTGGGCAAGTTATTAAGAGATTTATGGGTTAGAGGACCTTAACATGCTTTACTTGGAGGAATGGGAGCAAGGAAGATAAATGAATGGGAACCAAAGATGTGGATATGTAATCTGTATTTGGAAAATATAGCTTGACCTCTAAGATTCTTTTTTTTTCTCTATGCCAATACCTACCCTTCCCCCAACTCCCTGCAATTGTGCCAAGCTGTCTGCAATATGCTTTTCCACATCATTTGATGAACATAGCTTGATAGTGTTAGAAAAACTGCACCCTGCTAAGATGCTATATCATATCATTGAATTGATGAATAAAACGAGAATTCATTATCTTCAAGGCATTGAAATGCAGCCTGGATTACTCAGCTTTGCATCATTTTAATAGGAAGTTTGCAGCATAATCTCCCTTTCAAATGTAAGATTTCTTTAGAGATTGATAAGCAATGCACTTGTGTGTGAATCAGTCAAAAGTAAGCCAACTGCAATATTGGAAGAACTCCATAGAGGTCAAAAGTGAGAAGAAAGGTATTGGGGAGATATGCATTACACTTAGCTCCTCTTTTATTACATTCTAGTCTTAAACCAGTTCTGAACTTGTAGGCAGATGGCAATGGGTAATTAAAATGCTAGCAAAATTATGGAAGGTGAAAGTAACTTCTACGTCTCTGTAATGACAGACATGAAAAAAATATGCACACAGTTTGCAATGAAATGATGCAAAGATGAGGACTAAAATCAAACTTGTTGCTGGGTAAAATAGTATCCATTAAGGTGCTCTCTTTTCCTTTGTGTTCCACTTGAGAAAGACACTGATTTATATCTGAGGACTAACAGGAGCAAGGCAAAATTTTTCAAAGTAAAATGGATACATATATTTCTGGATATTATACAAGCAGCTTGGAAACCTAACTGTTGATTGCTTGTTGTTTTTATTACTGGGGATAAAAGGTGACATCCATCAAAATTGAAGGAAAATAATCACAATAGCTTTTAGTAGAAATTCATTAATGCCAGCTTGGGAAATTACACCGTTAACTCCCACAAACTAAATTAAACATTAAAGCGGAGAAATGAGATACAAGCTTTGTTTTCCACTTAAGACTTTTTCCTTACTATGTTATTTTATTTTAAAATTATTGTCAGGGTGCCTGGGTGTCTCAGTTCATGAAGTGTCTGCCTTCGGCTCAGGTCATGATCCCAGGGTCCTGGGATTGAGTCCTGCATTGGGCTGTCTGCTCAGCGGGAAGCCTGCTTCTCCCTCTCCCTCTGCCGCTGTCCCTGCTTGGGCTCTCTCACGCGCTCTCTCTGTCAAATAAATAAATAAAATCTTTAAAAAAAGAAAGAGAGAAAAAAATAAAACTATTGTCAGGGTAACACATTTTAATGATAAAATTTTGAAGACCAGATAAGCCAAAAGAAAATTAAATTCCTTTGTAATCTCATCATTCAGAATAACCATGGCTAATTTTTGAATTATTATTAAATTCCAAATGGGATTGCAATTTTATACACTGCTTTATAACTCAATGTTTTTCTATTTTCTTTAATTTTTATAACCATTTAAAATTATAACATTTTCTTCCCTTGTGTGGATGCACCACAGTTAAGTAAATACTTGTTGTATTTTAGGTGGCTTCCAATTTTCTTATAACCAAATTATTTTGAAATTTAACTTAAACACTTTAACTTTATAGCAGTATGCCAGAAATGATGCTAAAGTATTTCTTTAGGGTAGTATAAGAAGTAAAATGAGGGTTTCTGTGTTAAAAGATTCGTATATGCTATCATGGTTTTTGATACATCATGTTAAATTACAAATATTAAGTGTACAGTACAGTATTAATTGTATGCACAATGTTGTACAACAGATCTCTGGAACATTTCACCTTGTGTGACTCAAAACTCTATACCCATTGAATAGCAATTTTGTATTTCACCCTCCTCCAGCCTCTGGCAGCCACCATTGAGCTTTCTGCTTCTATGCATTTGATTACTTTAGATACTTCATCTAAGTGGAATCATGGCAGGACTTGTCTTTCTATGATTGGCTTATTTCATTTACCGTAATGTCCCAAGGGGCATCTAGGTTCTCACATATGACTGGATTTCCTTTCTAAAGGCTTAATAATATTCCATTGCATGTATATACCATATTTTCTTTATCTATTCATCCATCAGTGGATATTTAAGTGTTTTCACCTCTTGGGTGTCATGAATAATGCTGCAGTGAATACGGGAGTGCAAATATCAATTTGAGATTCTGGTTTTAATTCTTTCAAATAAATATCCAGAAAGGAGATTACTGGATCATATAGTAATTCTATTTTTAAGTTTCTGAGGAAACTCAATGTTGTTTTTCATAGTGGCTATACCGTTTAACTTTTTTCATCCATAGTGCACAAGAATTCCAATTTCTCTACATCCTTGACAACATTTGTTATTTACTTATTTAATTTTTTTTATAATGGCCATCCTATGATAAAGGTGTGAGGTGATACCCCATTGTGGTTTTGATTTGTCTTTCCCTGGTGACTAATGATGTTGAGCACCTTTTCATGTACCTGTTTGGCATTTATATTTTTTCTTTAGAGAAATATCTATTAAAGGACTTTGCCCATTTTTTGGTTAGATTTTGTTGTTGAGTAGTGGGAGTACCAAAAGTGATTGTACTGGCTCAAGCCTCTTAACTCGATTCTGGATTTTTGAATTGGTCTGTGTAATGTATTTGGATTGGTATTTTCATGGGGGAAGGAGGGTCTGAGGCTTCCCTTTTTGCCATCTTACTGATGTCACTTTTCAATTTTAATTTCTTTTATGTATTGAGTTTAAGTTCTTAAAGCTTCATATGTGCTGCAGTATTTTTTTCCACTCATTGTATTTTAATTTGTTTATATACAAATGGATATTGCTTATACAATTTTTATGCAGAAATATGTTGATCTTTTCATTTGTGATTTCTGCTGGTGTTATGCATAGAATGACTTCCTCCATTCCAAAGGAAAATATTTACCCTTATTTTTAAATTGTTGACAATATCATTTTTATTTAAACTTTTAATTGATCTGAAATTTATTCACATGTAAGGAAAAGAGTAGACATTGAACTTTGCTTTCCCCAAATACAATTTAATAATAAATCAATTTATTTTTTTGATAGATTTTATAAGCCTATGTACCGTGCCCTAAATAATAACATTTTAATGGTATAATTTTAATCTTCTTGAATTTGCTAAGACTTGTTTTGTGACCTAACATATGATGTATCCTAGAGAATGTTCCCTGTATGCTTGAAAGAATATGTATTCTGCTGCTATTGAATGGAATGTTCTGTATATATTTTTTAGGTCAATCTGGTTTAACATGTACTTTATGTTCAATGTTTCCTTACTGACTTTCTGTCTGGATGATATTGTCGAGGGTGGGATATTGAAGTGCCCTGCTAGTATTGTATTGTTATCTATTTCCACTTTCAGATCTGTTTATATTTCCTTTATACATTTAGGTGCTCCAGTGTTAGGTGCATAAATATTTAAAAATGTTATATTCACTTGACGGATTGACCCCTTTATCATTATATAATAATGACCTTTTTTGTCTCTTGTTACAGTCTTTGGCTTAAAGTTTATATAGCTACCCCTGCTTTCTTTGGTTTCCATTAACATGGGATATCTTTTTCCATCCCTTCACTTTTAGTCTGTGTGTATCCTAAAGTTGAAGTAAGTCTCTTATAAGGTGGGGCTTTTTAAAATGCATTTAGCCATTTTATGTCTTTTGATTGGAGAATTTAGTCCATTTACATTTAAAGCAGTTATTGCTAGCTATGGACTTACTACTGCCGTTTTAATTAATTTGGGGCTCTTTTGTAATTCTGTTTTGTGTTGGTCTCAGCCTATTGATAGAGATATCTAGGAATGCCTGGAGCACTTATATGGGCCTGTACTACTTGTGGCAAGCCCCATAGACATTTCCCCAACTGGAATTAGTGTTGTAGCTGGACTGGCCCTTGTGGTTCTTATTACAATTGCAAGATGCACCTCAGCAACAACTCTTGGGAACTTTGAAAAAACAATATTTATTGTTCACAGGTCCTGAAGGGTATGTGGCATGCCTGGGACCACACAATTTGCAGGTAGAGAGAAAGAGGTAGCACAGACTTGGGTTCTGCATATATTGTGAGGTTAAGGGTGGGTGTCTAGGACTTTGCAGCTTCACTCTTTATTGATAAACTTAAAATTAAATATATATATATACACACACACATATATACACATATGTATAAACTTTCAATTTTAGTACGTTTTCCAATAAACAAAAATAATAAAATTAAAAAATTACCTGTATCTTTTTAATCATTGTCAATCTTTCCATACAGATCTTATCATATTTTAAATCTATGAATATATGTATGTTTATGATTTAATCTATGAATATATGTTTATGCATATATGCAAATATATACATTATTTTTAAATTAAAATGAAATTATTACTTTTGGGGATAGTCTGTTATGTCAGTTCAAAATTTTATTTAATTGATATTAACAGAGACATAATAATAGTTGCTTAAACAGATCAGGAGGTGTTTTCTTTCACAAAAAGAATTCCAGAAATGGATAGTTCATGTCTGGAATGATTGATGGTGCCACAGACTCTTAGGAATCTAGGATTCCTCTATTTTTTTTGCTTTTCCCTCTCTATTCTCTAAGTCACAAGAAAGCTGCTGAAACTCAGTAATAAAGTCTGTTTTACAAGCTAGAATTAGAGGAAAAGTGAGGAGGCAAAAGGAGCTCAGATGGAAGATATATCAGTCTTTAAAAAGCTCTCCTGGAAGGTCTTCAAACACTTACATATCATTGGTCAGTCCTTTTAGTTTTTAGCTGACCTTTTTGCCTGTCCAGATAAAATCAAGGTTTTATTACAGGGGAGCAATGGATTATGGATACTGACAATTAGTCTATGCTATTTCCATTTACCACTGAATATTTTTCTATAACCACACATTTTTTGACTATATTATCTAGTTATATGGACACTATCATTTAACCAAGTCCCTGTGTTGGACATTAGTTGTTTCAGATTCTTCACTTCTATGAAGAGGGCTGTGATGAATATCCCCATAGCTGTATTTCTGTATATCTGGGTTTATATTCTTAGAATATATTTCTAGGAGTGGAATTGCTAGATGAAAGGATATGCATCATTTTAAGCCTTTTGATGGGAATTGCCAAAAATCAGGCTTCCGATCTTTGTGCATTCATCATTTCTTGACTTGTAATTTTGGACAAAATCCCATGATTTAGGATGGTGCTTCTCAAATTTGTCTATTGCATCTATTTCCTCCTGCCATTAAAAAAATTCTTGTCAGAGTTAATGGGAAGACCAGCACAGTTTGTGATGAAATCCCATTGAGGTAGTCTAGTTTTGATTAAACATTATGAGTAAATTATTAAACCCTACAAAGAAAAGACATCTGCATTGCCATGTACATTAGCTTGGAACATAAACAAGGCTGCAGATAAGCTGGGGAATTGTTAGTGCTCCATGGAACGCACTCAATCACCACTGTAAGAAAGGAAGAGATTGTCTTTTATAACCACTAAAATAAATTTCTTGTAAATGTTAGGGGTTTATTCTATGATATACTGAGATTTGTTTTAAAAGTGTAAACAGAAACGTTTAGCTTTTATCGGCTCCCCCCCCCCCCCACAGATGCATACACAGACACACATACAGGGCCATTAAATTTGTAGGTGCAGTTCAATGCCCATAAAACATTCCCAGGGGAGCATTTTGAAAATGTGGAGTGTAAGGCTTTACAGAAAATTACATCACACCAAGATGTGACTCTGATATGAAATTCTATTAAGATGAGATCCAAAGAGAAGAATTATCCCTGTTCTGTTCTTTGAAATTAATTTTGGCTAGGCTTCCAGGACAAGAGAGAGAACTGTCCCTCTTGTGGGTGGAGACTTTTGGTATGCCAAGAGTAGTGAAGACAGGTGAAAGCAGATGTTAGAATCAGGAATCATCGAGAAAAATACAGATCACCATGTAATTAAATTAAAATTAACAAATCCTTAATTTTGGAGTAAATTGAGGAAGCAAAGTAAAACAATAATCAGACAAATAATGACTGAAATCACATGCACCATATTATACCCTCAACAAAAGATAAACAGGTAAATCCTCTCTCACTCTTCTTTTTTGTTTGTTTGTTCTTTTTGTTTTAGAGAGGGAGAGAGACAGAAAAGAGGGAAGGGGCAAAGGGAGAGAGAGAGAGAGAATCTTAAGCAGGCTCCACGCCCAGAGCAGAGCCCGACAGGGGGCTCCGTTTCACAACCCTGAGATCAGGACCTGAGCCAAAATCAAGAGTCGGATGCTCAACCGACTGAGCCACCCAGGTGTTCCCTCTCTCACTCATCTTTATCACTCTTGGCCTATTTATTCCCCTCTCTCTTGTTATTAAAGTTATTTGGCTTGAAAGATTAAAAATATATTTGTTGGATCTGGTAAACTTAGTCATATAAAGCACCTTTCTATATATGTGGCATTTTATAATCTTATGACTATCATTTAAATTTTAGCATTTTATTACTGCATTTTCTTTTTTTCTTTATATATTTTTAAAGACATCCCCAGTAAATGTCAATTTAACAAAATAAGTATTTTTTCTAATGGACAAAGGTATATGAAACTTAATCTTACCTAAATTGAAAAAGAAAGAAAAGTAGAACCTAACCAGTTTAAAAAGTAAGCAGTTTTATGTATGATTCAATGTAGACCTTTGAAGCTATTTGCTTTATTTTCAGTTTTGATTACTTGGCCTCTTGGGCTCTCTTCCCTGCCTCTACTACTTGAGATCAATCTTCACATCATCTCAGTTCCAAGGACATCAGGAGCATATGGCTGTGTTTTAACAGAGTATCTCCCAAGATAAACCAAAGAAATCTGAGGAGACTCTACAAGGTTGCACAGTATATGATTTTGTCTGTATAGAAGACTGGATGATATCAGACATTGGATAACTTATTTTTTTCTTTTAGCTTTTTAAAACTTTTTTCCCAGTTTTATTGAGATATGATTGAGATACAACACTAAGTTTAAAGTGTATAGCATGGAAACATTTACCACTTACAAAGAGGTATAATGAATAATACAATTAACACCTGTGCACACAACCCAATTTGAGAAGTAAAACAGTAACAATACAGTTGAATTCCTTCTGTGGTATATTTGCATAATGGAATAGTAAGCAGCAGTAACAATAAATGAATCATAGCACATATATCAACAAGAATGAATTTTAAAAGCATAATGTTGAAGTAAAAAAATCAAGTTGCAGAAGTAATACTACAGTAGGATATCATATATGAATAGCACCCTACTGTAATGTATAGCATATGTGATAAACTATGCATAGTGTATCATATATCATATAGTATATACATTTATAGACATTATATATTATATAACATGTCTACATTTCATCCAAATATATAATATGTATCCCTATATAGTATATATATTTATAGTTTAAATTATGAGAAACAGAGTACTGTATATTGCTTAAGGGACACACATAAGTAGGTAAACATGAAGAAATATATGTCTTGCTTATAGGAATACCATTATCACTAAAGCAAAAGTCATGTTAACAGTACTAGCTAACTATGTAATGGAATAACAATATTTGACTGCTTTAGGTTTTAAAAGTGAATATCAGGACTGATAATTAAATTCCTATGAGTATATTGAGAGCTAGCTAACGTTATTGCTTGCTTGACCAGTGTTAGACATTGAAATAACAATGTTTTCCCATTGATCCTCACAATCACCCTAAGAGCAGGTATTACTCAGAAATCACAATCCTATTACCTTCCACCTTTCAGCCATTTCACCTCCAATCCCCACTCATTCCTTTTACTTTCGCCCGTGGCTCCTTCCTGCACTCTCCCTTTGCGTTCCAACCTCACCATTTGCCTGAAGGGTCCACACAGCCTTGGAATCTATTTTCAAACTTCCTATTTTCTTTTTTTTTTTTTTTGAAGATTTTATTTATTTATTTATTTGACAGAGAGAGAGAGAGAGACAGCTAGAGAGGGAACCCAAGCAGGGGGAGTGGGAGAGGGAGAAGCAGACTTCCGGCTGAGCAGGGAGCCTGATGCGGGGCTTGATCCCAGGACCCTGGGATCATGACCTGAGCTGAAGGCAGACGCTTAATGCCTGAGCCACCCAGGCGCCCCTAAACTTCCTATTTTCTTAAGCATGTCCCAGTGCCTTGTTACCTTCATCACCTTCATGACCTCATCATCATGAGCGAGGATAATTTTTCTCTCCTTTGGTTTAACTCATACGTACCTCTATTTTCATCCTTATCATAGTGTTTTAGAATTATTTGTGTCATGGGATCTTCTCTTAGACTGTCTTATTCTTGAGTGAATAGACTCTGTCTTTATCTCTGGACTTCTGGAAGTTAGGATTATATTTAAATTTATAATATGTGTTTGTTAAATGGAATTGAACTATTTTCCTAAGAAAGCTGGTTGGTGGGTAAGAAATATTTTTCTGAAGCAAAATAGTAAAAGAAGACTTTCTTTTGGGGACATAGCTTGCAATCTTTAATAACTCAGAGTACAGGGACTTGGCTCTCAGGATCCGCCCACTCTCTGCTTAGATCTGAGGAGAGGGAGGGTTGGAAGGAAGGGGGAACTGGAAGGGAATCAAGAAGTGTATATGCCATAAGCTCACCTAAAATTATCCAGTCAGAAGCTGAGAGAATGCAAAGAATTGGGAAACACTGTTGAGTGACTTGTGATTAACAAGGCTATGAGAAAAGAAAAGAAATAGGAAGAAAAGTTGTTGAGACGTAGTTAGATGAATACAGATTTTTTACTTTATGACTCACATTTATATTTGCATCACCTTTTTTTTTTTTTTTTCTTTTTTTGTGAATTGATGGATGTGGAGGAAACCCACAAATAAGGTAGAAAAATCAGGGTAAGTTGCCTTATAAAATAGGAACAATTGCAATTAGACTAAAATTCACTATTGAAAAATATTTTTTTTATTAACATATAATGTATTATTTGTTTCAGGGGTATAGGTCTGTGATTCATCAGTCTTACACAATTCACAGCGCTCACCATAGCACATACCCTCCCCAGTGTTCATCACCCAGCCACCCTATCCCTCCCACCCCATCACTATTGAAAAATATTAAGACTCAAAGTTAGGCAATAGATCATCATTAATTACTTATTTGATGTTTACTACTGATTTTAAGGTTTCAAAAGATTTAAGAAATGTAAGCCATGGTCCTTGTTCTTAAGGTGTTACCACTTTGTTAGGAAGAGAAGGCTTATTTACATGAAATAACTGGATAGCATGAAATGTTATGGTGGCAATTCTGTGTGTTGTAGCAATCCAGAAAGAAGAAAGCCCCTGCCAAGTGTCAACATTGCCCTTGGAATGTGTGTGAATTATTTGTTTGCTCTTCTCAATAACTGAAAAGTATAGGCTGTTTCTTGTTTATGGATGAGGACCGTTGAGTGTCCGGGAGGTTAACAAATAGGAGCAATAAAGCAAGACCATATAAACAGTCAATTATAACTGTCTCTCACTTGCTTAAAAAATATGATTTGACATCCCATTTCCTACCAGATCAAGTCTAAACTGCTTAGCCAGGGAATCAAGGCTCTGCTGCTGGATGCTATGCTTCTATACTTCCAGGTGGTCGAGGTTCTGTTCTTGGAGCTGTTAGTAACTCACCCTGACTTTGGACAAGTCACTGCACCTTAGTTGTTCTGTTGTTGTTGTACATTGTGGTAAAATTCACATAACCTAAAATTAACCATTTTAAAAGTGAACAAGTCCGTGGCATTTATTATATTCACAATGTGTGTAACCACCATCTCTATCTAGTTCCTAAACATTTTGATCACCCCAAAATAATATTCCAGACCCATCAAGCAGTTGCTTTCCATTCCTTCCTGTCCCCTGCCCCTGAGCACCACCAATTTGCTCTCTGTTTCCGTGGATTTACTTATTCTGAGTATTTCATATAAGTGGAATTATACAAGATGTGATTCTTTGTGTCTGGCTTCTTTCATTCGGCACAATGTTTGCAAGGTTCATCCATGTTGTAGTATGTATCAGTACTTTATACTGAATACAGCTGACTACTATTTAATTGTATGTAAATACCGTATTTTGTTTATCCATTCATCAGTTGATGGGCATTTGGGTTGTTTCCACCTTTTGGCTGTGGTGAATTTTGCTGCGCCTCTCAGTTTTAATAGCAACAAAATGAGTGTATGGACTAAATGGTCTCTGTCATCACTTCCATCTCCAATAATGGTTCTATGAACCTATTTTAGGCTTGAAAACTTCTTTTTACCCCTTGATACTAAATAGACTAGCCATCAAAATGCACATTGATCTTTCTTCCTCTCAATCGTTGCTCAGTTTCTTTTTCAATATGAAATAATTCTTTCATTTAAAAATATTTATCAAAAATCTTGCTCAATATTTAAGATTAAGGCCAAATTTTACCTTTCAAAATCAGGCTTTCATGATGCCCTCGCTGTAAGTGACCTCTTCCTCTTTACACTTAGGATAAATTTTTGATTTGTACTAATTTCTCCTAATGTCATTTAATATTTTGTTCATATTCAAATACCTATATTTGTTGCTAGAATATTTTTATAGCATTTTTTGGTGTTAATTAAAATTTAAGCATTCCATTTGTTTTTCACATCTCTTTAGATTTTTTCACCTTTTAAAAAAATGATGCTGACTTTTTGATGATTTCAAGCGTTTAAGCCCCCTCTGCCCCAGATGCTCAGGAAGAGTCCTTCTTTAACAACAAAGTTCAGAAGTTTTATGTAGATATATCTAGGTGTTTCTATTGTTATTTCCATAGTTATTTTTAGTGTAAGAAGAACTTAATTCTGGGCCTGAATTGTAGCTCATTTTTTTCCAATGGAACAGAGACTTGTCACCTGAGGTCTATAACTTAATTTTTTTTTTTTTAAATCCATGTACTTTGAAACTATGCATAATTGTAAGTGCAGTGAACTTCCCAGGGAAGAGGTTTATACTTTTCGTTAGATTCTAAAATGGGTACTTTGTCCTATTCATTGCACCATGGGAAAATTTTGACTCTTATTCTGAATAGCAGAAACATTTCCCAACACTGTTGCTAGGACTTTTTATGATATTGTAGTGGCATTTTTAACTTATTTAAAACATTTTCTATCTCAACCATCCTGCTTTTTTTATTCCTGCCTACATTTACTTCAAGCTCTCTTTCATCTCTGTTGGCTTTCTTATCTCATCTGTCATCTCTTATTTTATATTTTAAATTTTATTGAGAACAAAGGCAAAAGTAGATCCTGTTTAAAGTGTACTTTTGTTTTCTATAGTAAAGCTCGCTCCTTCTAACTCTTCCTCTTTCCTTTGAGCACTATGTTAATAATGCCTTATTTTTTCCCAGTTATTTCCAGAAACTTCATGTTGATTTTTATCTGCTTCTGGGTCTGATTTTTGTTCCATATAATGTGGATAATTTTCCTGGAATCCCTACATTTTTCAGCTGGGCACAGCTAGATTTCTTCTCTTCAGTTGTAAGCAGGGTTATAATACATTTAATTTGCATTGTCTATTCAGAGGAGTGTGAATGGGCCTGTGACTGAGGGAAGTCACAATATGAGTGTGTAAATATTTGTAAAGTCTCTGTTTGGATTTAACCCCTAGGGTAGGTAGAATAATGGTCCCCCAAAGATGTTCACATCCTAATCCCTGGAATGTATGAACATGTTAAGCTACTTGGCAAAGGAGAATTAAGATTGCAGATGGAATTATGGTTGCTCATCAGCCTGCCTTCAAATAGGGAGATTATCTGGGATTATCTCAGGTAGGCTCATTGCAGGCTTTGAAGATAGGCCATGAACTCAGAAATGCAGGTGACTTCTAGAAGCTAGGAAAGTCAAGGAAACAGATTCTCCCCTTGTGCCTGTACAAGGAATGTAACTTTGCCAACACCATGGTTTTAGCCTAAGGAAATCTGTGTCAGACCTTTAACCTACAGAACTATGAGATGATACATTTGTGCCGTTTTAAATCACTGAATGTAAGGCAGTTGGTTATACCAACAATATTTTGGCCTGGCCTTTACTTCAGGTATACTTTGCGGCTGTGTCCAGACTTCTTCCACGTGGGAGAGGAGTCCTTCCCTAGCAAGGTAGAAAGTCATCTTGCCATTTGATTTGACCTGATTACAAGAATGACCTGACCCTCCAGCACAGTTGCTTCAGAACAGTGTTATTACACAGCAAAGAAAGGAAATCTACATGTTATCCCGTGTGATCTCATCTGTCCTGTGAGCCAGCCTCATTCTTCAGCCTTCCCTCTAAATAAAGTGGTAAAGACTTTTGCCAATTTCTTTTTTCTTACTTTTCTTTGACATATTTTTTTTTTAATGTGAAGTTGAGAATTTGCGTTGTGGTTTTTCTTCATTTTGTCCAACTTGCACTATACTAGAATTCCTCTATGTTTCCAGGAAGGAATGGGCCTCATTATTTCTTCTCTCTTCCTTGTCTTGATCTTGTCAATTATAACAATCAAATGGGGACTTTAGACATCTCTGCTCAAGTAACCATCTACTTAGAAGCCCCTAAACTTTTATTTTAATTAATGGTCTCAGTTTTATGTAGAAGATTCCTTTATAAGGTCTGCAGTTCTGCTTCTCATAGGATCATATTAATAGAAGTTAGTGTATAAGTAAATTCTGGAACTTCTATGGATGGAATTTTGTCCCACACGCCCAAGTTTTATATGTTGAAACACTAACCCCCAATGTCACTGTATTTGTAGATAGGGCCATTAAGAGGTAATTAAGGTTAAAGGAGGTTAGAAGAATGGGGCTCTACTCTGACAGGATTGGTGGCCTTATAAAAAAAAGAAATCTCTCCATGTGTACAAAGAAGAGATCATGTGAGCACACAGTGAGAAGATGACTGTCTACAAACCAAGAGAAGAGGCCTCAGAATAAAAACCTACTTTGCTGCTGCCTTGATCTTAGACTTCCCAGCCTCCAGAACTGTGAGAAATAAATTTCTGTTGTTTAAGCCAGCTCATCTATGGCATTTGTTATGGTGGCCTGAGCTGACTAAGACAGGAAAATGTGGGATTTGAGGACTGAGTTCTCCAGGTGCAGTCTCTGCAGGGTAGGAGTATGACTGGCCTGTGTATAGGCAGGAAAAAAGATTATTTCAAGGCATTTCTTTCTGGAGATCCAAGAGGCCTCAGTATGGTAGATTCTTTAGGTTTCTGTCTTTTGAGATGATTTATTTTTTTTTCCCCAGGGAAGAATTGTTCCCAAAGACTAGACATTGTTTAGAATTTTCTACCTGTGGCACTTCTCTGTCAACAGAACTCAATTTTTTATAAGATTGCAACTTTAAGGGTGCTTCTGATGATAATATTTGAAATTCTTCCATGTTGCAGGTGACTCTTTTCAGCCTCCTTAGAAAACACTAAGAAAGTAAGTGTTTGTCGTAAGACTTCTTCTTGCCAGTGTTTTTTGCAGTGTAACAAGATTGATGGGATCAGGTTGAGTGAGGTAGATTTTGGCTTTGAAGTCAGGCTTCATTGCTTGCCAGTTTCACAAAATTGTTGAAGTTATCTAACTTTTCTGGGCTTTAGATTTATCATCTCTAAAATGGGAATAACTGTTAGTTAGCAACCTTATCTAAAAGAAGCAGTTGGTATATGTTTCACTATCCCCTGCCTCCAAATATGTCCCTCTCAGGTACAACCTCTTTTTCTTCATCGTGGATTCATAAACAGTCTCTTTCCTGCAAATACATAACGTGGCCACGTTTAGTTAGTTCTCTCTCACACACTTTCTCTTTCTTTTAGACAAACCTCATTTTTGCCATTTTTAGGGGAATACAAAACTAAAGCAAGTTGTGAAATAATAAGAAATATATATTGGTCTCTGCCCCCAGTTCCTGACCGAGGGCTCCTAAAACCCTTGTAAATTCCTAAGTGATAAGAGCGTTAGGAGCATCTCTTATTTTAAGTTTTGGTTTTTGACACCAGTGCCTGACGCAGGACTCTTAAAAACCTTTGTGAATTCCCGAGAGATAAGAGCACTAGGAGCTCTCTGGGTGGGCTCCTGGATGGCTCCTGGGTGGGATGGATCACCAGAAAGACCAAGCCATTGTTAGAAGCTTCGAATTTGCAACCTCACCCCTCATTCTCCAGAGAGAGAAGAGGGGCTGGAAATGGAATTAATGATTGATCATGCCTGTGTGAGGAAGCCTCCGTAAAAATCAAGGGTTCAGAGAGCTTCCAGATGGGTTGTACCTTCACATCCCAGGAGAATGACACAACCCAACTCCACCCGGAAGGAAGCTCTGGTGTTTGGGACTCTCCCACACCTTGCCCTATGTATCACTTCAGCTGACTGCTCATCTGTATTCTTTATCATGTCCATTAATAACCTGGCAGACCTCAGTAAGTGTTTCTTAGAGTTCAAGGAGCTGTTCTAACAAACAGTTGAATCCAAGGTGGGGATCATGGGAACTTCTGATTTGTATCCAAGTTGGACAGAAGTTGTGCGTAACCTGGGGACCTACTGCTTGCAATTGGCAGTCTTGTGGGACTGAGCCCTTAACCCATGGGATCTGATGCTATCTCTAGGTGGATAGTGTCAGAATTGAGTTAAATTGTAAGACACACAGCTGGTGTCACAGCAAATTGCTTGGTGGGGAAACACCCCACTCATTTGGTGTCAGAAGGTTGTAAGTGTGGTAGTTGTGTGAGTGAAGGTGACACATGGGCGGAAGGACCAGGTTTTCCCTGTATAAAAGCAAAGCAGAAACAATAGGAACACATCAATGTTTTCTCTCAGCCTGCGGCAGACTTGCAGTGCTACTGTTAAAGGTGTCTTGATTTTCATTTGGTTTTCATTTTTTTCACAGAAAGATACTTTTGACTTGGACTTTTCTTAGCTCTCTGGCTGCAATTTCTTAATTAAAAAAGCCTCCATCTTGTTCTCGTTTGTGAATTTTCTTAATTATCCATTTTGTTAATGTGATTAAAACTAACAGTAATTTGACATTGTCTATAGCAATTGATTTTGAAGGGTGTATATAAATTTTATATTTAATTTTCTATTCTATATTTAATTTGTCATAACGAGAAATTGAAATATTCCATCTATCCATAAACATATATTTCCAAATACTCAAAACCTTTTCTCTCAGTTTCAAGTTACATTTTAGTTATTTTTTGGGAAATATTTCTAAAGTTTAATGCATCCTAACCTGTCCTCTTAAACAGAGTACATTTCATTGAATTTAATACTTTTCTCATGGCTGTAGTTCTTTGTTATAATAAAATATTTTGATGATGTAAGGCCCTCATGGTTACTTCAGAAGGCGGTACTCTTTATCTCTTCCCCTGCCCCCCAAATTCATTTCTTTCTTCTATTGTTACTCTTATTTCTGATTCATTTGACATCAGTGATATGCAAAGCAAGACTTGTTGAGAGCTTTTGGGAAAGAAGTTTCCTCGCTCTTAAGAGAAGTTCAAAGGAGAAGGGAGTCTCTTTTTTTCAAATGTCATTTGGTAGCTGGTAAACATGGAACCTCGATGAAGTATGGCTGAGTATGGCAGATCCTGGGGAACTTCAAGGAAATAGAACCTGAGCTAAAACCTGCCCTCCTTGTATAGTTTACTCATTTCCTTGATTATTAATGACCGATTTGAATTAGTCTTTCTCCCACTTTACATCAAAAGATTTCTAACATACATTATAGGATATGGAATTGATGTCATCTTGTTTTAGCTATTTGAAAAGTTCACTTTTTCTTGATCATAAGAAAAAACTGAATGTTTTGTAAGGGCTATGTTGCCATGATACATGTGATATTTATTCCTTTATTTAATTTTGTAGACCCAGACCTTTTCTGGAATTTCAGATGTCAGCTATCCAAATCAATATCCATCAAAGTCAAGCATTGGATCATCTTATGAATCATCAGTACGGTTGCCTAGATAATTATCTAAGAAATAACATTTTCTAATTATTTTTAATTACTGCCTATGTTAATAATAATTCCCAAGGAAGGACTAAAATAGGAATATTTATTCATCTAAAATCATGATATGTCTAAAATTATCCCCTAAATTTCAGCTTTTGTGAAACTAATTTATGTGAAAACAAGGTAAATAAATGAATAAATTTAGATATGCTTTGGATATAAGTGGGCACAAGAAAAAGTTCTATGAGGAAACAAATAGGACAATGTTTCTATAGGCTGTTTCATCCTGACTTGGTACAATTTCAATTTTGAATATTTCAAGACACCCTATAAAATGTTAATTTCACCCAAAATTAACTTTAAATTTCATCTCAGAAGAACAGTAAAAGACCATTAAAAAAAGGAATTGATGCATAAGGCTCTCTGAAATATTCATTGGATAAAAATGTGTTGCTTTTTCTAATAGGGAGCGCTTTTCCCAACTATAAGTCCAGTGATGTTCAAAATTTTATTTTAAGCACTTAAACTTATGACTTTGATCTTTTGTTCCTTGGGAGTATTAATGTACTATGGTGTGAAAAAGAAGTTTCTGATGTTTTACTGATTTCAGCTGATACGGTGGAAAGAAAGAAAATGAAGCATTGGTCCCCACTGAGAAGGAAGGAGTTAAAGAGTGAGGGTGCTGGAAATCAAAGATAAATCCTATCTACTCTCTTATTTTTGAACAACAATGGTTATAAGCTTCTGGCAGCTACTGTGTACAAATTTGAAAGGCTGTGAAATTTTGCCCAAGATAGGAAAGATTGCCAATGGAGTGAGAAATTGGAAAAGCCAGTTGGGGTTTCCTTCACAAAAGCACACACAAAAAAATTGAAATAGTATTTATGACTTTAGGAAGGCCTTCCATGTTTCACTTTGCCATTTGCTTGCTTGTGAATTAAAAGTTTTGGTAGGTTTCAGTAAAATCACTCCCCAGTAGCATATTAACCATTTAGATTAAAAATGAAGGTCTGAAGGATAGACTGATATTCCACAAACTGCACATCCAACTCACTCCCGGTTCAAGGGAGAAAGGCCTCAGTTTTCCAGGATCTGAATAGGATTACTACAGTTTAAGAACCTGGCTTATAAAATGATTGCTTCCATAACTTTGCTATTATTCATAATCTTCTTAAGAACATGCTTGCTGACATTTCTTGGCATGTGTGTCCCTGTGTCCCCTTCTTTAAATATCTACATGACAGTGTATTGGGTCAAAGAAATGAAAATTTTAATTTTTTGTTACATGGTCAAATTGCCCTCCAGGAAGTGTGTACCAGTTTTCTCATTCATCAGCAATGCTCCTGGCAACATTTTTGCAGGCAATCTGAAGGGTTTCGTTTTCTAGAGTATGAATTTTATGAACATCTACTGGTAGATCACTAGTCATTCTGAAAATATGACAAGCCTTAACAACCAATTGACATGAATTTAAATTATCTTGGTTTTCATTGTTGTAAGTTCCCGTTAAATCATAAAAAAGTCTCACTGACACTCTCAACAGAAATTTGAGCCAATGTAGGATCTCCCCTTGTATATAGTTGTGCCTGGGATAATAGAGTACTGGCCTTGCTTCATTGAGCATATCACATTGGAACTGAATGTGCATAGCTCAGCAACACAAAGCATTAGGTATCATTATTAACAATTTTGTCAGTTTTATTGCCTAAACATTTTTAGATCTCTTTCTCCATCCTGCCTGTAGCATGCATTTAGGTTACCACCTCCTCTTACCTGCACCACTAAGGTAGATCTCACAACTCATTCTGAATGTACTTTTTTTTTTTAAAAGATTTTATTTATTTATTTGACAGAGAGAGACACAGTGAGAGAGGGAACATAAGCAGGGGGAGTGAAAGAGGGAGAAGCAGGCTTCCTGCTGGGCAGGGAGCCTGATGCGGGGCTCGATCTCAGGACCCTGGGATCATGACCTGAGCCAAAGGCAGACGCTTAACGACTGAGCCACCCAGGCACCCCTCTGAATGTACTTTTGCCCTTTCAAATCTGTTTTCAATCCTGAAGCTAGCGTGATATTTTACAATGTAAATCTCATTGTGTCAACCATCTGCTTAACTAAAACCTTCAATGAAATCTCGTTACTCTTTAAAGAAAACAGTCTTTATATTGCCTTTAAAACTGCATGTGATCTGATGCCCAAGCATCTCTGCAGCATCATCTTGTTCTTTGTCCATCCTTCCTTTCTGTTTCAGTTACACAGAAATTTTGATTTCCCAAATTGACCATATTAATTTCTCTGTCAGGATATTTTCACATGTAATTTCCTTTTCCCCATATACCATTCCTTTCTTCCCTGTTTGTCTCATAGTCTGTTCCTTACATCCTCTAGCTATCATCCCTAATGTCATTTAAGAATTTCCTTGATCCCAGACTATATCAAATGCTTGCCTTGTGTTCTTTCAAAACACCCTGCCATTTTTCCCATAGCACCTACTGCAGTTTGGATTTATGTATTTGTGTTACCATTTGACTACTCTCTATCTCTACTGAGACTGTAAGCTTTATGAGATGAGAAAATGTGTCTGTTTATTATTATATCTCAGGGTCCCAGAAATGCCTGTAACTTAGTAGATACTCAGTAAATATATGTGAAGTAATTGAATGCAAGACTTCAGAAGATCTGCTTCCAACAGAAAAGACAACCAGAGTGATATTATGTAATAGAAAAATTTGAGACCAACCTGTAGATTGGTGCTTCCCAACCAGGAGTGAGTTTGCCCTCCAGGGGACATCTGGCAATGTTTGGAGACATTGTTGGTTGTCATAGCTGGGAGGTACTACTGGTATCTAGTGCATACAGGACAGAATGCTGCTTGGCCACCCTTTAATGTACCAGACAGCCAAGGTTGAGAAACCCTGCTGTAGAGTGAACTCTCTTTGAAAGACAGAAAGTTCACCCAGCACAATTCAAAAAAACTTTAGTAGGCTAAACTTGGTTATTTATTTATTTATTTTTTAAAAGATTTTATTTATTTATTTGACAGAGAGAGACAGAGTGAGAGAGGAAACACAAGCAGGGGGAGGGGAGAGGGAGAAGCAGGCTTCCCGCTGAGCAGGGAGCCCGATGTGGGGCTCGATCCCAGGACCCTGGGACCATGACCCGAGCCGAAGGCAGACGCTTAACCGCCGGAGCCACCCAGACGCCCCGCTAACCTTGGTTATTAAGAACAGTTAGAGAAGACTTTAGTAGGTTGATCTTTGTTATTGAAGTCTTTAGTTGAGACATTTATAGAAACATGCAGGGGTGAAATTCAAATTTTTTAACAATCAGTATAGCAGGGAGAGTGACTAATGAGAATGGATGTTGGTTGTTCAGATAAGAAAATCAAAACAAGATGTCAGTACGAGTAGAATATCAGCTTTGGTTATAAACTATATGCCATTTTGTAGTTTTTTAGAATGTTAAAAACCTTAAGGCATTTTTTTGCAAAATAAAAAAAAGTGCTTTGTTAATACCAGCTTACATGAGAGTCTAAATTACCTGCCAAGAATCATTTCATCACGTTTTCTGTCTTGCTTGCTCATGCTTATCTCATGGAGACTCAGTAAGTGGCTCAAGTTTATCACCTCTTTAGGTTATGTTTCCATTGTTTAAGCAGAGATTATATACATATTTCTGAGGATGGTGCCCTTCACCCTAAATAGTGAATTCTAACCAGATCACAACATTGATCTTTCTTAGGAGACAGAGTATCTTGCAACTCAAGAATGTGGTTATGATCGGTAGATAGATGTAGGCAGCTAAAGAAAAGGAATATGGAAAGACAAAAAAATTTGATAATAGAGAAGTCCTTTTGATTATAAAAAAACAGGCGGGAATGATAATATTTTGAATCAACTGGTGCAGGACAGGGAGATCAAAGAAGAATGTAGAGATACCAGTACGAATAGCACTGAACCTGAGTCCAGAATAAGGATTGTCTCAAAATGCGGACAGACAAAAGGATATGGTGCGTTTAAGAGAAAAGTGTAAGAATGGCATGAAGGTGGCAGGCTGGGTGACAGTGACAGAAAGATGAACTACATATAGGAAAGAAGAGGCAGAAAAGAAGAGGGGAAAGCATGGTTGACTCTTGCCCCTGTTCGTTTGGGATTTGTTAGTTGACTCCATGGGTTTGTCTTTGCTGCCTGAGGATCAGATTTAAATAAGGGATTGGGGTCAGTTCATTTAACTGAGCTCCCTTCTGTGGGAGCTCAATCCTAAGTGTCTCAGGGCTAATTCCCCACTTACGTGGAAATTAATTGTACTGGGGCAAAGGAAACAATTTAAGATCACACCTAAAAAATCACATCATCCTTACCTTCTAATTTTTATTTCTTATTATGATAGCACATAAACCTATTATAAAAACAAAAAGGACACATCAGAGCAACAAATATTATTCGCCGGCCTAGCCTCCTCACCCCTGAGTTCATCACCTCAGATATAAGCACTTTCAACTTTTCAGCTCTTTCTCTTTGTATTTAAGTCCATATTTCTATTTTTATATTTATATTCTTGTTTCTTAATTTTTCTATTTTAAACATTCACTATACTTCTTACTTTGGAAGGTAAAGTTTTGTCTTTTACCTTACTCCCTACCTCCCCATTTCATTACTCCACAGTTTTTGGTTAAGTCCATATTCAATGTGTAGTTTGTTATTAATAGGTAAATATTATTTATGGCTGAACCAAGTATTATTATGTAGCATATTATTATCATCATACTTTGCTTTTCATATAATTTGTTTTTTTTTAAATTTTATTTGGGTAGAGTTGACACACAATGTCACATTAGTTTCAGGTGTACAACATAGTGATTCACTTCTCTACACATTATGCAATGCTCACCGCAGGTGTAGCTACCATCTGTCACCATACAACGATGTTATGGTATCTTTGACTATATTCCCTATGCTGTGCCTTTTAGTCCCGTGACTTATTAATTCCGTAACTGGAAGTCTGTCACTTCCACTCCGTATAACCCATCTTTTCTATACCCTCACACCCTTCCCTTTGGCAACTATCAGTCTGTTCTTTGTATTTATAAGTTTGATTCTGCTTTTTGTTTGTTTATTCATTTGCTGTTGCTGGTTTTTTTTTTTTTAAGATTTCACTTATGAGTGAAATCATATGGTATTTGTCTTTCTCAGCAGATTTATTTTACTTAGCATAATACTTTCATTACTCTCTAGGTTCATCCATGTTGTTGCAAACGGCACAACTTCATCCTTTTCATGGCTGTGAAATATTCCTGTGTGTGTGTGTGTGTGTGTGTGTATCTCACATCTTCCTTATCCATTTGTCTATCACTGAAAACTTAGGGTTTTTTTGATCACTTAATAGTGATATTATTTTATTACTTATTTAGTTTACTTTGAATCTTCAGCTAAACAAAGTCTGTGTGAAAATATATAATAAATAAATATATGTATATGTGTGTATATGTATTTATAGGTATATATGTGTAAGTGTATATGTATCAGTGTATATATGTATATATATTTTATATATGTAATTTTCTGTATTGTGAGTCTGTCATATAGTATTAATAGATTCCATTTTTTCCCTTGGAGACAGCTGTTTTGTACTACCTAATCTTTGTTCTAATCTGGGTTTATTTCTCCTTAGGCCCTGCTTCTCTGGGATATCCATTGCTCTCATTTTTACATACCTTGCACCCTTCTATTGCATTGGCTCCATTCCTGAATCGCATTCTTTGTTTACTCTTCTAATTTGCTGGAACACGTGCTCTGGGAGATTCCGGAGAATGGATGTGTAGGAAGTGGGTTTTTGGGAATTTGCTTATCTGAAAAGGACTTTATTGTATCATTGCAAATGAATGATAATTTGACTTTACATAGAATTTTAGGTTGAATGAAATATTTACTTATAATTTTGAAGTCATTGTTCCATTATTTTCAAGGATCTCAAATTACTTTGAGATGTCTGGCATCTCTTACTATTCTTGAGGAGTCTTATAAGATTTATTTTCTTTTTAGGATCTATTGTTTATCCCAGGAGCTCTCCGATTACATGATGATTCTGTCTGATGCTCAGTTTTGGCTCAGTCATGATCTCAGGGTTGTGAGATGGAGCCCTACTTTGGGCTCCATGCTCAGGGAGGAGTCTGCTTGTCCCTCTCCTTCCCCTCTACCCTCCCCCCTGGTCTCTCTCTCTAAAATAAATAAATAAATAAATAAATAAATAAATAAATAAAATCTTTAAAAAATAATAATTTTGCTGGACATTCAGTAGGTCTTTGACTTTGGAGACACCTAACTATTAACTGTGGAAAACTTTAAAGATTTTTTTTCCTCAATATTTTTTCTGTTCTTACTTTCTATAAACATCATTTTGATGTTGGATCCTGGATAGATGTTCTAGTTTCATTATTTTCCATCTCAGTTCTGATTTCTACTTTTTGTGATTTCTTCTTTATCTTTCAATGCTTTCATTAATGTTTCTCACTTTTCTACTCTGATTTCCTTTTTCAAATAACATGTTTTTATTTATTTCCTATCATTCCACTGAAGCTATTAATGATAGGATCTATGATAATATAAATGTATTATACTTATTAATTATAGCTTTTCTTCTTATTTCAGCTTTATGCTGTTTTCTATGAGCTCCTTGCTATGTTGTTTGTTTTAATCTCTGTCTTTCATGGTAGAAGATTTCTTAAATATCTGGTGATTATTGACTGTGGACTCACATGGAGGACTGAGGCAACCCAAAAGCCTACTGGAAGTTGTGTATATGGGTGGACTTGTCAGTGGTGTGTTTACATGCCTCCTTCCCATGACAAAGTGTGAAGAAAAGTACACCCACCACTCACCACCTTCTGTGGTGGGGCTGGGAAGGTACAGTCACTGGTTTGCCAAGGACAGGGGACCTGAAGTTCTCACTACTCCTTATAAAAGCTTTTAAATCATCTTTTGCCAAATCCCTCATGCCAAGTGACATGAATTCACTTGGTATTTTTCATGTGGCTTCTGGTTGGCTCACCAGCCCCCATCCTCCACAAGGTTAAATTTCTGCTTTCAACTACCTACTGAGTTACCCACTTTTACATCTGCTTTCTGATTTTGTTGGTTTCTCTCATCTGCTGTCACTTGGTATCTCATTGTCCTTATCCTTGTACAATTAAATTTTTTGTCTATTTGTTTTTAGTATGTCATTGAGAAGGGTTTTTTTTTTTCTCACAGATAAACACCGATGTTTAGTCTTCCATGTTTAGCCAAAACTCAATCTTAATTTTGTTGTTTTCAAAATAAATGCACAGGTACTTCTATAATATGCTAAAACGATGTGAAATTGAACTACATTTAAGTTACACATATTCAGTTATAATTGTTTCAGGAAAATGAATAACACCAAACAAAATGAGAGAGAATGAATTTAAATAGGTGATTCTGCTCACCCAACAAACACATGCTTGATCATATGCCTTAGAAATCTTACTCAACTGGAGAAATAAGAATGTTTCTCATTGCTGGAAAAAATATGCCCGTTTTGGATTTACTGAAATAATATTAGCTATTTTCCTAGGCTATTTCTTGAGAATTAGTTTAACCAAAGCCTTTACCTTTAAACCTAATTTCAGTGTATGAAAAAGTTCTGTTGCTTAGGAAGATTTAGGGGGTCTTAATAATATTCTTTTGGGAGGTTGCTTAATAAGGCAGTTAGTAAAATATGACTCTTTCTAAAACCTAGGCTTTTGTTCAAGATTAAGATGAAATAAATAGAAAGAAAACAAAAACATTTCTGAATTTTTAAAAAAATTGTATGTAAGTAGAAGCTAAATAGCTTGCTAAGCAAAAAGAAAGATAAATGCCACTTTTAAGATATTTTTCATATCACTTATTTGTCATCTTTTTTCTCTCTCTCTCTATATGGGCCTCTTTTAGATTGGAGTAGGATCAAGTGTGGGCTGTAATCTGGTTTAGTGCTGTCCAATCTGGGATTTTTTTCTTATCAAATACCAGCATGCTGAGTTCAGATGTACTATAAGGGGAATCTAATGGAGCCTCTGTGCTGATCTAAGAATTTCTTCTGGAGCATTGCTGACTGGGTTGACAGCTGTCACAATTTTTCATGGAAGCCCATTTCACAGCTGAAGAATTAAACTACCTTAAAGTGGTTCTTTATTCCAAGCTGTTCCAGAATTAATTTTTAAAAATTCTTTCCTGTTTGTAGTAAAAACACTTAAGACTATGACATTTTCCTGAGTATAGCTTTTGCTGTGCACCATCGTAACATGAGCAATAAAGAACTCACTTTTAACCATTACTCATCCTGCTTTCTGCAGACTATATGAATACTTGAAATGATATGTTTTTGAAATTTCTGAAAGTCAGGAAGGTTTATTTTTAATTAAAAATATGGAAAATAAGGAACAAAAATATAACAGGGACACATTATTTTTTGTATAATAACTGCTTTTAAAAAAATTTTATTTAAATTCAGTTTAGTTAACATATAGTATATTATTAGTTTCAGGAGTAAAATTTAATGATTCAACAGTTGCATACAACACCCAGTGCTCATTCCATCAAGTGCCCTCCTTAATGTCCATCACCCAGTTACCCCATCCCCCGCAACCCCCACCCTTCAAACAACCCTCAGTTTGTTGCCTAGAGTTAAGAGTCTCTTGTGGTTTGCCTCCCTCTCTGTTTTCATCTTATTTTATTTTGCTTTCCCTTCCCCTATGTTCATCTGTTTTGTTTCTTAAATTCCACATATGAGGGAAATCATACGGTATTTGTCTTTCTCTGATTGACTTATTTTGCTTAGCATAATACACTCTAGTTTCATCCACATTGTTGCAAATGGCAAGATTTCATTTTTTTGATGGCTGAGTAATATTCCATATATATATATATATATCAGTCACATCTTTTTTTATCCATTCATCTGTCAAGGACATCTTGGCTCCTTCCACAGTTAGGCTATTGTGGACATTGCTGCTATGAACATTGGGGTGCACGTGCCCCTTCATTTCACTACATCTGTATCTTTGGGATAAATACATAGTAGTGCAATTGCTGGGTCATAGGGTAGCTCTATTTTTAACTTTCTGAGGAACCTCCATACTGTTTTCCAGAGTGGCTGCATCAGTTTGCATTCCCACCAATAGTGTAAGAGGGTTCTCCATTCTCAGCATCCTTGCCAACATCTGTTGCTTCCTGAGTTGTTAATTTTAGCCATTCTGACTGGTGTGAGGTGGTATCTCATTGTGGTTTTGATTTGAATTTCCCTGATGCTGAGTGATGTTGAGCATTTTTTCATGTGTCTGGTGGCCATTTGCATGTCTTCTTTGGAGAAATGTCTGTTCATGTCTTCTGCCCATTTCTGGACTGGATTATTTTTCTTTGGGTTATTTGAGTTTGGTAAGTTCTTTATAGATTTTCGATACTAACCCTTTATCTGATATGTCATTTGTGAATATCTTCTCCCATTCTGTAGGTTGCCTTTTCATTTTGTTGATTGTTCCCTTTGTTGTGCAAAAGATTTTTATCCTGATGAAGCCCCAATAGTTCATTTTTGCTTTTGTTTTCCTTGCCTCTGGAGACGTGTCTAGCAAGAAGTTGCTGAGGCTGAGGTAAACAGAGGTTGCTGCCTGTGTTCTCCTCTAGGATTTTGATGGATTCCTGTCTCATATTTAGACTCACATTGAGTCTATTTTTGTGTATGGTATAATAACGTGGTCCAGTTCCATTCTTCTACATGTGGCTGTCCAATTTTCCCAACACCATTTATTGAAAGACTGTTCCCCCCCCCCATTGGATATTATTTCCTGCTTTGTTGAGAATTAGTTGACCATAGAGTTGAGGGTCCATTTCTGGGCTCTCTTTTCTGTTCCATTGATCTATATGTCTGTTTTTGTGCCAGTACCATACTGTCTTGATGACTACAGCTTTGTAATAGAGCTTAAAGTCTGGAATTGTGATACCTCCAGCTTTTGTTTTCTTTTTCAACATTACTTTGGCTATTCTGGGTCTTTTCTGATTCCATACAAATTTTAGGATTGTTCCAGCTCTGTGAAAAATGCTGGTGGTATTTTGAGAGGGATTGTACTGAATGTGTAAATTGCTTTGGATAGTGTAGGCATCTTTTTTTTTTAACTGCTTTTTGTCACATGTGCATCCTTTGAATGTACACACACTTCTGCATCTGGACACACACATAAATACTATGTCTTTAAAGAAATAAAACCATACTAAAGTCCCCTCTAACCAGCCCTACAGTCCAATTTCCTTTTCTCAAGATGAACATTATCATGAGTTTGGTGTATATTTCTCTTGTCCATTTATTTTTATATTTTAACATTCTGATAAATATCCATAAAAACATATGTATTGTTGTTTTTTTATTTTAAACATCATAAATCAGCATTTATACATTATATACAGTTCTGCCCTTTTCTTTTTTATCACCATTATGCATTTAGGATTTATCCAGTTAGGGGTGTCTGGGTGGCTCAGTTGGTTAAGCGTTTGCCTTCAGCTTAGGTCATGATCTCAGGGTCCTGGGATCAAGCCCAGCGTCAGGCTCCCTGCTCAGCGGGGAGTCTGCTTCTCCTTCTCCCTCTGTTCCTTCTCCCCCTGCTTGTGCTCTCTCTCTCAAATAAATAAATAAATAAATAAATAAAAATCTTTATTAAAAAAAGGATCTTTCCAGTTGGATGTATATAGCATGAATTCATCCATTTTATCTGCTGTAAAGTGCCCCTCATATGACCATTCAAAATTTTATATATATATTACCTTAATGATGGGCATTTAGGCTGTTAATAAGTTTTATCACTGGAAACACAGAACAAGTGTTGCAGTGAGCATTTTGAGGACAGGTAAGAGATAGTTGTCCTGGGGAATGTAACTGGAGATGGAATGGTTCATTGGGTTTGCCATTATGTCATCCACTCTGTAGAGTATCTATCTTTATAAGCACAGGTTTCTTGCATCCCACACTTGCATTAAGGAGACTTTGTTGGTCGACATGTAAATTGGTACAGCCACTATGGAAAAAATATGGAGGTTTTTCCAAAAAATTAAAAATATAACTACCTTATGATTCAGCAATTCCACTTCTGGATATATATCTGAAGGAAATGAAATTAGGATCCTCAAAAGATATCTGTACCCTTATGTTAATTGGAGCATTATTTACAATAGCCAAGACATGGAAACAATTTACGTATCCATCAATAGATGAATGGGTAAAAAAGATGTGGTATATATACATCATGGAATATTATTCAGCCATAAAAAGAAGGAAATCCGGGGCACCTGGGTGGCTCAGTCGTTAAGCGGCTGCCTTCGGCTCAGGTCATGATCCCAGGGTCTTGGTATTGAGTCCCACATCGGGCTCCCTGCTCTGCAGAAAGCCTGCTTCTCCCTCTCCCACTCCCGCTGCTTGTGTTCCTGCTCTCGCTGTGTCTCTCTCTGTCAAATAAATAAATAAAATCTTTAAAAAAAATCTTAAAAAAAAAGAAGGAAATCCTGCCATTTATGACAACATGGATGAAATTTGAGGGCATTATACTGAGTGAAATGAATTAGACAGAGAAAGACAAATATTGTATGATCTCACTTATATATGGAATCTAAAAAACAACTGAACTCATAGAAACAGAGAGTAGATTGGTGGTTAGCAGAGGCTATAGGGTCAGGGAAATGGGTGAAGATAGTAAACGGGTCAAACTTCCAGTTATAAGTTCTTGAACAAGTTCCAGGATCTAATGAACAGCGTGGCATACTATATTGTATACTTGAGGGTTGTGAAGAGAGTAAATCTTAAAAAAATAAAAATAAAAATAGTAACTATATGAAGTGATGGACGTCTTCACTAACTTTATTGTGGTAATCATTTTACAATATATACATATATAAAATAATGATGTTGTACGCCTTAAATTTACACAATGTTATGCCAATTATATCTCAGTAAAGCTGGAAAATAAATTCATTAGAAGGAATTACAAAAATCTTTTGCCGGGGTGCTTGGGTGGCTCAGTCGGTTCAGCGTCTGCCTTCGGCTCAGGTCATGATCCCAGGGTCCTGGGATCGAGTCCCGCATCGGGCTCCTTGCTCAGCAGGTAGCTTGCTTCTCCCTGTCCCCCTGCTGCTCCCCCTGCTTGTGCTCTCTCTCTCTCTCTCTCTGACCAATAAAAAATAAATAAAAATCTTTAAAAAAAAAAAAATCTTTTGCCTATGTCAGTTGCCCTCTTTTAACTGCTACTCATCTGATAATACCAGTGTTTTTAAATCTCCCATTAGTATTGTCTTCCTATCAATTTCTCATTATGTTCTTAATAGTTTTTTCTTTAAGATTTTATTTATTTATTTGACAGAGAGAGATAGTGAGAGAGAGACAGAGAGAAAGAGAGAGAGAGAACACAAGCAGGGGGAGTGGGAGAAGGAGAAGAAGGCTCCCCGCTGAGCAGGGAGCCCGATGCAGGACTGGATCCCAGGACCCTGGGATCATACCTGAGCCGAAGGCAGACTTCAACCGACTGAGCCACCCAGGCGCCCCAGTTTTTACTTTAGATATTTTGATTCTGTGTCATCTGGTATGGCATCACTATGACAATTTGATTTTTCTCATAGAATGGATTTTAGTTTAGATGTTTCTGTATTTTTGATTTTAATCAAAATAATATCATGTTTTCTTTTTTATTATTGAAGTATATTTTATTATTGAAGTAGCTGACATATAATGTTATGTTAGTTTTAGGTGTATAACATAGTGATTCTACAATTGTCAGAATGGCTAGTATCAAAGACAATAAATAATGCTTTCTTATCCGTTGGCATATCTTTGCTTATTCTTTCATTTTAACTTTTCTGAGTCACTTTATAAAAGAATGGTTTTCATTGATTCCCATAAATCAATGTCTTTTTCCGAAAAAAAAAATTAAGGAAGACTGTATGCCTTTCACATTTGTGGCCAAACAGACACAGTCATGGTTCTTTTGATTACCTGATGCTTTTGTTATAAGCTTTATGTCTTTTTCTATATGGACTGATTATTTAATTTTTTTTCCTATAATTTGGACTGTGTATAGTCTGCTTTAAATTCTAATGATGATTTTCTTTTTTTAAAATAAATGATTTTATTTATACTTTTCTAATAATCCAGAACAAGAAATAAACTGCACTTCCTGAAGGTTCTCTAAAAAAGGTGCAGTGAACTGTATACCCTCATTCACTTTCCCTCCATTCATTTCTCATTTTGCCAATACAATCTGGGACTTTTGTTACAATTTATTATTTATGAAGTACATTATATATCTTTTTATTAAAAATCATTTCTAACGTTTATACTGTCTTTTGTATCCTTATATACTTATAGACTCTTTTTTTTAAAGATTTTATTCATTTATTTGACAGAGAGAGACACAGTGAGAGAGGGAACACAAGCAGGGGGAGTGGGAGAGGGAGAAGCAGGCCTCCTACTGAGGAGGGAGCACGATGCGGGGCTCGATCCCAGGACCCTGGGATCATGACCTGAGCCGGAGGCAGATGCTTAATGATTGAGCCACCCAGGTGCCCCACGATAACTCTTTTTATTTACTTGTAAATTTAAACAGTGAACATAAGCCTGGTAGTTCTTTTATACTATACTTTCTGCACTCATTAATTCTTTCATTTGATCCCTTTCTCCGTTTATGGGTGAATATCTTCAAGTAACAGAAAGTCTTTGACAACTACATTTTCAGGTTATTTAAGTACCCATCAGTGCATATCTATTGCTTTACATGTGAATGTCAATTTTTCAGTATAAAAAATTCTTAAGGTGCAATTTTCTCCCAATCATACTTCTCTTGACATTTCTCCATTTGTTTTCTGTTACCTAATGTACAAGGAGAATTGTGAGGATATCCTGATTTTCTTCCTTTACAAGTGAATTTTTAGATTGGTACATATAAGAGTTTTTGTCTTAAGATTTTTATCTTAAGATTTAAGATTTTTTATTTTAAGATTTCATCTTAAATGTTGGCTGCTTTTTAAGGTTAAATTCAATGAAATTGATATTTTTAATTTTGGTGTCCAGTTTTTTTTTCCCCTCAAAATGCATTTTTTTTATTAACATATAATGTATTATTTGTTTCAGGGGTACAGGTGTGTGATTCATCAGTCTTACACAGTTCACAGTGCTCACCATTGTACTTACCCTCCCCAATGCCCATCACCCAGCCACCCCATCCCTTCCACCACCCTCCACTCCAGCAACCCTCAGTTTGTTTCCTGAGATTTCTTAATCATAGAGTCTCTTATGGTTTGTCTCCCTGTCTGGTTTCATCTTGTTTCATTTTCCCCTCCCTTCCCCTATGATCCTCTGTCTTGTTTCTCAAATTCCTCATATCAGTGAGATCATGTGATACTTGTCTTTCTCTGATTGACTTATTTTGCTTAGCATAATACCCTCTAGTTCCATCCACATCATTGCAAATGGCAAGATTTCAATTTTTTGATGGCTGAGTAATATTCCATTATATATATATATATACCACATCTTCTTTATCCATTCATCTGTTGATGGACATCTAGGCTCTTTCCATAGTTTGGCTATTGTGGACATTGCTGCTATAAACATTGGGGTGCACGTGCCCCTTTGGATCACTACATTTGTATCTTTGGGATAAATACCCAGTAGTGCAATTGGTGGGTCATAGTGTAGCTCTATTTTCAACTTTTTGAGGAACTTCCATACTGTTTCCAGAGTGGCTGCACCAGCTTGCATTCCCACCAACAGTGTAGGAAGGTTCCCCTTTCTCTGCATCCTCACCAGCATCTGTCGTTTCCTGACTTGTTAATTTTAGCCATTCTGACTGGTGTATCTCATTGAGGTTTTGATTTGGATTTCCCTGATGCGGAGTGATGTTGAGCACTTTTTCATGCATCTGTTGGCCATTTGTATGTCTTCTTTGGAGAAATGTCTGTTCATGTCTTCTGCCCATTTCTTGATTGGATTATTTGTTCTTTTGGGTGTTGAGTTTGATAAGTTCTTTATAGATTTTTGGATACTAGCCCTTTATCTGATAGGTCATTTGCAAATATCTTTTCCCATTCTGTCAGTTGTCTTTTGGTTTTGTTGACTGTTTCCTTTGCTGTGCAAAAGATTTTTACCTTGATGAAGTCCCAATAGCTCATTTTTGCCCTTGCTTCCCTTGCCTTTGGCGATGTTTCTAGGAAGAAGTTGCTGTGGCTGAGGTCGAAGAGGTTGCTGCCTGTGTTCTCCTCAAGGATTTTGATGGATGCCTGTCTCACATTTAGGTCTTTCATTCATTTTTGGTGTCCAGTTTTTTTTTTTTGATTGATGTATAGTTGACACACAATGTTAGAAACTCATTTTATAGGTCATGAACTATTAAATAGTAGCAATTTCACATAATCCTCCTTGTATATGGCACAAAATTTTGATCTGTACATTGAGATTTTCCTCTATCCCTAAGAAGTTCTAAGAAGTTAACTTTTATTGCATCTTTATATATTGTTACTTTTGGTCAGTTATTTGTAAATCAGATTTATTATCTTCTGTAACAAAAATCCTCTTCTCTTTGATTGCTGTCTTTTTGGATTCTGCCTATTTCTTTTACCTTTAAAGAAAAAGTACTTTTTAGGGTGCCTGGTCGGCTCACTTGTTAAGCATCTGCCTTCGGCTCATGTCATGATCCCAGGCTTCTGGGATCGAGTCCGCGTTGGGCATCGTGCTCGGCGGGAAGCCTGCTTCTCCCTCTCCCACTCCCTCTGCTTGTGTCCCTCTCTTGCTGTGTCTCTCTCTGTCAAATAAATAAATAAAATCTTCAAAATAAAAAAAGAAAAAGTACTTTTAAAAATATATTCAAATTTCTTTTTTTTTTTTTTAAAGATTTTATTTATTTATTTGAGAGAGAAAGAATGAGAGACAGAGAGCGTGAGAGGGAAGAGGATCAGAGGGAGAAGCGGACTCCCCACTGAGCAGGGGGCCCGATGCGGGACTCGATCCTGGGACTCCAGGATCATGACCTGAGCTGAAGGCAGTCGCTTAACCAACTGAGCCACCCAGGCGCCCCTATATTCAAATTTCTGTTTCAATCAGTTTCCTTGCCCTTTTGTTGTTGTTGTTAATTCTTCCCTGACCATTTTCATCACAGTTTGTGGCCTTGTGATTGCTTGCTTTATAGAGTAATATGTTTCATTTAACATCTGGACTGCAGAAGGTAGATGCTGTTTACTCATATTTCCTATGGTAATTTACTTTAAAAATATATTCTTATTTTACTTCTTGTATATAGTGCTGTTGCAAAAAATTTTAACTTAAATTGAGTTCTTTCCCCCATTTACTCTTTCACAAAATGGGGCAGGTCTATCCTGGTCTACTCTTACCTGGCATATAAGGCCATTTTTTTTTCTGTTAACTGTGGGGTGGGAAAGATTTAGAGTCCTTCTTCTTAGGCTGGATGCATGGGTAATTCAGGTTTATACCTCTAGGTTTCCCGCAGACTGAATTTTAAGAGCAGGAAGCTAAGCAATGTCAAGTTCTAGCAAGGAGGCTGTCTCTTTGCAACTTTGTTTTAGTGTCTGGTAAAAATTATATAGTAGGGGTGAAAACATATCTGGTTTCTGGTTTGAGCTCGACTTTCTTTGCTCTAGGTATTTGATAGCCAACTCCAGTTTCTTTCTCGATGTCACTGTTGGCTGAGTAGAAAAATGTCTTGCCTCATTAGAGGAGTGACCCTTCATTTAATTCACCACAACATGTTTCAGCTCAGTGTTTCAGGCCAATATGCTAGGGTCAAAAAATATTCCTACTGCTTGCCGACTTTTATTTGGGTGTTCGTGCACCCGGACTCCCAGTCTTGGCAGAAAGACTACTGCCACAAAGACTACCGACCTAAGGGAAAGGACTCTGGTTGATTGTTCTTATCTCTCCCACTGCTTATTGTTAGAGTCAGATTCAGTCAGAGGTATTGCTTAGGTTCAAAATGGCTTCCTTTATTTTTCTTCTGAAACAATGCACTGGTTTCTCCAAAAAGCAGTGACGTATGTCTGATACGGTGTGTAGTTATTTCCTTCAGTTTTGCCTCATGTACACTATGTATGACAGAATTCCCTAAAATGTGTGGGGTGAGTCTGGGCCCTAGTTTCAAGTTTCAGGACTCTTTACCCCTGTGCTATACATTTTTGTCTTTATGGGGTTGCGAGGAGAGTTAGCAGGGTCTTGGAAGGTAGCATATACCAATTACTCTACCACATTGTTCCTGGAGCTATCTCTTTGATACTTTTGAATTGGGGATGCTGTGGCTCTGAAGGGTGAATGATAAGCTCCTAAGCATTTGTACTAGGAACTGTTTCCTGAAAATGGAAATTACAGTATATGCGACAGAAGAGACCACCTCAACAACCTTGACAGATAGAGATAGATTTTTGGACCCTGGGATTTTATTATGAAATAATAATTAAGTCACTGTTGTGTGCATTTTTTGCAATTCACGAAATGACCATGAAATATGTCAGATTTTTCCAGGAAGTCACCATGAAATCAGCACAAAATTTCCATCAAAAATGAACCACTGTTGAGATTAGAGATAAGATTGCTGGAGGCATTATATCTGTGCTGCTCTAATTAAATGTTTCTTGTCAGAAGGAAAAGCTTTTATTACTTTTTTAGAACTAATTTCATAACTGTATGGCCTGGGTATATGAGGTGAGATGAGATGGCAAATACAGTCCCGTGAGGTCTTGTTGCACTTTTAGTTAGGATCTTGTGACTGTAAGTAAAGAGACCTTTAATAAACCTTAATTTAAAGGACAGAATTTGCCTTATGTATTTATAATCCAATATGACTTGTCTCTTTTTACTTCCCCCACACAATCTGTTTTAGCCAATATGGGCTTCCTTTAACATTCCCACACTCAAAACCTACTACTCCTATGGTTAGGTGTTTGCATTCCCCATCGTGTGCCAAGTCAGACGCTTAAAGTTGAGGAAGGTGTAGAGTCACCGGTCTAGCCAATCATGCTAAGCAATCTACATGTCAACCTATCCACTCATCTTTAAATTCAGCTAGAATCACAAATCCCAAACTACTTTAGTCTTAAGTGTTAGAGACTATCCAGGAGCTATTTACATTTAAGTTTTAAAGTTATTTATATTCGAAACTTTTAAAAAAATATTTATTTGAAATGGGTGGTAGTAACCTGTACATGTTAATAAAAGCAACCAGTAATTTAAATTTGTTTGATAATTTAAAAATTATCATCAATATATTCAATATTTAGGGAAAATATTTTACAGGGGAAAATATTCACCCTGTATTGTGAGGTAAAAATAAAATTTGTAGGAGATTATGCTAAGTGAAATAAGTCAAGCAGAGAAAGTCAATTATCATATGGTTTCACTTATTTGTGGAACATAAGGAATAGCATGGAGGACATTAGGAGAAGGAAGGGAAAAATGAAAGGGGGGAAATCAGAGGGGGAGACAAACCATGAAAGATTATGGACTCCAAGGAACAAACTGAGGATTTTAGAGGGGAGGAAGGGTAGGGGGATGGGTTAGCCTGGCGATGGGTACTACATGGAGCACTGGGTGTTATATGAAAACAATGATTCATGGATCACTACATCAAAAACTAATGATGTATTGTAAGGTGGCTAACATAACATAATAAAATTAAATTAAATTAAAAAAATGAAAAATACTTGTGTATGTAGTAGGTCATCGATGAGCAGAAATGATTCTGAGAGAAGTAGATCAGGTAGAGGGTATGGGCAGAAGATTTGCAAGAACGTATGCAAACCCTTGCTTGAGGTCCCTCTTTTAGGCTCTTTGATATGTAGACCTTACTATGTATATTAAGGAGAAATGGTTTTGCTTTTCAGTGCAAATAAACACAATGGAAGTTGTAACGAGAAAAAAAATTATTTTAAAAATTCATGTAGAGGATTTTTGTAAATCCATTTTTATACATTCTTAGATATTAATTGATAAAATCTGAGAGAATATATACCAACATGTGCTTTCCTTTGGGTGATTTTAATGCCTTTCTTCTTTTTGTTTATCTCTATTTCCAATTTTTTTTCTGTATAAACATGTATTACCTGTGTTCCAAGTGTAAACGGAAGAGAAAATTACATATAATACATATATTTTAAAGCATTTCTAATTTAACTCTACTTGCTGCTAGCAATTTCATATCATTTGGCTTGGCTCACTGAGCTTCTCAAATGATACCAGGCTGTTTATATTAGAGAGTACTACAAATTGGATAACCAAAAATCTCCTAGAGAGAGCTCATAAAATGACATGGTTGGATGGAAACCTGAACAGATGGGCTAACTCTACCATGTGCTGTATTAACCCTGCTGTTCTCAGACTTGTGGCCAATAACACATTGAAAAAGTACAATTCTAAAAATAAGTTGGTGAAATGGAAGATGGTTAAGCAATTTAATCTATGAGTTGGGACTTAGTGGACAGGCACTTATTGAAATGTTACACTCTTATTAAGACCATTTTTTTTTTATGACTATGAAAATACTTGTGCTTCAAAGGAGTTCTGGAAAGATGAACTCTAATGGGGGATGAGGGAACAGTAACCCAGCATGTTTCCAAGCAGTTTGACTGGAGTCAGTATATTACACTGAAACAGAGTAAGTGGTGCCTCATTATGTATATGATGATGATAAGCAAAGGGAGAGTGGAGTTGTAATTGGCTAAATAAAGAGAATAGGATGGTTTCCTGATCTTCTGCATGTTCCAGTCACTGGTTGGCAACCAGTAACATTTCTGTTACCCCCACTCTCCAATCATCTACCTGAATTATGTGTAAAAAAAAAAAGAGTTTAAAGAACTGCGTTGTTAGAATTTAAAATAAAACTGTAAGTAAGAATAGAAATCTACAACTTTTGGAAATACTCCTAAATAACTAGTTGGTGGTCTAGTCAATGTCAACAAAGACCAACAGGGTCACTTAGTAGTATAGTAACAACAGAGGAAGGGCAGGGAATTTCATTTTGAGCAGGGAGCAAGTATAGAGGTTGTGTTGTCAGAAAGTCTGGTTTCTTGTCACACATCTGTCATTAGGAAGATTTATAACCTTGAAAAAATATTGCTTATGTTCTATGAGATCGTGACCCTTTGTTAAAAAAAAAAGGAGCTAAATAGATGAAATTCAAAGTCCTTCCCAATGTTGATTCTGTAAAAATTGTACATGTTAGAATTAGTTACGTCAAGTTGAAGTTGTCTAGAAGGAGCTCATCCCACAGAAGATGAAGTTGTGATGATATGGTATCCACAAGCCCATTTCTTAAAAACATTTTGCAAATTTGGGGCACCTGGGTGGCTCAGTCCTTGGGCGTCTGCCTTCGGCTCAGGTCATGATCCCAGGGTCCTGGGATTGAGCCCCGCATCGGACTCCAGGCTCGGCGGGAAGCCTGCTTCTCCCTCTCTCACTTCCCCTCTTGTGTTCCCTCTCTCGCTGTGCTTCTCTCTGTCAAATAAATAAAATCTTTAAAAAAAACATTTTGCAAATTTAATGTTTAGCCTGATAAAATAAAGTGAGTTGGGAGGTTAGGTTAGAGAACCTTTTATACGAAGTATAATGAAAGCATGGTCCTCTTTTAGTCACACTTTGTGTTTAGTCATGGTTGAAGACCTGTTTGGGCTTTAAGTCCCAAATTCTGATTAATGATTCAGCTCTATCCAACTCGCTTCTGTTTTTCCCTGCCAGAAACCAGACTATTTCCAAATGACTAATCTGGCATTGCTGTTGGTGAGAAACCAATCAGGGTTATCTGGAATGTATTGAAAGACTACATTCTTTATTTAACCCCAAATCAAAAGCATAAGCGCAGTCACATTAGGATAAAACAATACCAGAAACTAATTCGGGTTTCCTTGGAAGAGTTGAGTTGAAAACCAGTGGTCTCCACCTTGTTCTTGGGAACTATTTTAGATGAGCTTCCAAACATGCAGTCTTTGATTCTAAAGAATTTCAAGACTGCTATTTTATCACTATAAGGATTTAAGTGGTTACTGGAAAACTGATTGAGTTGCCTAAAGAAACTCCATGGGTTGATAAACAAAAACAACACAATATATAGTAGTTATAATATTCATTTCATCTTGTTTAAATATTAGCTGTTAGTAACAAATTAATACCATCCCATGAATCCTTGCTATGGAGGAAAGGTAAGAGAATGGAGAAATAACTATGAGAAATGTTAGAAAATAAAATTATCTTTGGAAAGAAAATTAAAGTTATGAGTGTTTATTGGTATTAAACATAATAGAGATAGCATCATTGGGCATTGGATTTATACAAAAAGGGGTCATTGAAAGCTAGAGAAAATAGACTCAATGACATGGTAAGGAAGGAAATTCTGTTCTTATGACATACTTCAATGTGACAAAGGACATTAATGTATAAGTTGGATTGGATCAGGGATGGTCAAGAAATGAAAACTGCTCCCAGGAGATGTTGGTGATGTTACTGAGAGATGAAAAGAGGTGTGCAGATCACAGAAGAGGGTTTTTGTTGGAAGATATCTCTAGCAGAGAAGTGACACATCTTTTCAGAAAGGGGTAAACCAGATGCTGATAATAGAGCAATGTTAAGAACTTTCCTCAAATGATATATTTTTAAAGATCAGAAGAAGGAAAAGCTAGTGAAATCTATTACTGGACAATTCACAATGAAAAGATAGAAGATAATGACTGAGTGGGGAAATCCTAAAACACAGAGAAATGAATTAATAGAGTCTACAAATTGAAATCAGCAAGATGGACCCCCTGAAGGACACAGTTATGAGGAAACATCCTAGATTTAGTAAGGGAACACATCTAAATCTCCAATTATGCTATTCATTTGATGACTCCAAACCACATTTTCCCTATTCTCTGTTAAACTGGAAGCTTTGAGTAAAACTTCTGGGTCAAGTAATGATCTAGACATATCTTTATTTCAAGAAATTCATCCAACTCTTAGTTCTTCAGTAGTAACTCTAAGCATGGGACTGAGACTACTTCCTTTGACTGATAAGAATACTAGGATTAGAGTTTCACTCTCAAATATTTAAGGGACAGGAACATTTCTAAAATCTCTTCCATTCAACCAACTCTTGTCTGGTACTCCTGACTATTAATTATCATTTCCTGAACACTTTGTCTGTGTTAAGCACTTTGCATACAGCTGTCAGGTCCTATAATTATTTACAAATTAAATAATTAAACAGTAGAGAGGCTAAATGACTTCTTTGAGTCACTCATATAGAAAATTCAAAGTAGAGATTCAAACTCAGTCAACTTCATGCTGAAGCACCTGTTCCGTCCACCTCTCCTTGTTCTATTTCCATGCCTACGCTGTGAAGGACTGATGGCAGATGTGAGGGACCCCCCCCCGCAATCTTATACTTAAGGTTGCTTAGGGAGATGAATGCATGGGAAAGAGCAGAAACAATCCACATTTCTACTCCAAGAGTTTTAACATTGTTGTCCTTGAAGAGACCTGAGGTAAGACAGTGAAACAAGTTTAGGTCCTTACTTTTCTTCTTTGGGTTTGATTTCCTCCCTCCAATCCTAGGTCTTGGTTATCCCCAAGGACTTGCTTTCTCCAGCTGGAAAGCGACCAGAAGTTTGGATGTTATGCTGCTAATGCAATGTGTTATACTTTACAAAATTTCTGAAGTCCTAAATCATTCAAAACTCCAAAAGGGAAGCCCAAGGGGAAAGGTCCTGACCTCGGAGAAGGGGTACTTTGAGGCAGAGGAATTTTCCCAGAACTTCTTAAATCCCACAATGGAGGTCATCAGTTGGGTAAATACAACTGACTCAGTTCTTAGACAGTACATAAAACATCTTTTTTCCACCCTTGAAAACCCTCCAAACCTTGTGAGTGTGTGTTCTTCCCCAGAGTGCATCCTCTCTATAACTTAAAAAAATGAATTGCTGTGGCAATGTTCGCTTTGAAGGTATCTTCAGTTGATGTACTGACCCAGGAGAAGAGGTAGAAGCTTTTATCTTCTACATCAATTAAACTAGGAAAACGAAAGGTTTTTCAAGCAAGAAAATTTCTATAGAGGTCCCTTAACAATTAAAGGATGGTCAAAGAAAGCCAATTTTAAAACAGAAGTTAGTTGTTCTCCATCTGTATCCCATGAAACTCTATACCTTAAAAATCCTTGCAAACAGTCCAGTTTATATAAAGGTGCAGAAACAAAAGCAAAATTTCAAAACTGTTTAAACCTTCACCCAAAATATTTGTCCTCATTATGAGTACTTTCTTCTTTCTGAATAACTAGATTATCTACAAATCTTTGTTTGGAATAACCATGGGTGGAATGGAGACAGATTCTGAAATTTTTAAAAATTTAGTTTTTATGTTTTGATTCGATTATAAAAGTTCATAGCTTTCCCAAATACATGTTAATGTTTTGTTATCTTGCCAGGACTATATAATAAAAAATTGGAGCCTTAAATGCAAAACAAGATACCAAGGACAAATTACTAAAGAAATGTATTTTCGTCATTCTATTCTTCAGTCTCCCTGAATCCTGCACCTGTGAGGGAGATTTTGGACAAAGTGTTTGGAGCCATTTGGGGATTTCCTCAAATCTAACATTTTTTTGGCTGTGATTTGTACCCCATTATGTGCTACAGTGCACTTTATTTCCCACATTTGGCACTTTTAGTGATAATTCCTCCAAATAGATGCAGGGAGCCATGCTTGGTATTCTTTAAAGGGAACAAATAGATGAGCTAATTGTTTTAAATGCTTCCAATGAGATAAGTGGCAGGATGCTGGAATTGATCATCTAATTACCTATTTGCTATTGGAGAGAGGAGGAAAATCCAGCCATAATTAATGTTTAGGGAATGCAAAAGTTGTCATCTTAAATCAAGGTAAAATATAATAATCACATCGAGGTCTTATTACAGAAAAATACAAACAATTTGCTAGATGGTAGGGGATTGGCTGCTTAGTTTTGTAGCTAATTGAGTGCTGGCATCTGTGGTATGGTATTACTAAAGAATTAGTCTGGAATTTAGTTCTGATTTATCTGCATTTGCATTTACAGAACTTTGGGTGCCATTCTACTTGATGTCTAGAGTGGAATGGCTATAGAGTTTTCATTCCCGGCCAGCCACTCATCCATTAAGCATGCCCTTTTACATGCCCAGAAAAGGGCAATGGCAAAGTACTACCTCTGACTAAGCAAGCTATGACTTTAATAATAAGAAAAGTATGGAAGTATCTTATGGGTTATACATGAGGAAAGTATCTTTGGGATATATACAAGCCTGCAAAACAACATACCTTCATTCCTAGTGTATATGCTATTTATTCCATGAATAGTCATATTGTGATCAATTCAGGGGAAAGGCAAAATTATCACAGACCAGGGAGAAGTTTAGAAGGGAAATATGTATATAAATGGTTTATTCATTTTCTTACTTTTTTTTTTGCTATTGTCCTGACAAATCTGGTGAGTCAGCTGGCTAATGTGCTGGGTAAATGTTAAGTGAGAAGGTTGTTACTATACATTTGTAATACTCACCGTTCTTTTGTCCTGGAAAGACTTATTTCCCAACCCATCACTGAGCTACTAAAGTGGAAGTACTTTCCCTTGGGCACACCTTTGCTCACCTCTAGAGTGATGTGGGTGTGGTCTAGAAAGAAAGTGGCCAAAGCGAAAGTTTAGAGTATCTCTGACACATAGGTTTCTGTACCCAGGCAAAGTTGACATTATATTTGAATGTGGACCAATGCAACCTATGAACAGCAGGGAGAACATGTAATAGAGCATCAAAATCTCAACCCTTCTGAAAGCTAAAGAAGTACAAATTTATTAATTCCCAAGGATAAGGGCAGTCTCAGGCAAACTTGAATGTATGGTCGCATTAAATGGAACATTACATTAGAATTGAGAGCAATAATGAAGTATTTATTCGTCCTACCCTGTCTTCTTTCTTGCACATAACTCCCTAAGATGAACTTGAGAACCTCGCAGAGGATGGGTGTGGTAGAATGGAGTTTGAATTTTAGAGATTTTGGGTTCTAGCCATCTGTCAGTCTCTTTCCATTTGGGAAAGAACTAACTTTGGATATGTTTGGCATACCAAGGCTTGGAGTTATATACTAGGGAATGGAAAGGGATGGGGAAGGTAGGACTTAGGTGATGGGACCAGCCTCTAGTAGTTATATTCCAACTATAAATGCAACCATAAGACAGCTAAACTGGGTCCTATTTAGCCAGCAGGATATGATATTCATGGAGATAAGTTTCTACACAGACCCAGTTCATTCAACAACTTCATCTGTGGGAGCAGCTGGTTTATGTTCTCCAAAATCCTGCAAGGTGGTAAAGCTCTCAAAATGTGGTTTTGGCTATGGCAGATGGAATCTGGTATTAGTGGGGGTTTAGGTTTATTATGAAAGCAGGACAGGTTTAACAAGAACTTCAAATTGCAAATGAGGCTGCAAATCAAGTTGAAAACATCTCTTGTGAAGTGCCTAGGAATTGGTAGAGGCAAAGATTGGGATTCATTTCCAATGCTGGGACAGACTATAAATTTCTGTAGCTATAGCAATTTGACAGTGGGACCTGTTCATGTTCTTTAAAAAATGTTGAAGAAGTGGGAAAGATATGATATGCTTAGATGTTCCACTGACATTCTAGAAAGACTGGTTTTGCATTTACTCTGGGACTTTAAGTTCTATGTTATTTATTTATTTATTTGAGAGAGAAAGAGAGAGAGAGCACGCATGAGCAGGGGAGGTGGCAGAGAGAGAGGAAGAGGGAGAAGCAGACTCCCTGCTGAGCAGGGAGCCCAATGCAGGGCTGGAGCCCAGGACCTTGAGATCATGACCTGAGCTGAAGGCAGACGCTTAACCGACTGAGCCACCCAGGCGCCCCTCATTTCTATCTTTTTAAAGTAAAAATAAGTATCACTGAAATACAGTAAGTTTAGTAATTTTCCTAAGGAAAATAATTTGTTTGGCAAAATTGCTTTAAGATGCTTTTAGTAAGTTGTAAAATCAGTCTCAGTGCCAAAATCAGTCTCTTATTTACTTGGTTATCAGTAAATAAGCTAATGGTTTGAATATTTATTTTTGGCCAACTTGCCTTCAGAAAAAAGTTATGAAGTCAGAGAAATCCTTGTATTTATTATATGATCACAAATGTGGTTGAACAAGCAGAGCAGGCCCATTTGGCTAAAAATAAATTAGGGAATAAAATTCTGAAAAATAAACATTAATACTGAAGAATGTTGAAATATGCTATCACTTAGAGTTCATGAAAGTTACTTCCTCATAGATGACTATTTGAAAAATCTATAAATTAAAAAAATAATAACAACTTTTAAAACTCTACGAAGTCACCATTGAGAGATGTGGAGGATTGTTCTAGGTCCCACCTCTAATGCCTCACCAACAAGCAAAAAGCACATAAAAGGACACAAAAAGCCATATAGCTGTCATTCTATACAATTTCAAAAAATTATTTTATTGAGGTAAGAACACAACATGAGATCTACTGTCTTTACAGATTTTTAAGTGTATAATACATTATTGACTTTAGGTACAATGTTTTACAGCAGATCCCTAGAACTTATTTACCTTTTGTAACTAAAATTTTATGCACTTCACAAGAGATGTTTTCAACTTGATTTGCAGCCTCATTTGCAATTTGAAGTTCTTGTTGAACCTGTCCTGCTCTCGTAATAAACCTAATTAACTAAGTTTAAAGGAACTTAGTTAAATAAGTTTAAAGCCCTGGCAACCACCATTCCACTCTAATTTTATGAACTTGACTATTTTTTAGATAGCTCATATCAGTGCAATCATGTAGTATTTGTCTTTTTGTGACTGGTTTATTTCACTTAGCATGATGACCTCAAGGTTCACCCATGTTGTTGCTTACTATAGAAATTCCTTCTTTTTTTAGGGCCAAATAGTATTCCATTGCATGTATTTACCAATTTTCTTTATTCATCCATCTGTCGATGGAGTGTTTCCATATCTTGGCTAATTTGAATAATGCTGCAATAAACATGGGAATGCTAATATCTCTTTTAGATCCTGCTTTTAATTCTTTTGGATATATACCCACAAGTGGGATTGCTGGATCATATAGGAATTCTTTTTTTAAAAATTTTTTGAGTAAACTCTATACTGTTTTTCATAGTGACTCTACCTTTTTGCATACCCACAAACAGTGTAGAAGGGTTCCAATTTCTCCATATCTCACCAATGCTTGTTACTTCTTGCTTTTTTAGAAATAACTATCCTAACAGATATGCAGTGATATCTCATTGTGATTTTGATTAGCATTTCCTTGGTGATTGGTGATGTCTTCTGACTGAGGAGTTTAATCCATTTACATTGAAAGTAATTATTGATAGAGAAGGATTTACTATTGTTATTTGTTTTGTTAGTTTTGTAGTTCTTTTGTCTGTCTTTTCTTCTCTTGCTATCTTCTTTTGTATTTTGTTGATCTTTTGTATCGATATGCTTTGCTTCCTTTCTCTTTTTGTTCTGTATAATTTCTATAGGTACTAAAATGACTATAGGTACTAAAATGAGTTAGCTATAATTTTAGCGGGGATTTCAAACATCTGTGAATAAACGGAAGATTTGGTGAGTCGATGGGGCTACATGGGGTCTTTGTGGTCAGAACAACTACATAAAGTGCTGGGACCTCCTCTCTGGGGATCGGGAAAAATTGTTCTTGAGGTCTGCAGCCTTTGAGCATTGAGAAGGTCACCTTGGATTACTGGGTATGATGAATAAGTGGGTAGATGCTTTTTAACCTTGAGATCATTATAATTAAGAACAGAAATAATGAAGGTAATTAAAAAAAACCCTTGTATTAATATTTTCTCTTAACCTTAGGCATGTATTCAGTGCTTAAGATGTAACGATTAAGAACATTTTGATATATTAGACTAACTATAAGACTTTTTGACACCAATCTAAAATAGATACTTGAATAGTTGATTTGGACTAGTGATTTTAAATTGAAGGGTCCACGGCACTTTTACTAATGAAAATAATGTTGAACTGTTAAGAGGAATGAAATCATTATATTTATAAGCTTAATTGGTGAGATTTATAAAAATTACTTAAGTATTTGGGAAAGCTTTTCTTTGTTAGACAATTGAAATACCAAAAAAAAGATTGATTGCACCTATAAATTTAATTTAAAAGGTTTAAAGGAACTTAGTTAAATAAGTTGAAAGCCCTGTAAAAGGTGATTTTCAAAATTTAGTAGATTTATGAAAAGAATAAGATTTTTAAGGTGTATCTTAAAGTGTAAGGAAAAACTATGTTTTTAAATTTATAACTTTATATTATAGAATTTCAATATTAAAAAATCAAGCAGCCCAAATCTTTTTTTTTTCCTCCTGTGCATTAAAGTTACTTTGAAGCATAACAAAACATACATTTTGGTAGATGAGAGAATAAACACCCTGAAAATGTATATAAAAAAGAAAAGAGCAAGATAATGATGCACTAGGTGTCCCAATGATAGTTGATAGCCAAATAAATCATGCAGATGGTAAAACTGTGGGGTTAGTTGAGAGACAGTCCACTGTGTCTGAATTGTTCTGGTAAAGCTGAACTAAAATGTATTAAATGATCCCCAGCCTCATCCTCGTGAATTGGGTTAAACAGATCTTTAAAATTTGCAAAATGTGGTGGTGATAGAGACAGAGGTGACTTATCAATAATGCTTTGTTTAAAAATGAGATGTTCTCTGATGTGAAAGTTTCTGAAAATGTTATCCTTTGTTTAATGTGAAGACGTCAGTGTGTTTTAACTGATTTATAGTTTTGTATTTATTGTTCGTTAAGTGTGGCAATGTGCCCCTTGAGTGAACAATGTTTCTTGCTCAGTACTGAAAAATGACCTCATTCGTTTGTAAAGATTAGTCACATTTTAATGGGGACACATTCAACGTTTGTACAAGAACTCCCGAATCTTCTCAAAGCATTATCATCACACATGGGTGAATTTCAATTACCAATGGTGCCGCTAATTCAGTGTTCTTCTTATATTATGATCACAGATGAAGGTGAGTTTTAGATGGCCAATGACTAAAGGCATTGAAGCAACTGATACCAGTTTGCTTTCCTTTTGTATCTTTTTTGCTCTTAATTGTTGCTGCTCCTAATAAGCAAGATGTGTTCTTTCAAAATCTGCTAAGCTTTGAAAATGTAAGGTCATTTCTCTAAGTGACTAAGTTAATGCATCATGATTATTTCCTATTTGGTGTATGGGGAACAAACAGAACCAGGGTTTGAAAAATCTTAGGGAAGGGAAACAGATTTAGCTCTTTAATGGCAAAGGGAAAGCGGTAAGAGTTGCACACAAAACAAAAAGGAACTCTTGCTGGAGAAGCAGAATTTCCTGAGCACTTGGACTGGAGATGCTTTCCTTTTCCATGCTGGTAGCAGGATGTTGGGAGAAGATGCTTTTAAATGTTATTGCAAACATAGCAGGGGGAGCAGATCGAGGAAAGGCTTTAGAATCCATTAGGGTGCTCGTAAGATCTCTCACATTACTCACCTGGAAAGTTATTTCCTCCAGTGTAAACAAGAGATAAAAATATCTATCTTGCACTGTTGTTGTGTAAAGTGCTGATCACAGTGCTGATACAGACCAAGAACTCAATAAAAGGAAAGGATTTTGAATGTTAATGAGAGAAGTTAAAACCTGCTCAGACAAGTAAGAAGCCACAGACTCTTCCCTGAGATTCATTTTCATCATTTGTATGTCAGGTATAATGACCCTATTCTCTGCCTTACAGTGAGGATTAAATCAAGACAACAGATGAAAATGCGTCACATGGAGTCTGGTTCATCATAGGCACTAAATGAAGCTCTTTTTCCCTTCATCCTCTTTACTTACAGATTTGGGAAATAAATGTTTTCTTAGTGCTTTGGTGCTTGTGTTTTAAATTTAGAAATTTATGAAACAGTACCTTAATATATTAAAACAATATTTTCCAAAGAACTGGGTTGTTACGAATGGTCTACATTCTGGGGTAAGTTAAATTTGGAATCAAGTGGCTCAGAAGTTCAGGATATGCCTTTTCTTTGGGGGAAGTGATCACATCTGCAGAATAGAAGAATAAAGAACAGGAGACAGATATAATCTACCATCAATCAATTAATAGAGTTTCCAGCCTTGGGCAATGTGATCCAGAGGACACATTGGTGTTGGCTGACCAACTCCAGAAAAAGCCATTGGAATAACCTGTTGATCAGCAAGACCACACTCATTGAACCCATTGTAATAGGGGAGCACCTCTTTGACAGAGTTATAGTAGTATCCTATTGGGGGTGTTTATAAGATTTAAAGTTTCTTTTGATGGACAGAACACAGTGACTCAAATAGATGAAAGGCAGGACTTTTTGTCACAACTGCAGATGAGAGAAGGCTGCCAGGCAGGGCCACACATACACTTGAGAAGAGGGTTACTGCAAGCTGGAGCTGTAGGGTGCAGCTTAGATATTCCAACCAGGAAGGGGATAGCTAGGTTTTGTGGGCTCCCTGTGGACTGGCTAATTTGAATAATTTCCTGGGACCCAGGGCATAGGGATTGTCTCTAGTTGTCTGCTATCTGACCTTGGGATGATTAGGGTGGGTGCACAGTGGCCGGGAGTGACCTGATAAGGGAAGTGGTTGGGCTATGAACTTAATCCAAGAAGGGAAGCTGTCTGGACTCTAGTCATGGATTCAAAACTGGGTCAAGGCAGCGTTTAAACAAACCAAACCAAACCAAAACTATGTTACAGAAGAATTTCAGGGAAAGAAATTTATCCTGTTTTGGGGTCTGGGCTCATGTGGTTTAAGGTGGGTTTTCATAGCAGGGATTGATTGGTTTGGGGCAAAGTTCATCACATAATAATTTAATATTGGGGGAGCATGGAGAGATGAGGATCTTGAAACAGATTTTGATAAGTAAACTGTTGTTTGGTGAGCCAGCTGTTTGCCCAGGAGAATAATCTGTAGTTTTTAGAAGGTGGCTGTTTGCCTTGAGGAGGAAACTGGTTACCCGGACACATGTTTTCTGAAACAAACAGTGAAGTTATTCATTAGTTTAAAGTCTTATTTTTTCAGGCTAGAATTTCTTGGAACAAATAGGAAAGTTATCTTAACACAGGTGGCCTCCACTATAAGTCCAGATATTTAAGCAATGTGGATTCAGATGGTCTTAGTTCTCATCGGAAAGAATATGACTCGCTTCCTTATACTCTAGGAATAATATAGAGTATACTTAAGGAGACTACTAATATACATGAAATAATAGCAAATGATATCTGCACTTATGGAGACATAGGAAAATAGATGTGAATTTTCTGTATTTACATCTATTAATATACATTCACATCTATTAAATACATTTATATGGGCTATTCTGTAATACAGAGCATATACCTTGAAGATTTAAAGGAAAAGTGGGTGAGGCAATGTGTTGTAGTTGGAAAAGAATTCAAAGAAAGGAAGGAGCCTTAACTTGACCTTAACTTACCACTGAGGTGATGTTTCTTTTCTTTTTTTTTTTTTTTAAAGATTTTATTTATTTATTTGAGAGAGAGAGAGAGAGAGCACATGAGAGGGGGAGGGCCAGAGGAAGAAGCAGACTCCCCGCTGAGCGGGGAGCCTGATGCGGGACTCGATCCTGGGACTCCAGGATCATGACCTGAGCCGAAGGCAGTCGCTTAACCAACTGAGCCACCCAGGCGCCCTGAGGTGATGTTTCTACTTGGGTGAGTCACTGAACTTAAGGAAGAGAACTTCTGCTGGTTTTTTTTCTTTGTAACTATGTGCAGAGCTTAGCACAAAATTAATGATCAATTAATTGTTGAATCAAAGGATAAGTTAATTTGATAGAGAAATGTTCATGGAAAAAAATGGGTACCGAATTGGCCAATACACAGAGTGGAACTGGGGCAGGGGGAAGAGAAGGTATAGAATGTGAGGGGGTGATAAAGAGATGGTACCTTCACAGGACAATGAAATATTAGTGCGTCCCAGATCTAAGAAGAATTAATAGTAGGGTCTGGGGCAATGAGAAGTTGTAGGAAATGGAAGGCCTGAAAAACCAAGATTTTACATTTGATGTATGAACAGTGGTTCGACTTTTTCTGTGCAGCATTCCTGATGGCAGAGGGAAGCAGCCAGCTTCTGCAGTCCCAGGACAAAACTCTGAGCGATGATGGTAAGCCCCAAATTTCCACGGTCTGCTGTTTTTATCTTAAAAATGTATGTGACATTTACATTCTACATCAGAATTTATCTGTGCTAGTTTGGTTGTAAGAATATTGCTTTCTCCCAAACCCTTGAACAAAAATATCATTCCCGGGCTATGCACTCTGTTTTCTTGGGCACATTATTGTGTCTCCCCCACTCTCTGTGCCCTAGGGTTATGCCAAACTTTGTCTTGGGCCGACTTGAAAAACATTTTAAATGGGATACATTTAAATGTGTCCTCAGACAAGGCTTAGCATAACCCTAGGGCACAGAGAATGGGGTGAACACAATTATGTGTTGGCCAGGATAGCACAGGAATTGGCCAACTATGTCTTGTGGGCCAAATCCTGTTAGCAACCAGTTTTTGTAAATAAAGTTTTATTGGGCACCGACATGCTCATTCGTTTACATATTTTCTATGACTGTTTTGTGTTGTCATACACAATTGAGTGTTGCAACAGAGAAGAAATAGCCTGCAAAGATGAAAATATTCACTTTATGGCCCTTTACAGAAAAAGTTTGCTGACCTCTGCCCTAGTGTAAAGTGGCGCCGGTGGGGTTGAAGGGGAAAGCAATCAATATGAAAGGAATCATGAGGAAACCATTACCCAAAAAAACCTCCAAACAAAAATCTGCTCTGCGATTTATAAGATAAAGAGTTTGAAGGAAATAAGATAGTTACACTTTATTTACTTCACAGGCAACTTGAGGTTTTCAAGCCTGGGTGACTCTGAAAATTGTGGTGTCACTGGAAGACACGGGGTGATGGAAAGAAGAGCCAGCTTAGGGGAACTCAAGCTTTTACATATTGATTTTTTAGGTGGCAGTTAACTCCAAATATCGCCTAAGTAGATGCCGGAAATATTGGATTTTAACTTGAATGCAAGATGGTGACAGAAGATTTAGATTCAGAAGTCATCAATAGAGGATAGAGTCATAGTCATATAACTGACAAGAACAGTCAGTGGATTTAATGATGAAAGAAAAAAAGAAGGTACAAGGGCAGTTGCTGAGATTCATGCACTGAATAGGGTAACAGAAAAACTAAATGCCTGCTTATACCCTGGACAACCTCCAGCCTGCCATCTAATTCGTCTAGTTGTCTTTTGATTCTCTGTCAATTGAATATAAAAATAAAATAGTCAACCCTTATGAACTGTTTCAAGAAAACAGAATAAAGGATTTGAAACACTTTCACAGCTTTGAAAAAATAGGTACTGTAGGCAAATTCTAGGGATTATGAGTATTATCCAGAAAAACTTGCTATGCCTCAGATATTGTAATGCTATGGGTCAAATTTTGCCTTTTGTGAATGCAGTGAGCTGTATAATGTATAATTGTAACTGTATCTTGATCCTAGCATTAAGAATGAGATTCTACACCATTTCCGTGGGAGAAAAGGCATGTGTATCAGAAGGGCTTACAGTTTGCTGGATTTCATCAGACTTTAATTTAGTTACATAGCTAAGATAGCTGGTCTTAATATATGATAAATGAGTGCAGATTATCTTTCTAATATTTTAAGGAGCATATAAATGAACTGTTTACATTGTCTTTAACTAGAACTGGTAAAATCATAGTGGACTGAATTAACATCCATTCCTTCTGGCCACCCTCATCCTTCTTTGTTGGGCCATCATGTAAGCAACAACCACACCTATACTTCCCCACTCTGGCCAATAACTTGTTTTCTCTCAAGTAATAATAATTTGATAAATTACTTAATACAAGAGAGTGGGGAAGTCCAAGCCAAAGTAGAAGACCTACGTTCAATACTTTCAGTTACTTTGTCATTGGTTATGATACTCAAGATCCTTTAAGATAAACAAAACAAAACAAAACGAACTGTCAGCTATTTTGGGGAGAAGGACAAGCAGACACAAACTTTCTGTCTGCCTGGTTGTCATTAATCAACTTGCATAGCCTTGAAGGCCAATACATGTGCCTTTATGATGCTCTTACCATAAGCCTCTGGTCACCGGCATTTTCTTTCTTTCTTTCTTTCTTTTTCTTTTTTTAAGAGAGAGAGAGAGTACAAGTGGGGCAGGGAGGGACAGAGGGAGAGGGAGAGAATCTTAAGCAGGCTCCACGCTCAGCACAGAGTCCAATGTGGGGCTCGATCTCATGACCATGAGATCACGAACTGAGCTGAAATCAAGAGTCAGATGCTTAGGCATCCCTGGCATTTTGTATTTTAATGTTACAAAAATAGAGATGAAGTTATGGAGAGGGGAGGAAAAAAAAAAAGACTTGAAAAAATTGATTCAGCTTAGAAAGCTCATTAAGACAAGAAGCTTTATTACTTATCTGCCAAGGTTGATTCCAAGGAGAAACAATGCCATTAGCGCTATCCTAGGTAATCAATATTTACCCTGATTCTTGTAGCCATTCAGAAAGAAAATGGATTAACAGAAAATAAAACACCAACTCCAAAATATAACTAAATGCTGGGGCTATGCTGATGTGATTTTGCTGAAAATCCCTAGGAAAGGTGTTTTAATCACATGCAGAGAAAGAGAGCAGAGGTAGCATCTGTCCTCTTTAAACGTCATGAGGGTCGAAGCCCCTCCATCAGCCACGGGAAAAACAAAAACAAAAACAAAAACAAAAGCAAAAACAAAAACTAAAAGAAAGATACTGCTTGGTCTGTAAGAGACTGTGTTCAGCTATGAATAAATGTGACCTGCTGTAGTGCTTTAAACAAATTAAGACTGATTTTCCGAGTTATCAATTCTGGCCCGGTGTGTGGCTCCACAGTATCATTAGGGACACAGATCTCTGCTTCTCTTCCGCCATCCTAGCATGTGGCTCCTGCCACGTGGGCCACAAGAGAGATCCTCTTCTCTACTCCTGCTCTCCCCCCTGCTCCTAACTGGCTCTCTTGTCAGTGTGTTCCAGGCAAGAGAAAGGCAAAGTGGTATGGGAGAAATGGCCCATGATGGCTCAGTTTGACCCCCTTTGAAACCACCTTCCCATTGTTTACATCTCATTGGATAGAACTGTGACTGTACCATAGGATGACCATTAGCTGCCAAGGAGTGCTGAGAAATTGTTTTAAGACTGTGCACAAGGCCACCTGAAAAAAATAAGGATTCTATAGAAAGGAAGAGGAGGGACTAGCTATTGGGTGGCAGCAACAATCTGTCAAAGGTGCACATTTCATGTCTCCAAATACCCTTTGAAGATGGCACTGCTTTGTTCAGATGTTGTTCAGATCTGGGTTTTGTATTTATAGGCAGAGTCTGGAGGTAAAGAACCTGGCATGTAATAAGTTTGCAGATAAGGTTGGTTTTTTTTTTCCCTTGTAGGATCCATACAAAAAGGCAATATAAAGAGTTCTGAGATGGAGGGAAAAAGAAAGGATGAAAAGAGAGAAAGGATGTTTAAATCTCTCTTGCTTAACTAATGCTACAGTCACACTTTTGTTTGTTTATTTTTGTTTATTTTTCCACATTTAAGTTTTTTTCTTTATTTTTATTAACATATAATGTATTATTTGTTTCAGGGGTACAGGTCTGTGATTCATCAGTCTTACAAAATTCACATTTTTGTTTTCTTTTTAAAGATTTTATATATTCATTTTGAGAGAGAGTGTGCACACACAAGTGGGGGGAGGGGCAGAGGGAGAAGGAGAAACAGACTCCCTGCTGAGCTGGGAGCTGGGGCTCGACTTGGGGGCTTGATTTGGGGGTTCGACATGGGGGCTCGATGTGGGGGCTCGATGCGGGGGCTTGACCCCAGGACCCGGAGAGCATGACCTGAGCCAAAGGCAGACAATACTTAACCATCGGAGCCACCCAGGCGCCCCTGCTAGAATCATTCTTTACCCTGACTCATTCCTTTCACCTTTCCTTATTAAAAGGATCTGAGGTCAAAACTGCAATGAGGGGGAAGTGGATAACATATCTGTTCCCATCTCAAATATGACACATTGCCCAGAGTCCTAAGCCCTTCCTTCATTTTAAGGCAAACCTGTACTATAATATACTTCCCCTTTAAGGCACTGCCAAGAATCCTGGAGTTAAATGAAGTCGCTACTTCTGTCAGAAGAGAGAAATTATGCTTAAATATTTTAAAATAAATTGTATTTCTTAGAGCACTTTTAGACTTATGTAAAAAATTACAGAGATATACAGGGAATTCCCATATACTCCACTTTCCCTTACTATTAAATCTTATATTAGTGTGGTCTATTTGTTACAATTAATATACCATTAATTGGTTCCTCTTAGCAGTGGTGGTTTCTTAGACTTGCCTTGTTTTTGTTGATCTCCACAGTTTTGTGGAGTACTGATCAGGTGCTTTATAGAATGTTCCCCTTTGGGATTTATTTGATTTTTTTGCTCATGATTAAAGTAATGGGATTGGAGAGGGTGACCACCAAGGTAAAGTGCCATTTTTATCACATCATATCAAGTGTATACTATCAACATGGTTTATTTTGATAAGATAATGTCAGCTATTGATATTGATCTTGATCAATAAGCCAGAAGAGTGCTTGTCATGTATCTTCATTGTAAAGTTACTCTTTTTTTCCCTCCTTTCCATTCTGTGCTCTTTGGAAAAAAAGCCCCGTGCATAACCCACATTTAGGGGTAGGCAGTTACTCTCTGTCTTCTTGAAGACAAAGTATTTATATAAATACTTTGGAACTCTTCTATATGGGAGATTTGTCTATTCTCCCCAATTTATTCATAGCAGTGTGGCCTTGGGAATATTTATCCTGTAATTTCAGTTATGATCCAGTACTACTTTACTACTTTATTTTGTTGTCAAATTGTTCCAGCTGTGGCCTTTGTGGGCTCTTTCAGTTGACTCCTGTGTCCCTTTGACATACCCCATTGCTGTTGGGTTTATTTTATAAGCACTTTCCTACTTACCTCTTTCTCCAGACTTATGTTGTCTATTTCCTGTCCCTGTCCGAGAATTAGCCATTTCTCCAAGGAGACCTGGTTCCCTTTTAGTTGGAGAATGATATTAGAAACAAGATCTGAACTCCAGGTGTGCTCATTGCTAGTGAGGTGTGATTCTTCTAAGCTCCCTCGGCCAACAGAGCAAGGAATATATGAGTGTATACCAAGCCTTGTATATACCCGTATATAGAAATAGGCCTAATATTTAGCCATCTGTATCTATATTAAGCTAAACATAAATTTATACTGATGTGTCCAACTCTAATCCATCACCACATGTATCATTGTAGCCTCCTTGCCTTACCTATATGTGAACTCCCACTCTAACAGTGAGAAACCGGGCTCCCATTTGTCATTTATTTACTTAATTGTTCAATTCTAATAAACATGCACAGCAGCGTCATAATTAACTCATATCCCCATGGGAAACAACTTTATCAGCTAGAGCACAGTGTTTATGATGAGTTTATTTTGCCTTTAGTTTTACAGACTCTACTCATTTACAAAATTATTTAATTCAGCACATTTTTCCTGACCCCCTTTCAGTGAGGTTGTTTCATACATTTGTGATATAGTTAGGTTGCTTTGTCACATTTCCCATTCCATCCTGGGATTTCCCTGACCACCTAAATGACTTGTTATTAAATTTGCCTACATTATGGTTTATTTTTTTGTGCTGTAAGTATCTGTGGGTTTTGGCAAAAGCATAGTGTCACGTATCCATGATTATAGTATCATAGAGAATAGTTTCACAACTCTAAAAATTCTCCTTTATGTCACCTATTCAACTCTACTCTTCCTCCTCTTGAACTCCTGGTAACCACTAATATTTTCACTTTTCAAGAATATCTGTACCTAACCCTAATTCTAACTCTAACACTTTTCAAGAATATCATATAACTTGATATATGGTAATATATATACAATTATATATAATTATAATTGTATAAATACAATTATAAAATAAATACAACACATAATTATTATATAAATATAATACAATTATATAAATACAGTTATATAAAATATAATTATATATATAATTATATATTTATATATATCATATAGCCTTTTCAGACTGGCTTCTTGCACTTAGCAATATGCATTGAAGTTTTATCCATGTATTTTTTTGTGGCTTGATGGTCATGTCTTTTTATCACTGAATAATATTTCACTGTATGGATGAAGCATAGTTAATTTATCTCATTCACTGATTGAATGACATGTTTGTCTCTTGTAGTTTGGGCACTTCTGAATAAAGCTGCTAATTATTTGCATGCACGTTTTGTGTGGAAAGTAGTTTTCAAATCATTTGGGTAAATATAAGTGCCATTGATGGATCATATGGCAAGATTTTGTTTACTTTATAAAAAAACAAGACAACAAGAAAAAAGCACCTGCCAAACTGTCATCCAAAGTGGCAGTACTGTTCTGTGTTTATACCAACAATGAATGAGAGCTCTTGTGCTCCACATCACCAGTAATTGGTATTGTCAATGTTTTAGAATTTATCAATCTTATACCTAACAGTTTCAATTTTCAGTTTTCTAAAGACACATGATGTTGAGCATTATTTTGTATGCTTATTTTCCATCTGTATGTCTTTTCATGAGATACACATTTGGATCTTTTACCCATTTTAAAATTGGGATGTTATGTTTCCTTATTGTTGAGTTTTAAGAGTTCTTTGCATATATTGGATATAAGTCCTTTAACATATATGTGTTTCATAAATATTTTCTCCCAGTCTATGGCTTGTCTTTTGATTCTCTTAGCAGTATCATTTCCAGAGCAGATGTTTTTAATTTGAAGAAAAGTCTAATGTGAATTTTTCTTTTAAGGATTTTGCTTTTGGTGTTGTATCTAAAAACTCATCACTAAACTCGGAATAACCTAGATTTTCTTCTATGTTTTCTTTTAGAAACTTTGTAGTTTTGTTGTTCACTTTGATAAAAGGAATTGATGAAGACCCAAACATATGGAAAGATATTCCATGTTCATGAATTAGAAGAGAATCAATATTGTCAAAATGTCCATACTACCCAAAGCCATCTATAGATTCAATGTAATCCCTATCAAAATTCCTTTGACATTTTTCACAGAAATAGAAAAAACAATCCTAAAATTTATATGGAATTGCAAAGGATAATCAAAGGATAACCCAGATAACCAAAGCAATCCTGAGACAGAACAAAGCTGGAGGTATCAGACTTCCTGATTTCAAACTATATTGTAAACCAGTAGTAATCAAAACAGCAATACCGGTATAAAACTAGATGCATAGACCAATAGAACTCAATAAAGAGACCAGAAATACACCTTCTCATTATATGGTCAACTAAAATTTGACAAAGGAGTCAAGAATACTCAATGGGGAAAGAATAGTCTGTTTAATAAATGGTGTTGGGAAAACTGAAAAACTACATGCAGCAGAATACATTTTGGCACCTATATTATACCATTCACAAACATTAACTTCAATTTTTTTAGATATGACATCAAAAACATAAGCAACAAAAACAAATACAAATAAGTAGGGTTAAATCAAACTAAAAAGCTTCTGCACAGCAAAAGAAACAATCAACAAAATCAAAAGGCAGCCTATAGAGTGGGAGAAAATATTTGCAAGTCATCTATCTAATTAAGGGTTAATATCCAAAATTTATAAGGAACAACTGAATAGCAAAGAAATAAACTTATGAAAAAATGGGCAGAGGAACTGAACATTTTCCCAAAGACATACAAATAACCAACAGGTACATGAAAAAATACTTGACATCATTAATTATCAGGGAAATGCAAATCAAAATCACAATGAGATATCACCTCACACCTGGTAGGATATCTATTATCAAAAAGACAATAGATAAGTAGTGTTGGTGAGGATATGGAGAAAAGGGAACCCTTGTGCACTGTTGGCATAAGTGTAAATTGGTACAGCTATGGAAAACAGTGTGGATGCTTCTCAAGAAGTTAAAAATAGAACTACCCTATGATCCAGCAATATCCCTTCTGGTTATATCTAAAGGAAATGAAACCATTATCTCGAAGAGTTATATGTACTCCCATGTTCACTGCAGCATTATTCACAATAGCCAAGTTATGGAAACCATGTTAAGTGTCCATCAATGGATGAATGGATAAAGAGCGTGATATATATTATATATCTGATTATTACTTGTTCCTGCTATTTACATGTATATATAATTAATTTATATAATATATAAAATCATTTAAGCATATATATGATGCAATATTTCTCAACCATGAGAAAGAGGATATGCTTCATTTGCACAACATGGATGAATCTGGAGGGCATTATGATAAGTGAAATAAGCCAGAAAGAGAAAGTCAAATGTTAAATGGTATCACCTATATATGGAATCTGCAAAAGCTGAACTCTTAGAAATAGGAAGTAGAAAAGTGGTTTCCAAGGATTAGGGGGTGGGGGAAATGGGAGATATTAGTCAAAAGGCATAATCTTTAAGTAAAAAGATGGATAAATTCTGGGCATTTCCTGTACAGCATGGTGATAATACTGTTATAGTCTTGAAAGTATACTTAGCTAAGAGAGCAGATCTTAAATGTTCTCACCATAAAAAAGAAATGGTAATTATATGACATGATGGAAGGTGTTAACTAACTCTACTGTGGTAATTATTTTGTAATATATAAGTGTATCGAATCATCACACTGTAGACTGGAAAATTACTTAATGTTATATGTCAATTAAATCTCAATAAGGCTAGAAAATAATAAGAGACTTTTTTTTTTGGCAGTGCAGAAAATAAATTTTTTACCTGTTTTGTCTTCAAAGTCTTTATTTCCTCTTCACTTTTGAGTGATTTTCTTCACTGAATATAGACTTCTAGATTGGTGATTTTATTCTTTCAACACTTAACAAGATATTTCATATTCTTTTCTTGTTTGCATGTTTTTGACAGCAAGTGTGATGTCATTCTTTTCTTTCTTCCCCTGCAGACAAGGTCTTTTTCCTCTCTCGCTTCTTTCAAGATTCCCTTTTAGTCCCTTTTTCTCTGGTCTTCTGCAGTTTGAATATAATCTGCCTCGGTGTAGATCTTTTGGTTTTGGGTTTTTTCTCATTCTTTTTTTCTCTTCGTATTTCAATTTTGGGAGTTTTCATAGACATAACTTTAAGTTCAGGAGTTCGTTCCTTGGCCATGTCCAATGACAAGGACCTATCAAAGGCATTCTTCATTTCTGCAACAGTGTTTTTGAGTTTTAGTGTTCCTTTTCATTTTTCCTTAGTATTTCCCTCTCTCTGCTTACATTACTCCTCTGTTCTTGCATATTGTCTACATTTTCTCACTAGAACCTGTAACATATTAATCATACTTATTTTAAATTCCCTGTCTGAAAATTTCCAAGTATGTGCTGTATCTGAGTGATTCTGATTGTAGGGCTTGCTTTGTCTTTTAAGACTATGGTTTTTGTTTGTTTGTTTTGCTTGCCTTTTAACTTTTTCTGAAAGCTGCACGTTATGTATTAGGTAACAGGAACTGAGGTAAAAGACTTTTGGTGTGCAGTTTTATATTAATCTAGCTAGAAATTAGGCTGTGTTTGCCTGTGGTTGTAGGAGTCAGAGACTTCAAATTACTCCAGTCCCCTTGTCTGTCTTCTCTGTTGTGTCTGGCTTCCCCAAGAACACCGCTGTAGATAGAGTTTTTATTTGCAACTTTTTCAGTTATAATCCACTGTTATCATACTGGAACCTGTTAGTGTGGTGTTAAAGTAGGGGATAGGGGAAGCATTCCATAATCTTATGATTAATTCTCAGTCTTTCAATGGGCCCATTTCCCTGAACTGTGAGCTTTACTTTTAGTGGGCCTATGTTCTTGGGCTGTGAATTTCACAAGAGTTTCTTAGCTTTCCCCCCCTCCCTTTTGGTGAGACAGAAAAGCTAGAGGAAGTGGGAGTAAGGTAAGTACTCTTCCCCTGGGTGGGATAACGCTCTGGTAAAGTCTTTTTCCTTTGGAGGTAGGTGTTGTTATGAAGAACCCTCTTGGCATAGTATTTCTCAATGGTAACTTTTGCCCTTTTTCTGTCTAAGCCTAGAAGGGATCTTCCCTAGCTCTTCAGTGTGACAATCTGGAAGCAATCACTGAGGTAAAATGCACACAATTTTGGCCCTCAGGAATGTATTGACTATGCTAGTTCACACTTGGCTTCTAGAAATTTGTCAAAGTTACCATTTAAGTGTTGCTTCCAGTTTAGGGCTCCAATAGCATCTGCTTCAGGTATGCAGTGTTTTGCTGTATGGGCCTCCTGACATGGTCACTTGCTTCTTCAAAGACATCAAGGGACATAATCTTCTTAAAGGACAGATGTAACACACCTATGTAATGTAATCATGTGAGTGACATCCTATCACTTGTCGTAATCCATTGGTTAAAAATGGGTCACAGGTCTTGCTCACACTCAAGTAATGGCATGAATTCCAAGACAGAGATTGTGGGGATCATCTCAGTCTGTCCACAAGGAATTATCCTTTTATGTAATGCTTATAGTGATGGGCTATATCTGCTTGAGCCACACAATGAGAGAAAAATTGCTAAAGGTGAGCCTCATTGAGAAGCGAGATGTTTCTTACACTCACTTTGAAAATTGAAATACTAAAAAATATGTAGACTATATATAAATAGTAATTACACAGTTCTTACACAAGATAATAATTATATAGTTCTTAGCTATTGATTTAGAAAACACAGAAGGAAAAAAGTCACTGTAAAGTCAGTAGATTTTTTAAAGGGATGTTTATCATTTATAATAAATAAATATATATAATTTATATAATTATATAATAAATATATAATATAAATTATATAATTGATAACAGAACATACATACATTTGGAAAATGGTGGCATAGTCATGTAGAAGGTAATGCTGCTAATTTTACAAACCATGGTTGGACTATTTACAGATTTGTAGAGAACTTTTTTCATAATTCTGTTCTGTTCTCAAGGGAGAGCTGTCGTCAACATGAAAACCACTTCCCTAGTGAGAAAAGGAGAAATTCATTCCCAGAAGGAGAAATGCTAAAGGAAAAAAGGAAATACTTCTGACTTTCAACTATAATATACATTACATAACACCAACAGTAGGGAAGATAGATATAATTTTCTTGAAAGATTGCAAATCAGAATATTGATGCACTAAATTGAGAAAAATGCATAATTTTTCCAACTAAAGTTTTTATTTTTTTATTTTTATTTATTTATTTTTTTTAAGATTTTATTTATTTATTTGACAGAGTGAGAGAGAGCGAGAGCAGGAACACAAGCAGGGGGAGTGGGAGAGGGAGAAGCAGGCTTCCTGCTGAGCAGGGAGCCCGATGTGGGACTCGATCCCAGGACCCTGGGATCATGACCTAAGCCGAAGGCAGACGCTTAACGACTGAGCCACCCAGGTGCCCTCCAACTAAAGTTTTTAAAATGTCACATGCATTGTGGGACATATACAGGGGTTGGATGGCCTGGAAGTGTTCACCAAAATAATATCGTGTGCATATTCCTACCCAAAATGGTCTTTGTGGTTAGCTGGTACTTAACACCTGATCATTACTTGCTTCTATTTAAGCACCTAAAGATGCAAAGGAATAAACAAAGCAGCAACAAATCAGAAAAACTAAAGAAATCCACTTCAAATGGATTAACATAATTACTTAAGCCAAGGAGTGATGACAAAGTGACAAAACACACTTGAAACATAGATGTTTTTGTAGCCCACCTTCTGCTTGTACACACCTGTGCATTTTGTAAATGGCTCCATATGCTTAATCAAAAGAAATCTAATTGCCTTAATTTACTTCATCCAAAAGTAGAAGAGTAAATTATATGTTTAATTATAAACTTTCCACTTTGGGCAGCTATAATTAATGACTCAAGGAATTGTGCAATAAGCCAAGAGCAACCTTTTATTACTCCTGAGGTACCTGAACAACACCAGCGTTTCAGAGCCAGTCAGCTTCTATTAGTACGAGAATCAAAGTGCCTACCTGAGGCATTAATCATGAAGCACCTCTGAGCAGAGAGACTTTTAATTATATATGCTGCATACCATCCACATGGATTGCCTGCACCAGGGGATGGTAATAAATGTTTTCTCCTAAGTAATGATGACAACAGAGTTTTTTATTTTTAAAATTTTTTAGCGAATGCCATCCTAAATTCTACAACCTTACTAAGATGTGGTCTCAGGTCTGGAACATGGGGAATTTCTCCCTCTAAATCATTTCTCAGGAAGTCAATGCCTTCTGAGACTGGAGTCTCATTTGTGTTTTCTATTAGAATTGACTTGTGCAATGAGGAGTGCCTTTACACCTAGAGATCCAACTGATATTTCCTTACACATTTAGGATTCCACTTTTAAAAAAAAGTTATTTATATATTTTAGAGATAAAGAGAGAGAATGAGAGTGCATGCATGAAAAGGGGGAGGGGCAGAGGGAGAGGATCTCAAGCGACTCCAAGCTAAGCACAGAGCCCTGGCCAGGGCTCCATCTCAGGACCCATGAAATCATGACCTGAGCCAAAATCACGAGCTGGATGCTTAAATGACTGAGCTACCCAGGCACCCCAGGATTCCATTTTTTTAAGAGAATCATATCTATCTACCATATGGAGAGAGTGACCTTATAGCTTATTATCAAAACCTGGATCTTATTATCTATTCCAGGACAACATACATAAATTGGGAATGTACTGGGAAAAATCAGGAGCCACTTTCCCTCTATATGGAAGAAAGCCAGTTTCGGCCTTGAGCACAATCTACCTATGGATTAGGCATAATATAGCTTTTCTATTTTTGCATGAATAGTACTATTTGTCATAGAGAATGGACTTTGGCATAAAAAAAGATAGATTTGAATCTCAAATATGTCACTTGATAGCTAAGAGATTTCAGACTAGTTATTTAATCTAAGTCTTAGTTTCTTTATCTTTAAAATGAGAAGTCTTAAAGTATTTATGTAATTATTAACTCAGTTGTAGTAATGATAAATAAAGCTTTTGGTATAGATAATGTACTAGATTCTCAGCAATTGAGATTTGTTGCAATGATGTATATATGTGATGTATATAGTACATCTACTTTTGATAATTTTATTCATCTACTCAGAATCTAACTAGTTTAGGCTGCTAATGTAAACTTTAGTCTTAGCATGTAAAAAAAATATTTAAAAAGCAACCTTCTATTGGGGCACCTGGATGGCTCAGTCAGACTCTTGGTTAAGCGTCAGACTCTTGGTTTCAGCTCACGTTGTGATCTCACGGGTCCAGGGATCAATCAGCATGGGGTTATGTGCTCAGCAGGGAGTCTGTTTGAAGAGTTTCTCCCTGTGCCCCCCCACTCGTGTGCATGCGCTCTCTCTCTCTCTCAAATAAATAAATAAATCTTGCATTTTTTTTTTTTTAAAGCAAGCTTTTATTGAAGGATGGGTCTACAGATTATTTTCTAGTTGCATCTCCCCACTCCCTTCCGTTCTCTGCCTTTCTTTGCCCTACTATGTGACTTGGGAAGCTGACATCTAGAAAGTATATCACCTGGGCTCTCTTGCCTGTGGCTTTCAGTTAGTTTGGTCAATGAGAGACAGTAGCAAATGACTGGATCTCAAGAAGAGAAAAATTTCAGGGTATTATTATTCTCCTTCCTTCTTGCTTCACCGTGGTTCCAGCTGTGGCTGTGTTGTTCTTCTTAGACAGTGTTTTTCAAATTGAACACACATTAGAACCATTAGAAGTTTTGTTAAAACGTGGATTTCTGGGTCCTACCCCAAGAACTTCTGATTTAGTAGATGTGGAATGGAATACAAGCATTTGCATTTCTAATAAAGTCTCAGGTAAAGGTGATGCTGATCCAGAACCATCTATTTGACAACCAGTGCTCTTAGATAACAGGTCCCCAGGGCCAGCTTTCCTTCATAGCCATGGCTGTCACTTGTCTCAGATAACACCATTCACTCCTCTTCAGGCCTGGTAAGGTGACAGTAACCCTTCTTCTATTGCCATACCCTGGGTGGTGTCTCACCATCCTCTAGAAGTCCCTTAATGGACGACTTGCCCACACTTCCAGAAGTTCCCTTTCATTATATTATCTTTCATTAGTACTGTTAAGTATGCCATTTTTTTTCTTCCTGGACTGTAACTGATACAGTGGGTAAAGAAATTACTCAAATTAAACATTAAGGATTTTAGAAAATAACTGGATTTGCTGAATTTTAACTTTTTAAAAATTATTTTAGAATTTTATGTCCTAAGTCTGTCGTTTCCATCATAATTCAGACAACTTTCCAAATTCAAATCAGAGAGAATATTGGGTTTCAACCCATTGCATCCACACAGCCCCTCTGAAAATGTAAATGAGACAAAACAACAACAAAGAAGCATTACCCTAAAAGCTTCCATTTCAGATCTATTGCCATTTCCATGATAGTTAAAATTTGAACTGGAGTTGTGACTTCATGTAATGATTTTCTAAAATAGAAATGTCTTAGTCATTTAGTTTCTATAAATGTGTCATTTTCTGAAGAATGTTTTAAACAGCTTTAGTAGTTTAGAAGTTACTCAGCATAGATAATTGCATTATTGTTAAAAACTACTGTAAATTTAGTATTCATCCCCCATTTTCCCTAAACCTACTAATTATGATTAGAAATGTTTTGAAACTTCAAGATTGAGACTTAAATGTCTCTAAAAAGATGAGTTTTCAATCCCCCTGCTCTTATCTTTTGTTTCTGGGTAAGGGGTTATTACCTATGAGAATTATTTTTCCCATTCTGTGAAGAATGTCTGTTTGCTGTTAAAAAGGTTACTCTTAACTGGTCTCTTGTGGACCATTCCAGACAAAAAATGACTACAGTGAGAAGAGGGAAAAATTCTTTGGTATAGTGAAGATACAAACAATTTCTCTATAAGATTTTTTTAAATGAGGCAAAAGTTACAATGAGGATAACAGGGGTCAGCTGCCCTGTGGGGCATCAGCAGTCAGAAGGCTCAATAGCATAGAGCCAACTGTCTCCTGATAGGATCCTAACATCTCCACACCTAAGATTCTTGGGTTCTCGATGTTACTTTGTGGAATTTTGAAGAATGATGTCTCAACCATCAAAATAAATTCTAAAAAAGCAATCTGACATTTTTTCAAAGTAATGTCAAAAAGGTCTCACCTTTCCCAAGTCCTGGATATAAACAATCCACTCTGTCTAGAATTTCTCAGAGCAAGAAATGGCTCCATTTTATGTTGTATTACATGAAAATTTTTGAGGCCAAAAGGATGTGTGGTGATGTATAAATTTAGAATTCATTGGAGACAACAGAGTTTAAACATCAGCAAAGAAGAGGGCCAAGTACTTGTATCTGAAATTCTAAAATATACCATGAGTTTGTTTCACTTAGAAAGTATCATTGAGGTTTTTTTAAATTGAATTTAATTTTTCTTATGGAATTGGCACTAGCACCAATCTTTTTTTTTTTTTTTTAAGATTTTATTTATTTATTTGAGAGAGAGAGAATGAGAGACAGAGAGCACGAGAGGGAAGAGGGTCAGAGGGAGAAGCAGACCCCCCGCCGAGCAGGGAGCTCGATGCGGGACTCGATCCCAGGACTCCAGGATCATGACCTGAGCCGAAGGCAGTTGCTTAACCAACTGAGCCACCCAGGCGCCCCAGCACCAATCTTTTATTTGAGGTCTCTTAGAGGGATAACAATAAAAGTGACATGCAAAATTTGTTGCCTAAAATCCACAGTGAAGCACCAGATACCAACAATGAAATTAGCATTTTTAAAAATTCTACGGATTAGGTAAACAAAGCAAATATATAAACACACTTCCATTTTAACCATCTCTTTGTGACTAATTTCAAAATTAATTGTACCACAATCAGAAAATTTGGGCTATTGAGACTTTCCTTACGGTATAAGTCAATTCTGTTCATGTTCCATGATTGCTTGAAAAAAAATGCTTTGTATACCTATTAGATTTGGAATTCAACATATGCCTGTTAAGTCAGGCTTATTTATTGTAATTTCTTATCTTATTGGCTTTAATAACTTGGTCCTGCTAATTCTATCAGTTTCTAAGAAAGATGTGTTGAAGTTACTATTTGTAGGTTTGTTCGTTTCTCCTAGTAGTTCTCTCAATGTTTGTTTTACACAGTTGGTTGTTTTGTTTTGGGTCCAATCAGTTTTAAGGTAGTTGTTTCTTCCTAGAAACAATTTGTTTTTTATATCACAGACTCCTCTCTTTCTTTCATATATCACATCTTATCTATCAGCAAATCCTGTCTGATCAAACTTTGTAATATGAATTCCACCATTTCTGACCATTGCCAACATAGACCCTCTGGTTGCAGCCATTACAATACTGTATTTCTTCTCGATTATTGCCATAGCCCCCTAACTCTACCGCTTCCACTCTTGCCCTCCTAGGGTCTATTCTCAACAAAGTTCCTCCACTTCTTCCAAGAGGCTACAGAATCCTCTGCAGTCAAGGCACTGTCCCTTGTGAAAGAACCCCACAGAGCAGCTCTATATTTGCATTCAATGGGGTCCTATAAATGTCAGTAATCCTGGAATTGTTTTTATGTTAGGTTCTTAGCTTATAGTTTTTATACCATTATAAATTTGGACCCATATCTACAGATGGTGAGGGCCTGAGGTTTTCATTTATGGGAGGGGACTTTTTTTTTTCCCATCCAAGGAGGCCTAGTGAGATGGCTACCATTTTTGCTGCTTCCCAGGGATAAAGAATGCAGTTGTCCTGTTTAAGGTGAGTGAGTGGGAACTTGAGTGCAGCCCTTAATTAGGGGTGTTTGTTCTTCCGCTTCATGTAAGTCTCTGTCAAGTCTCCAGCCTACAAGGATGGCAGAGCCCTAGTCCTTCACCTTCAAGGTCCGAGTCTATAACTGAATCATTGTGAGATGACACACCTTCAGCTTATCCTTAACTTTTAATTTCATATCAGGAACCCAGAAATCTGCCTGTATTTGTTTCCAGCTAGGCTATGTATTTTGGTGTGTGTGTGTGTACTTTTAGATATTTTTAATCTGGAGTTTCTATCCATAGTTTGTAGCAGGAGAGTAGTCCTTTGGTGACAACTGAATGTACTCTGCTTTAGGTTCCATAATAATTCTCATTCATGTTCTTAGATGTCTTTAATTAGATTAGGATGAAATTTACAATTAATTCTCAATATTTTTCTAACCATTATTTAATCAATTAAAATCTTCAGCAAACTTTTTTTAAAAGATTTTTTATTTATTCATTTGAGGAGAGAGCATGAGCGAGAGCATGAGCAAGGGGGTGGGCCAGAGGGAGAGGGAGAAGCAGATTCCCCACTGAGCAGGGAACCTGATGTGGGGTTTGATCCCAGGACCCCAGGATCATGACCTGAGCTGAAGGCAGATGCTTAACTGACTGAGCCACCCGGCACCCCTTAGCAAACATTTATCGAATATTTTATGCCTGGAGGTATGTTAGACCATGAGGATTCTATAGCTAACAAAACATACCCCTTCCATGCCCTCATGAACTTAAAGCATAGTGGAAGAAATTGATATTAAACAACAAATAAAGAAAGAAATAAAATTACAAATTGTGATGAATGAATCCATGTTATGAATAAAGTCATCTTGGGGAAGAAATAAAGCAAAACTGGGATAAGGAATCTAATTTAGATGGGGTGATTGGAAAAGACTTCTATGACCTCCAAGAAAAACCAGAAAACAGTTTCATAGAAATGCCTATTACAGTTCTGAATCATTTATTAGTGACCTTTAGGACTAGAGGGTGTGATATTTGGAATTAATTAAGAAAAGGCTCAGATCTCAGATTTTACTCAATGGACCTCAGTCATTACATGGGTTCAAATATACCTTAGGTTGAATGCCACTTGGTTGATGTTAGAGGTTACACACAGGAAAAAAACAAACCACAAAAAATCTACAAATATTATATGGCTAGTATGTGATTCCTACAGATAGTAGTTGACATATGATTTAAAATGGTTTTTCACCTTTTTTTGGAAACTGGTATTTTTTCAGTTTCACTGAGGTGTAACAGACAAAATTATAAGATATTTAAAGTGTACAACATGATGATTTGATATATGCATATATTGTGAAAGTATTCCCGCTATAGAGTTAATTAACAAATCCATTACCTCACATATGTACGTTTTTTTTTTCTTTTTCTTTTGGTGAGACCATTACATTCTCTTTTCTTAGCAAATTTCAATTGTATAATACAGTGTTATCAATTATATAATACAGAGTTATCAAGCAAATTTCAATTATATAATCACCATGTTATACATTAGATCCTCAGACCTTATAACTGAAAGTTTATACCCTGTCACCAACTTCTCTTTATTCTCCCACCCACCAGCCCCTGGCAACCACTTTTCTACTCTTTGTCTTGGAAACTGTTATGATTTTAGTCTCAGCTCATGTTTATGGACACGTATATTTGAGAAATGCTATATACTGTATCTCCTTTTATAAATATTCCAGTGCAAATTAGTATAACAAAGGTCTGAAAAGCCTTGAAGACTTTAACTTCATTTAAGGTAGCATTTATCAAACTTATTTGGCTATAGAATGTTGTGGTAGAAGGATTGAAGTCCCTGTTAATTACTGGCTGGCAACCAGGGCTTATTCTCAGCTCTAGAAAATGTCCTCAGGCTCTAGGCACATGGCTCTTTCAAAACAGAGCAACTCATTTAGTCCAAACTAGTGAGAGTGTCTCTCTTTAGTCCAATAAGGTGGAATCTTACATAATGTATCTTACTTATGGGAGTGACTTTCCCATTATCCTTGTCATATATTATAACCTAATCATGGGAGTGTTATTCCATCATATTCACAGGTCATGCTTACATGTATGCAAGGTGCGTACACTAGTGGGAAGCTAACTTGGGGGCCATCCCAGAATTCTCTTTAGCACAGGGCCACATCCCCTGCCTGATTTGGAGGGTGAGGGCCTGCGAAGAGGTGAGCCTCAAGCATTATAAAGACTACTACTCTCCTTATAAAGCCTACAGGAGAAAGGAATTTGATAATTTATCACTAGAAAAGGAAAATCTTTAAAGAACTTTATCACTGAACTGGTGTGCCTCTTTTTCCCCTAATAAGTATGAAATGATCATTTCCCCCACTTTATTGCAACAGAGATGAATTTGAAGCCAAACTACATATTATTCTTGTCTTCAACATTTTCCCCCCTATTTCTGGATGACCCTTTTGAGGGTGAAATTTATAATAATTTTGAAGAAAGGTTTATGGGATTATGAGGGAAAGAAATGTAAGTTACATGCTTCAGAACCTGACTCTTCCTACCTACATTACAAAGCATTCTTCTTTTCTTCCTCAGAAGTAAGGTTATGAGAGAGGTGGAAAAAGATGAGAATAAAGTAAAGAAGAAAGAAAAACCAAAGCAAATACATAGAAAATAAATGAAGTGAGAAAATTGAAAAGGAATTTAATAATGGATTGCGATAAGGACATTTGTCCCCTTCACCACTGGGCAGGGTACAGAATGAGGTGTCCCTAAGGGAGAATGTGGATGCCATCTCTTCACCTTGTAGTTCCTCAGGAGTATTGCCCAATGAGGTGAACTAATTCTTACTGCTTTAGGGAGAATGCCTCCTAGACTAAGACTACTAGTTAAATTCATTATAGATACTCTACCTTAAAAAACAAAGAGAATTGAGATATGGGGTTAGCATTTTGAGGTTTAGCTCCTGGTGTTACATATTAAAATGTAATGTATACATATTAAAAACTAACCTACAAATAAAATATGATGTAATACATACTAAAATATGGGAGGCCATTGGCAGAAGTAATTTTTTTTTTTTAAAGATTTTATTTATTTATTTGACAGAGAGAGACACAGCAAGAGAGGGAATACAAGCAGGGGGAGTGGGAGAGGGAGAAGCAGGCTTCCTGCTGAGCAGGGAGCCCGATGCGGGGCTCGATCCCAGGACCCTGGGATTATGACCTGAGCCGAAGGCAGACGCTTAACGACTGAGCCACCCAGGCACCCAGAAGTAATGTTTTGAAGAAGTGGAGACAACTATACAAAGAAGGTGATATTTTCCTACATCTTAAAGAACGAAGTGTTTTAGGTAGAGAGTGGGCTGGCACGCAAGTGGGTGGGAAAGATCAAAGTTGGTGAGTTTAGTACACCATTACAGTGTGATAAATCTCAAAGCTCAGGTGTAAGAATCACCTTAATGAAGAGAAGTTTCATCAAGTAAATTAACAAAGACAAGGTTAATTTGTGCTATTAAATGAGTTCTTGGTAGCAGCCCGTTTTTCATGTGTTAATCATAAAAAGAGATAAGTTAGTATTAGTGAAAAATCAATTGGAAGGAAAGCAAAGTACATCTGGGAGATTATGTTCCATTCAGTGAGTCCCCTGACCAGCCCACAAAAGAAATGAGAATAGCTTCACAGTGGCAATTTCTTTCTCTCTCTCTTACTCACTTAGGCATGTGCATAGTAAATATAAATTTCATTGAGGAGACAGCTTGTTTGTGGCTTGCCTAGAGCAGAGCCACAAGGGATGGGGATGCTTAAACCTGATGCCCCTTTTATGCTCATCGAAATGAGTCCTGGGAGGCTTCTTTATCTTAACAATGCTCTGCTAGCCTAAAAGGACCCTTTTTTTTTTTTTTTTTTTAAGATTTTATTTATTTATTTGACAGAGAGAGACACAGTGAGAGAGGGAACACAAGCAGGGGGAGTGGGAGAGGGAGAAGGAAGCTTCCCATGGAGCAGGGAGCCCAATGTGGGGCTTGATCCCAGGACCTTGGGATCATGACCTGAGCCGAAGGCAGATGCTTAATGACTGAGCCACCCAGGCGCCCCATAAAAGGACCCTTTTAAAATCCAGATGATATAATTTATCTCCTCAGGAGATGTATGTTTACTATACATTACTTGTTCTATAGCTAAGGGAGAACGATAGTAGTCTGAATGCATTATTCCATTTGATGCAATATCTTTTTATCAAGATTTTTATGGGTCTGATTTATGGAGTTATTTTATGAAGCCAACATATGGCAGGCTCTTGACCTCAAGGCTCTGTACTCAATATCTTGCAAGGGCATATTATTATTATTAGTCTTCACATTACTTTTTTATTCATTTCTTTTTGACACAGAACTGATATATAAGTTTACTGTAAGTAGTTATTGGTAAAAAGAATTTATTAAAAAGTTCCCACTATTTCCAGCAGTATCTAAAAATAAGCACTAAATATTTTATATATACACAAAAATAGTTGATATTCTATATACTTGTTTATTATTGCTGATGTTGCTTAATAAATAATTTTTTATATATCCAAAATGTATATATCCAAAACGGTGGTTCTTCACATTTCAGAGGGTCATAGGCTACTTTTAAAATGGATGTAAGTCCAAGCATAGAAAATTTTGCATGTAATTTTAGAGAGCTTATGAATTCTCTAAAGCATAAGGGGCTATATGGATTTGACTTGACTCAATACATTATTTTTAGTTTATTTGTATATTAGATATTTTCTGTGGCTTTGGAGCCCCCTTAGTCTCTATTTCTGGGAAGTTTTTCCACTCATTGCTTTTTCAGAAGGAAGTCTAGTAAGTATACTTAATCCTCTCTCTTCTTTTCCAGCTGACTAGACTAGGGTGGGTACATGATACAAGAAAGTCTATTCACTAGCTGGCTAGGAACCTGTTCCATTTTTTCCCTCTAGGAAATTTGAACTCAGAAATGTGTAGATTCTAACTGAGGAAAGACATGAGATCTATTATTGGAAGTGCCTTGTGAGTGACACATAGAATAAATAAGGGTAAATCTACAACTAAACACCCCAAAGTGAAAAGTGTTAATATAAGAGATAAAAAGAAAATATTAAATCTACACCGCTCCCCCTGCAAAAAAAAACCCCAGATCACCTACAGAAGAATAATAAGAAATGTGTGGGGAGACATTTAGTGGTGGCAGTGGATGCCAGAAGATATTGAAGGAATAGCCTTAAGCTGGAAGCTTAGAATTTATTGCAGCAAAAATGAGGATGTCCAGACATAGTGTTACTGCAGTTTTTTCATTCAAAAGCTAGCTCACCATGTGTCACTCTAGAGTTGTCGTCCACTAGTCAACACATCCTGTCCATGCATTCAGAGCTCCCAATGGCTTTGTGGGTTGAGATACTTAAGGAAAACCTCCTATATGAAGGACCAAAGGAAACAAATATATAGAAAAAAAAAAAAGGTCATAGAAAACAAAGGCAAACTGGAAGCCAAAGAAATCATCAAAGAAAAAAAAATTTAGTTGATCAGGGATAAGGGATGATCCCAGGGTCCTAAACAAGAGCAGGATGCTACAAAAGAAACATTCCCACAGCAAATAAACACCCTTAACTATTAAAAATTATGGTACTAGAAATGAAAGATGTAATAGAGAGTTTGTAATATAAAATTGAGAAACTCCCCCAGTAAAGAGAGTTAAAGATTAAAAATATAACAAACGAGATAAAAGAATTAGAAGATCAATTCCAAATTTTTCACAAAAAAACAAAAAGAATTCCAGAAAGGGAAATAGGGAAAGGAATTCTCCAGGATGGAAGGACCTGAGTTTAGAGATTTAGATGGTAAACAAGTAACAACAAGATTTGCCCCATAGTTGTTGGCTAATTATAAAGCTGTAATTGTTGGGACAGCATAATTATTATGACAAAAAAAGGATCTCAGAAAAGGATCCAGACATACACGGAAAGTTGATAAGTGAAAAAGGTAATTCTAGAAATCAGTGGGGAACGTTTAAACTCTTGGATAAATATATCAGAGATAATTTGTTATTTATAAAGAAAAAATAAAATCAGATTTCCACTTCACGTCATACATAAGGATAAATTTCAGGTGGTTTAAAATCTAAATATAAAGAAGCAAAACTTTAATACATGAGAAGAAAGAAATTTTAACCTTGGGTTAGGAATTATTTTCTTGAACAAGCAAACTAAAAAGTACATTTTATACAGGAAAAGATCAAGAGGTTTGAGTATAAACAATTTAAATATTTTGTTTAAAAAAAGACATCGCGGGGCGCCTGCGTGGTGCAGTCTGTTAAGTGTCCAGCTCTTCATTTCTGCTCAGGTCGTGATCTCAGGATTGTGAGATTGAGCCTGGAATTGGGCTCCATGCTCAGGGCAGAGTCTGCTTAAGACTCTGTCTCCCTCTCCCTCTGCCCCTACCCGCTGTGCTCTCTCTCTCTAAAATACATAAATAAATAAATAAATATTTAAAAAATTTTTTAAAGACATCATAAGTAATATCTAAAGACAAACCAGAGGGAAGGTAATTACTATGTATATATCCAGGATTTGTGCTCTACTGACCAGTAGGAAAAAAAAAAAAATGGAAATATGAGCAAATGAATTATAGGAGCAAAATACAGACAAGGAAACCGGAAGCTAGTAACCATTAAGAAGTTCTCAAATTTAGTGAAAATCAGAGACATGCAATATGAAGTCAGAGTAAAATATTATTTCACACTAAATAAACTGGAAATATTGTGAAAGTCTATACCAAATATTGGCAAAGATATGGTTAAATGTTGGTATCTGCTACTCTTGAGTATGAATATCAATAGAATATCTTTTTAAACATTTCTGTACTTGCCTGTTTTAAAAAACATAATTCATAATTAAAATTTTTGAAGTGATTATTTTTCTCTATGTCTTCAAACAAGCTGAGTATCACAAGGATTATCTACATACAGTTGTAAAGAACTCTTGTTTTCTGAAAGCATTTTGGCTTTTTGTTTAGGGTTAGGCTATTACTACTAGCAGCTTTCTAATTTTTTCTAACACTTCAGTGTTGGTATATTTTTTCTAGAAAATGATCTGTTCCATTGATATTTTAGTATTCTTTAAACAAGAGTTGACATTGTAAATTCTAATAATTTGAAAAATCTTGTTAGTGTCTGGGTTACATTTTCTTCCTCATTTTTATTATGGATTCATGGTTTTTTTCTTTAGTTTTTACTAACCTTGCTAGAAGTTTGTTTATTTGTTGTTTTTTTAAAAAATCTAGTCTTTTGATTAGTGAATTAATTCTATTTGTTTCTTTTTCTTTCAATAGTCTCAAAAGCTGTGCGGAGCAGTATTTCTAAAATGATGCTTGTTTTAATATAACTGTAGAGGTCCACCCCCACACAGGAGTCTCTCCAGGCTTTCTTTACTACCACTAACTTCCTCTAGGTCAAGGGTTTTGTTCCCTATTTGGGGAGGTCTCAAGTCTTTGAAAAGTGGGAGGGATTCCCTTGCAGGGAAGTTCTAATGGGATTTAGTTCATCTCAGGATGTGGATGAGCATTCATTTTGCTAGAAGATTCATTGATTGTCTGTAGGAAACTGGAGATGGATGCCCCTCTCCAATGGGAATGAGGATTGCTCACATGGCTATTCAGCCAAGGGAACTTTTACTTAAAGGAAAGCAATGACAAGCTGATCTTGGCAAGATTGAAGAAGCTCCTTGGCTAGCAACAGTCATTGCAATGCTTGGCTAGCTCTACACCATGACTCCATTTACTTTTTTAATCCCCCCCACCCCTTCTGCTGTGTTCACCCAAAGGGTAAGCTCACTTGTTCCTTCAACCTCTCTTAAGGTCATACTCCACTTGTTTTCCTTATTTACGCTTAGGCCAGGTGACCGCACAGACTTCTAGTCTCCAGCCATATCTTGTCATGGTAATAAACACCATACCTTGCCTCCTTTAGGACTTTTCACTTTTAATAATAAAAAAACTTTTCCTTTTCTTAAAAAAAACCCACAAAAACCCCTTATGAAATAAAAAAGTTCAGAATTTCAAAACCATTTTTCTTCTCTGTGGTCCTTGTGAGCCTATTTTGGATGTCAAAAAAAATCATCTAAATGCAAATAGCCATATCAAATATTGAAGATTCCTTTTTTCTCTTTGCTTTCTTGCTATTTACAAAATCAATTCTTGAGGCCACATGGGTTTCTCTCATTGACCAGGGGGAAGGATTATGTCCAAGGAAGCAAAGGAAAACTAAGGAAAAAATTAATATTTCAAAACATTAGTTTGTTACATTGATATTTGTAGAGCTCTGTTTTCTCTTGAAAACACTTCCTTTTACTTTCCCATTTATTAACTCCTGTAACCTCAGGCATGAATGTTAACACAGAGACAGGCTGAGCTCAGATCCTGGGGTCAGTTACACATGGCTTCTTCTCCCTGACTTTGAGCATAAACTGGGCTTTGCCTTTAATGCTCAGTTTATTCATTTGCAAATGTGGGCTAATAACAGTACCTAGTTTATAGGTTAAATGATAAGCATGTGTAAAATACACACTGGATTGTATGTAAGCACTTACCCTTTCATCTTTATCAATGTCACTTCTCAAGAAATATCTCCCGGGGCATCTGGGTGGCTCAGTCATTAAGCGTCTGCCTTCGGCTCAGGTCACGAGGATCCAGCCCCACATCGGGCTCCCTGCTCCGTGGGAAGCCTGCTTCTCCCTCTCCCACTCCCCCTGCTTGTGTTCCCTCTCTGTCAAATAAATAAATAAAATCTTTAAAAAGAAAAAAAAAATCTCCTAATATCTCAAAACTTTACCATTTCCCTGTTCCTTTGCCACTCTGTATCACTCACATTTAATTTTTAAATATCAAAATCATTTACACCTATATCTACTCTCCCAGTTTTGAGGATACGAGATAGGTGTTTTTCATCTGTGTAAATCTCCCACCCCACTTGTGAGAGCAAGTATCTCACACTGGAGTTTATTTTAAAGCTTTTTACTTTTTACTAGCTTGTCAAGAAAATAGGTCATCACACATGATTTTGAGGAAGTAGGTAAGTATAAACTAGAGACAATCAACCAGAGTTATCATTTTAGTGTAATCACTTCAATAAAGTCTTAAAAAAATTCCTTTTATTGAAGAGAAGAGAATCAATCAAAAAAGCACACCTTATGCATATATTTTAAATTATTGAACAATTAAGAAATCCCTCTATTCCTTGTCTCAGCCTCTACCACCCTCTTCTCAAAGGTCCTCAAATGACGGTTTTTTTCTGGTTTTTATTTTTTTGGTTTTGGGGTGGGTTTTTTTTTTTTTTTATACTTCCAGGGTTCAGAAGTCTAAAATCAATAATTTGGCAGGACTGTATTCCTCCTGGAGGCTTCAGGGGGAAAATGATTTCCTTACTTTTTCTAGTTTCTGGAGTTCATTGGCATTTTTTGGATTTTGATCTCTTTTTTTATTTTCCCAAAATACATCACCTCAACCTTTGGTTCCATTGCATGTCTCCTTCTAACTTTGACTCTTCCTGTTTCCCTCTTATAAGGACCTTTGTGATTATAATGGGCCCACCCAGATAATCCAGGATAATCTCCCTAGCTCAAAGCCCTTAATTTAATCATATCTACAAAGTTTCTTTTGTATGTAAGGTCACATTCATCTTTCTAAGGATTAGAACATCAACATCTTTAGGGGAATAGTATTCTGTCTACCACAGTAAACATTAACGTGACATTTATTTATTTTATTTTTTCTTCTCATAGATATTTTTAAATCATTTTATTTTATTTTCTTCATTATAAGTGTGCTCTTTAATCCACATCCCCTATTTTCCCCATCCCCCACCTATCTCCCCTCTGGTAACCATCAGTTTGTTCTCTATAGTTAAGAGTCTATTTCTTGATTTGTTTCTCTCTTTTTTTTCTTTTGCTCATTTATTTTGTTTTCTTAAATTCCACATATGAGTGAGATATAATGGTATTTGTCTTTCTCTGATTGACTTATTTCACTTAGCATTATACTCTTGAGCTCCATCCAGGAACCTTTCAATGATATAGATTAGTTTGCCTATTTTTGAATGTTATGTAAATGCAGTCTTTATATAAATGTACCCTTTGATGTCCAACATCTTTCACTCAACATTCTATTTGTGAGGTTCATCCACATTGCTGCACATTGCAGTAATTTGATGGTTTTCATTGCTGCATGGTATTCCATTGTAGTAACATACACAATTTATTCATTCTATTGCTGACGAGCTTTTAAAATTTTATTGTTTTTAGTCATTATAATAAATTGTTATAAATCATCTTGTACATCTTTTCTAATACCTGTATGCATGTGTGCTTTATGGAATTTCTGGGCCAGAAATTTAAAAAAGTTAAGCATATGCTTTACTTTAGTAGATGCTTCCAACCAGATTTTTAAAGTGGTGTACTAATTTATACTTCCACAGGAGGGTAGAAGAGTTTCAGTTGCTCCACATCCTTGGCAACATGTGGCATGTGTCAGTGTTTTACATTTTAGAGAATATATGATGGTATTTTATTGTGTGTTTAGTTTGCATGTCTACCACTGTTAGCATTTTTTGATATATCTTTTGCTCATTGTGTAGCCTGGTTTTGTAGAATGCCTTCTCAAGGTTTTGCTTACTTTTCTGCTGTGCTAGCTATTATTCTGTCATTGATTTTTCTGAATTCTTTATGTATTCTGGATTAAAATTCTTGGTTTGTTGTATGTATGGCAAATATCTTCTCCATTCTTGTTCTTTTAATCTCCTAGTGGTAACTATTGATAAATAGAAGTTCTTGACTTTAACAGAGCTCAATTCATCATTTTCTTTCCTTTATGGGTGGTGTCTTTGTGTTCTTTGTAAGATATTTTCATCTACCTTAGGATAAAAATGGCTTTCTTCTATGTTGTCTGCTAGAAACTTTATTGTTTTTCCTTTAAGTTTAGATCTTAAATCTATAAGGAAATGAATTTTGTGTATGCTAGGACGGAAAGGTCAAAATTCCATTTCTTTCCATAAGAAAGATTCTCTATTCTATTACATTGGATTTTTCTTTAACTATCTTTAAGTATCTTCCATACTCTTCATTATTGTAGCTTTTATAAGCCTTTTCATCTAGTATCTTTATTTTTCTTCATTAAGATAGTAGCAGCCTAATTTTGTCTATTTCCATACTTACAATATGACCTTCTTTGATGCTGCTTTATCTGCCTACCATTTCAAATCCTTACTCTTTCACAGCCAAATTCCTTGGCAGAGGATATATCACTGCTTTTTACTTTCTTCCTTCTGGGATCTTGACCCTTTAAGTGCTGACTGGCCATTATGGTGGCTCCAAGCTCCCATTTCCTTCCTTCCTTCCTTCCTTCCTTCCTTCCTTCCTTCCTTCCTTCCTTCCTTCCCTCCCTCCCTCCCTCCTTTCTTCCTTCCTTCCCAGCTCTGTACAATTGCTAAGAGTTCTGGCTTGTTTCTCTGACTCTTAGCTCTCCCCTTTTTGCTCAGCTTTTTGGACACTTGGTCCTGTTATTCTTAAGAATAATAAGTATTTTGAGCAAAAACGAAGCACACAAAGTTAGGTTCACATAAATGTGTTATTCTTCTTTCCAGAATTTTGATTTCTCAAATTCTGGCTACCTCGGTGGCTTTCCAGTGCCTCACATAGCTGATTTTTTTCAACCAGATTTTTAATTGTTTCTGGTGGGAAGGTTGACTACAAGCTAGTCTGACATAACCAGAATTGGATGTTCTCAATATATTTGTATATATTCTTTCAAAAACCAATAGAGGTGTATATTTAATATAAATTTTGATGTCCTGTCTATTTTCAATATTCACAAGCCTTTCTCACCTTGTTACAAATTTCATAAACATAATTTTTAATACCTGAATCATATTCTATTATATGGGTAACCCATGAGTTAACTATTTCCTCAATATTGAGATCTTTGTTTGGATTCCAAAGTTTAACTATTAAAAGTAATTAGAGGAAAAGTTTTCTCTAATTATAAGAAGTATTCATGAAATATTAAGTTTGAATTGTAGTCATGATGATCAATAAAACCCACATATCAACTATGAGCATGGGTCACTGTGTTAGTTGTTGCAGAGGATACAAAATATATAAAGAGATCCCTGTCGTCCAGACAACATATTTGGAGATATAAAGCATAGATTAGAAAAACAGTATAGACTAGGTTTTCATCAGAACTTCATGAATGGTAGATATAAAAAAATGGGAATAGTCAAAGGGGAGAGAGATCATTTAGTCATTGGAAAGGAAGGAAACACTTTATGAATACAGTGTGATCTGAGATGGATTGGATTTTATTGAATGGAGTGAGGAAGGAAGACATATTTAATTATTTTCTAGTTCCTTTTCCTATTTTTACCTAAGGTTGTTTTGGAGGTATTACTCCTAAGACATGTATGGTTGCATTTTCCTCTGTGTGAAAAAAAATTACCATTGATGGATATTTCATGGTCTATAAATCTGTTTCAGCTGAATAAATACATTTAACCTAAATGGTTCCTGGATCACAGGAAGTTTGCTGACAAACTGCATAGCTGACAACCCACAGTATGCAAATATTAGGACAGTGTTTTGCTTTGCCAATTGAAATAAGAAAAAGTTTATGATCCTTATTTTCTCCCCAGCCCAGAGACAAAGGCAGGAGGATGTGCACATGAACAAATGACTAGCAGTGGGTTGGAGAAGAGATAGTGCACCAAGGCAGAAAATCCCCGAAATCACCAGCGAACAAGAATGTATCAAACACTTGTGTATATATTATTTTATTTTATTTAACTATCACATTACACTGTAGGTAGGCATAAGCATTATTATTCCATCCTTAAGGTTAGAAAATTGTTCAAAGTCAAAATACTGGAAAATGATGAGTCTTCAGTTGGAGTCCATCTGAAATCAAGACCATGTTCTTTTTACTAAAGTATTAGTGTATTAGTTCTATTAACAAAACTATATCCAAAATAAAACCTCTTATATTATTTCATGCGTCTTTATCCACTCTGTTAAAACTCAGGGCCTTTGAGTTAAATTGATTCTCTAGTCCTTCCTATGAAGGGCTTTGCAAGTCCTACAAAGGGTCCTGGCAGAACAAGTCTAGGGCCTGCGCCAGAGTCCTTCCCTTTACTCCGTTACCACAAGAGTGACCATAGTAAGGCACAATAAACATACAATAAATATTTTATCTTTGCTAATATCCATTGTGGGTAAGATTGCAGAGGCACACACTTTGCTGGAAGCAATGTGAATTGGTTTAGTACTTATGGAAAACATACATAAATATTCTGTCAAGAAACATAAAAGTGTTTATTCTCATTGGCCCAGTAGTTATTACTTCTGAGAACGTATGCTAACTAAATAATTTAACAGATGGCAACACTATAGACAGTGTTAGGCTTTTTCAGATTGCAAGGAAGAGACATATCAGGTTATATAAGGAGATGAGGCCTGTGATAAGGACGTGGAAGCCCAGAGGACCTTCTCAGCAGCTGGGAAGCAGGGAGAGTTTCGTCGTCATTCTCAACAGAACCTCTAGTGGGCCAAAAACAGTCTTCCTGGCCTGACTTTCAGAAGGCCACACTATTGCTCCCCCCTTGACTGCCTCAGCTTCTGTGTCTAGCACTACCTCTCTCAGAGTCTAACATTTCTGCTGTGAAAGGGTGTCCAGCTCTCTGTTTTAACTCATTACTCATTTATAACAGCAAACCCCTTTTGACAGCTTACGATGTGCCAGTCATGGTTCTAATAGCTTAGCATGTTATAACTCATTTAATTTTCACAGTGCTCTTATGAAGAAGGTATTTTTATTATTACCATTTTATAACTGGGGGAAGTAAGGTACTGAGAAGTTAATCAATGCGAACAAATCCCCCAGACAGAAAATAAGGGCACCAAGTTTCAAAACTAGGCACTTACTCAATGTACTGTACTGCTTCTCGAAGGAGGATGTGGTTGAGAGCCGTACACATGTATTTGAGAAACATTAGCACTAGCTTGGAATGTAAATCCATTGGGATAAACGGGATCACTCAAGAAGAGAGCATAAAGAGAAAAGAGGGACAAGAAACGAGTCTTGAAAAATGCCAACATTGGAGATACAATAGAGGAGACACAAGAGCGGAAGAGACTTAGAAGGAGCAGCAAGTGAGGTAGAAGAAACACTTGGGTGAACATTCTTCCAGAAACTAAGAGAAAAGAGCATTTCAAGAAGAAGAAAAGGGCCCATTGTTTTGAATGCTTATTATATATCACATAAGATAAAGAGAGAAATGTACCCATTGGACTTTTCAACCCGGCAATCAAGAGCATCTAGAATTATGGCTGCGTAATGAAGACAGAAGTTGTACTTGAGTGGAGATAAGGAAATGGAAGTGGTGTGTGCTGCAACTCCCTGGGGATTTGACTATGAAAGAGACTGGGGACTTGGAGTGATAGCTGGAGGAGGAAGGGATAACAAGGGAGGATATGTTTGTTTTGAAAGGGAGGGAGAGGCGGGGGGGCGGGGACAGATGGACGAATCTCAAGCAGACTCCCTGCTGAGCACAGAGCCCAACTCAGGACTCAATCTCAAAACTCTGAGATCATGACCTGAGCTGAAACCAAGAGTCGGATGCTTAACCGACTGAGCCACCCAGGTGTTCCCAGGGAAGATACGGTTTTAAATATGGAAGGAAGACATTGGAGTATGTTTGTGTGCTCTGGGGAATGATGCAGTAGAAGATGAGTAAAATAGAAACACGAGCGAGAAAGGAATGACTGATACTTTAAAATTTTGGAAGACAAGAGGAAAACAGAGGCAGAGCCCAGGTAAAAGTTCTTTCTGTGTTAGGAGGAGTAACGCTTTCTCCACTGGACTAGAGATGAAGGGGGAGATGGATATAGAGGCAGGTATGAGAAGGTGAGGACTGTGGTCTTTTTATGTAATCAATAACGCAAGAAGTGAAGCCATCCATTAAGGATGGAAACAGACAGTTTAAGAGGTTGAGGTCAAAGAATTATAGCAATTAGAGTAATTAGCAAGGAAGTGCTAGTAATAGGAATAAGTGTTCAGTTGGTATGATGTTTGAAACCGGTATTTCAGCTGTGATGCATTTTCTCTTTCTGACAAGATCAGGGCTATGTTCTGATAATTGGTCTTTGAAAATTTTGTTAATTAATGATATAGCATAAAGATGGGGGTAGTTTAGCCTCCAGGAACTGGGATGTTCTTGGTCTGGAAGTTGGTCTGCAATGTGTATGCATCTCCTGCTCTATTGTAGAAATGATCAACAAGCTGAGCCCAGTGGCGGGTGGGGTGTGGGAATCCAAGGAGGGAGAACAGGATTTTGACTGTAATTTGAGAGCCTCTTAACCCTCACTTGAAACCTGAAAGTCTGCGAGAACTATGATACACTCTTTGTCCGCCAAATTTCTCTTTGTTTTTTTCTTTGAAATACATTTATGTGTGTCACCATGTTTTGAATTCTGGAGCTACAATTCTAGTCTGCACATCAATTTACTGGAGAACTCTGAGTGCCATATCAGCCTCTTTGCTCCTCCTCTCCTTCCACTGCATCCTATACAACATTTTCAGGATAACATCTCCAAGACCTCATATTTATCACATTCTCCAACATTTATAACAATTTTCAATTTATGTCAGAATAAAACTGAATTTCTCTGGCCTGAATTCAAGGCTATCCATAATCTGGATCCAGGCTGCCAGTCCAGTCTCATTTCGTAATTTTGTGTATGACATTCTCGTAGTGAAGAAAGGCTTGGGAAGTGGCCAACTCCAAGTATGGATCCTGCTTCTTAACTTCCTATGACCATGAGAAAGTTGCCTAACTTTTATAGATTGCAGTTCCTCATCTTTAAAGTGGTTTTGCTCATTGTCTGAGGTAGTTTTAAATATTAAATGAGTTGATATATTTGGTGCATCCCACAGAGGTCCAGGTACATGTTTAGCCGTAAAAAAATAGGTCTATTCATTGTTCAAATTACTGTTTTTAGCAACTGGAGTATGGCATTTAATTCATTTACTGTTCATCAGTGAGCTTATTATCTATATTCTCTTTGTATAATTACAGGTAAACACTGAATATTTAGGGTTAACATTTAAAATTTTCAGAGTTAACTTTTATTTCAACACATTTTTCAGAAGGATCTGAGCAGTTGATTAGGATGATGTTCTTTTGGAAGTTTCGATTATATTAATTAGCACTCCAATTGAAATTCATTTTCTTAAAACCTTTTAAAATGAATTTATATGTTGAAATTTATATGTATTCTCTCACTTCATTCACTCATTCTCCCATTTATTAATTTGTTCAACAAGAATTTACTGGAAGTCTGTTTTGTTAAGCACACACTTTGGGAAGGGTGTAGGGAACATGAAGAGTAAGATGAGAATCTGGCTGAGATAGCTAGTTGCCCCCAAATATCTGTTCTCCATTATTCTATGGAAGTAGAATTTTGAGCTGAGCCTATGTAAATAAAGATTACGTTTCCTAGTCTTCTTCGCAGCTAAGTGGTTATTTGACAATGTTCTGCTTAATGTGAAGTGTATTAAAGTGATGGGTGACACATTTCCAGAAACTTCTTCATAAGAAAATTTGAGGATTCTCTTTGCCCTTTTCTCCCTCTCTTATTTCTCCAAACAGCAATTTAGATTGTAGAGTGATGTCTAGATCTCCATCTTGGATCATGACGATGAAGGCCATGCTCCTGGGAAGTGGAGACCAAAGGCTGGAAGCAGACTGTGTTCAGAGACATGCAGAAGGCACCATATCTGTCCTGTACTGGCTACTCCTGGACTGTGTCATGACAGAGAAATGACCCTATTTTACTTAAGCCAAACTTTTTGGATCTGTGTTACTTGAAGCTCGCCCTAACTCTAATTGGTATCCACTCGCAGCCTTTATTCCAAAAGCTTACAACTTCATGGGACAGATGTATTTATATGGAAACTAATTACTTACACCAAGAGGGCTTAGGAAGCTGAACTAATATTACTTTGTTTACAAATGGATTTTAATGTTTTGTTTGTATTTTCAATAATTTTCAGTAATTTAAATACCATTTTCAGTTTACCGGTTTCTATAGAATGCCAGTAGAAATAATTGACAGAAATTTTTTTAACCCGAGTTGTTTACTTAAAAGGATCATATTGGCAATTTTAAAAAATGAATCATAGTTGTTTTGGTATTATTCAAACATACTTTAGGGGTAATAATTTGAATATTTTGGCTGACCATATTATTGAGTAGCTTTGACAGCCAATATTGTGAAATTGGTTTGTGTCTATGGTCACATATAAATGCAGGTGCTAAGACATGAACTGTATTCATAGCCACAGCTTTAATAAAAAAACCTTTTACAAATTCAAGCCCTTAAATGGTTAGCCTATACAAAGGTTGGAAGTGTCGCTTTCATGGTACTTTTACCTCCTTGCCTGAAAAATATTATTTTATGCCATTTAATTTAAATGACAAATATTTAATTAGCATTTGTATAAATATTTTCACTCCTATAATATTTAGCTCTTTCATGTCCATTTAATTCTGTTCAAAGGTTAATTCCTTTTTTGCTATTTGCTCAATGGTGACAGGTAATAAATGGTGAATTATATCCATGATTATTGTTATCAGGAGAAATGATTACATTTATCGAAAACACACATAGCAATAATTTTCACCTTATTCTAAGGATTCACTTTAAAAATTCATAATAAATCTCATAGTCACTTTTCAGGTAATATTTGCTGTATGTCGCTAACATGCAGTAAATGTGAGTAATTTACAAAACCATCTTAAAGTGGCTTCAAAATGAGGTCAGAAAGGAGAAAGTCACATCATTCTAAGTAATCCTTTTCATAAGCTTATTTTTAAAAATTTCTGGAACTTCAAAAAACTATTAACTACAGATTTATCATAAACTCTCACTATTAAGTCTGTTAATAAAACCAGAAATCCAATTTCAAAAGATTGTAAAAATAAGGTTTCCATTATACAACACAAATTTTCACTGGGAAACAAAACCAAAATCTAGCACTACCCCCTGCACCCATTTCACTATCCTATTTTGGGGACATGTGCTTAGCCACTTAAAATATCTACCACCTGATATTCATGCCTAATAAAATTTGGCATGGAAAGCCTTTTGTTTCTGGGCCCTTTGCTCAAAATGTTCAATGTGGTAGATTGTGATACCCTATTCTCACACTGGCTATGGGTTTGGTCATGTGACTGCTTAAGTCAATGGAATTTCAGCACACATGGATACAAGCATGCTTGTACTTTATACCTTGCTCTCTTGGAATGCTTCCACCATCGTGTGAAGCAGTCTAGGATGAGAGAGGGGTCTAGCCATCCCAACTCTTCCATCCATCCCAGCTGGACTTTGGCAAGGTGTCAAATTGGACCATTTAATCATAACTGAGTATCCTGCTGACAAAAACCAAATGAGTTAGCCCAAGCAAAACTAGTCAAAGAATTGCCCACTCAATCTTCAGAATTGTGGGAAATAATAAACTATTGTTGTTTTAATCACAATTTTGGGGTGATTTGTTATGCAGCAATAGATTACTGATGTAGCCTTTAGTTAAGTCAATCCACTCACCTATTAGGCCAATTACTTCTAGGTAATGCAGTGGTGAGTAAGACCAGAGAATTCTGTTGGGAATTAAGCCCATTGCAGCACATCTTTTACATAAAATGAGTTCCTTGGTTGGAGGCAATGTTGATAGAAATCTCTAGGGTGAAGTTGACTTTCTTTTAGACCACAGGTGGTGGTTTTGGCAGAAATATTGTCAGCAAGAAAGGCAAATTCATTTTCCATGAGGATAGATCACTCTATTCCCTCCATGATGAAGGGCATCTAATATAAATGACATAGGACCCAATCTTCCAGGATAAATGATTTTTTTGTGTTCATAAAATCGAGTCATTCTTATTAAATAAGCTAAATAAAAAATAAGTTAATTAAATGAGATTTTAAATTAACATTGAAAAGGGGCAGACACTTTTTTTTTTTTCAATTAAGATGGACTGAGGAAAGGATTGACTTTTTGTCATCTCTTGCATGTAACAGAAAAGTGAATCCAGAACTGCAACAGTCTCTCCACCATTCCAAAAACAGCACCAAGATTTGGAAATGGAATGTTAACACACAGGATAAGTAATTGTAGTTCTAAATCTCAGGTTATGTTTGGTGAGGAGACTGTGCTTATCATGAGGGAATATTTCATAGTGGGTTCATAATAAAGATACTGTTGGTCAGGTGGAGGTAAAGCCCCAGTTATCATTGGGTTGCCACAAAATTTTAAAAAAAAATTCTGCCACAGCAAGGAAATTCCTTGATATATCCCTGTGTCTGGATTAAGTTGCCAGCCAGGCATGAATAACTGGACTCTAATCTGGCAAAATAAACCATAGAAAATATAAAAACTTCCCTTTCCCATTGTGCTGGCCAGAATCCTTCTCTGTCCTATCATCTATCAGAATGTTCTCGGTCATGTCAGCCAATAAAGGAAATGCACCAGATATCCGAAATGTTTCAGTAGTTGAAACAGGTGGCTGATTCATGAATTGACATAAGCTAGTTATAAGAAACAGTACAGTGTTCTAGAGGATTTCATTTTCAAATTCTCACAGGTCCGAGAAGCTAATGTATCTAATGTAAAAATATGACAGAAACAAAGACTTAAAGTCTCTCTTCGTCTCCCTTCTCATTCCTTATATATCTATCAAAAACTAAGAGATCAAAGAAAATGTAGGGAAGCACTGATTTTCCATCAACTCAGAGTCATATGCCCTTTGGGGTTGTGTAGCCCAAGATTTTCCAGTCTTTTACTGATTGCTATTCTGTCTATCTTTTGTCAGTAACTTTGAAACAACTTTCAAAAGTCATTTGTGAATATATTGCCTGCTAGTTAAAATCCAATGTGGGAAATCTTATGGTCTTGAGGCAATTCAGAAGAAGGAAACTCAGAAATGGCTTCTGTAGTCTTTTTACACATCACCAGAAACAGTGGAGCAATGTGGCAGAATCCAACTTCTTATAATGCTATCCTTAGCCAAGTTATGATCTTTGTGTGAAATATATTCTAGGATAGGCAAAAACTTAAGAAATAATAGCAAAACAATTTTTCCTGTGTTTATTTGATTTTAAAAAATCTCTTCAAAAAACCTAATCGTTTTTAAGATAGATGAGAAGACATCCATCTAACAAGGTCCTATGTTTCTGCACTATTAGGGTAGATGAATTATTTTTGTATTTTTTCACTATCTGTCAGGAAGATTTTGTTTTAATTAAATATTACTTGTCAAATTTAATTCATAGATCCACGAAGAGGAGAGTATTGCATATTTTCTCCCTTCCTTCCTTCCTTCCTTCCTTCCTTCCTTCCTTCCTTCCTTCCTTCCTTCTTTTATATTCTTTTAGAGACTATTATGCTGGGCACTAGTTTTATGTATCTAGCATTTCGTTTTGCAGGGTTTAAAGATTTTGTTGGATTTAAGGATTTATTTTTTATTTTTTATTTATTTTTTATTTTTTTATTTTTTAAAGATTTTATTTATTTTTTGACACAGAGAGAGAGATAGCGAGAGCAGGAACACAAGCAGGGGGAGTGGGAGAGGGAGAAGCAGGCTTCCCGCCGAGCAGGGAGCCCGATGTGGGACTCCCACAGTCCCAGAGTCCTGGGATCATGACCTGAGCCGAAGGCAGACGCTTAACGACTGAGCCACCCAGGCACCCATGGATTTAAGGATTTAAAGGAGGACTATTTTCAACCTCTTTACTAGAACTCCTGTCTATTAAATATCAAAGGCAAATAATATTTACTATATGCCAGACACATAAAGCTAAAGGTTTTATGCACATTAGCTTATCACTACCTATTATATCCCTACAGAATAGGTACTATTATTATCAGGTTTACTTTATAAATTTTGAGAAGGTAACTGACTTATTGATAGTCATCAAGCCCGTAGAGCAAAGATTAAACCCAGACCTTCTTTATCTGTTGTGTTTGATGTGGAGGGTGACGTTTGCCATGTTATCTCATTCCAATCCCTCACTTTGCATAGAGGAAAAATAAGACTCAGAGAATGAAGTGAATTTTTAGAGGGAATCCCTGAAGGGCTAGTGAAGATTGGCTCCCAGATCTCATGACTACTAACTTTTTAACTGTCTTTCAAAGATTGGAGCTCTACTGTCACATTTTGTCCTAAGAAAGCCATACATTTTTATAGCTATGGTTTCTATGTATCTGTGTGACCCTGCTCATAACATGTCACTGGGAAGCATTCATAATGATGTACCTACCCAGTTGGAATTATAAATTATATAGGAGACATATATAGCACCAGTATATGAATGAATTTCCTCTTTAATAGTCCACTTTAACCTAATAGGCTCAATGTTTAAAAGAAGGAAGAATCAGTAGCATAACATAAATGGTATGTCTTGTATCTAGTTATTACATAGGAAGTATTTCATTTGGTAGGGTACCAGTGACTATCTCCTATTCGGGAAGTAAATAAATGTATTTTTCATGGTTCAGATGCTTATGTAAAGCCATATTCTCTTCATGACTCCTTGTGAAAGAAATATTAATTTAACTAAGAGTGTGCATGTTTCCATGCTGTTACTGCTTAATTAGGTTGATTAGAGTCTTGGTTGGACTATTTACTATGTCACGGTTTTCCATACTCAAGACAAAATATGTGTGGGCAGGTAATTCATTTGAATGGCCATAATATGACTTTGGAATGCCTGGGATAATGGGTCCTTTTTAATATACTGCTAATAAGTCATTGTAATTACAACTTAGCAGAAGATCTTGATAACACTTTACATGGAGGGATTTTTTATTGTTACCGCTGTTCATAATCTTTCACTTATTGTTGGATTTTGTAAGTTTGTATTGTTATTTTTCATATCCTTACTTGATAAATTGCTGAAGTATACATTGCATGTAGGAGAGATATTTAACAGGATTTCTGTCTAGTATATTCTAGGGGCCAATGAATGACAGGCCATACAAGCCATAGGCCAACAGGTCCACAGGTCTAATCTGTCCCATTGTTTGTTTATGTGAATAAAGTTTTATTGGAAGACTGCCACACTTACTCATTTATGTGTTGTCTGTGGCTGCTTTTCTAAGAGTTGAATAGCTGTGGCAAAGACCAAGAGCTCACGGTCTCTAAAATATTCACTCTCTGGCACTTCATAGAAAAAGTGAAGTGATCTATTCTATTTAATAGATTATTATAAGAAGGTGTTAAATGAACATATTTCCAATTGGTCAGGAAAAATTAAAGTTTATTTGGGAGACCACATCATCATCCATAAAGTGCTCTCTGACTGAATTTTGTTGGAAGGAAAATTAAACCTTTCTCTTCATGCGGAGCAATCATTGGACTATGACCCAGAATGTCCTCGTACCAAATTGCATTTTATGTTATGCTACTGATTCTTTCTTCTTTTAAACATTGAGCCTATTAGGCTAAAGTGGACTATTAAAGAGGAAATTCATTCATATACTGGTGTTATATATGTCTCCTATATAATTTATAATTCCAACTGGGACTCTTCTGAAGGGAACCACTGGCATGACTGGTGTTAAGTTGAGATCATTTGCTGACCCCTGGAACAGACAGTTGGCAGAAATCCAGTTAAATATCTCTCCCCTACATAATTGTTGTTTCAGTAATTTATATATTGGGATATTTTGTCACCAGACTTAGGTAGCATATTCTATCTCTCTTAGAATTATCCAAGTTCTTTAGCCAACCTTTGATTACTACATTAGAATAGCAGTCTTCAGAATTATTATAGTAAAGCCTTTTCTTGAAGTCTTGTGTAGAAACCCATTCCTTAAAGCTCAGGAGATGGAAATGATCTGTTTGTAGAAGGGACAAGGGGTGGGAGCCACAAATGCTCAGCTCCTTCTTCTCCTCTTCTCAGGAGTGTCTGATCCTCTTCTGTGAAGTCTACAGAATTCCAAGGAGACAACTCAAAAGCTATTGAATTGTAAGAAAATAATTCAAAATAAGTTTGTGTCTCTCAAATGCCATTCATGGCATTTAGAACATCCAAGCCTCTCACTAAAAGGAGATGCCAAGACATGGGTGTCATGAGCTGCTTTACAGAAGAACTTTAGAGAAATAAGTAAAAATTGTCATAATAAGAACATCCTGCAATCTTAGTTGCACTGAAAATATAGTTGTGAAAATCCAGTACCTATTGGATATAGCTATCGATGCTGTAAGGATTTGGTAGGCAGGGCAACTAATCCTGGCTACTCCCACATCTGTCTTAACCTTGGAGAGACCATTTCACTCCCCGAGACTTGTTTTTTTCCTATGTATTGAATCTTAAAATTCTTTCTGAGAGTCCCCTCCTAAGGGCAGAGTGGGGGGAAATAAACTTATTGCTCCCAAATTCACATTTCATGAGTTTTAGAAGTTAGGTATCAGGTTTCCAGAACACTTTGGCAATCCTAAACTGTGGTGCATTTCTTTAGATGGTGGGATGCCTTGAGTGCATGGTGTGGACACTCACCATCAAGTCAGATATACAAATAGATGAAGATCTCAATAAAAAAAAATTAAACACTGTACACTCCTAAATATGTCTTAGGAATCACATATGTGTTTGGTACATAAATTATCCTGCATCTATATAAGCAGCCTATGAACATATGGGTTACTTGGAAATTGCCCTGGATTTCTTTAAAGCTACGTGTGCTATACTCTGCATATTACTCCAATTTTATGATGGACAGTGCTAACCCTCTGCCACTAATGTGTTGCTGAAGGCTCAGAGAAGGATGGAACAAATCTGTAGCAATTTCCAAGGCCTTGAATAGCCTTCCAGTGTCTGGTTTCTCCACATATGAAGTTTTCTGAAGTGTATCTCCAAGACTCTGCATTTTGATATCAGTTATTTATGGGAATTAACATGGAGAGATGGAACAGCAGGTCTGTGTGGGATGGTGGCAAATTGGAGTCTAAAAATGAGTGACGTTTGTTGTAATGAGGTACATACATTTGAGACAGAGGGTGGTAGAGGCAGAGGGAGAGAGGAGAAGAACATAATATGATCTGGTTTATTTAAAGACTTTGGATGAAAAATAAATCACTCAAATATGCTCAGGTAGAAGGTCTCCTCTTTATTTTTATACAAATGTCTTGTCATTCCAGAAAGACACAAATAAGGCAACAAGAGAACATAATATATTTAAAGGAAAAACCACTATTTCTCTTTTATTATAAGTTCTGTACTCTTGTTTCTGTTACACGCAATTCATCTGCGTCTATCTTGCTCAGATGGATCCAGATATGAAGGCAGTGTAAGCCTGGGTGCTGTGTTTTACTTCAGAAGCAAGGAAGCCCAAACAGATAAATTTTACTTTGCCATAAACCTGGACACCCCGCTATGGTATATTTGTTACTTATAGGCAATTTACAAGAGAAATTAAGCTCTAATCAGTTGAAAAATTACAACCAAATGGCAGGTCTTTATAAATAGTGTACCATGGTAACTGTGCTGGGATTATCTAATTCATTAAGAGCAATATGTAAAAGAGGACAGATCCTCTCTTTAATTAGCTAATAACACTAAACTCTCAAGTGGGTGGGCAATAAACTTCCCAGGTTGATTACCTAGTGTTGTATGCGTAATCAGTGCACTAATGTAAACATTCTTGCTAGGTTGAATTGGGGTTCTCTTTTCCTTTGAGAAGACTGAAAGATTGATGGATGTCTTTGCCAGGAACTTTTCCTTGAATGTAGTTCTATAGAAGAAGTAATAAAACTAATGTGAAATTGATACTACTGTAAGTACTTGGCTGGACAGAGAAATCAATGGCCTAGACAAAGAACTTCTGAACTGAGAGGTCTGCAGAAAATGGCTTACTCTCTTGAATGGCATGGTGGTGACAGAAGACTGATAAAAAGAGATCTCTCCCAGAATGCTTTGCTATAGACCAAGCATTTTGCATACAAGCCTGTGAGATAAATACTATTCTCATGTCTGTTTTACAGGTGAGGAAATCGAGGCCTGGATAGATTAGGTGCCTTGTCCCTGGTCACACAACTGGTAAATGACATAGCAGGGATGCAAACACAGCCAGTCTGGGTCCTGAGTCAACTCTGCATCTTGAACCACCATGCCAGTAGTTAGTTCTCAGACTTTAATGCGTGTGCAGCTTACCGGGGGAACTCACTAAGATGCTGATTCTTATTTAGTTGGTTTGAGATAGGGCCTGAGATTCGGCATTTCTAACACGTTCCTAGCTAATGACGATACTTCTGGTATGTGGGCACACTTTGAGAAGTGCGGAACAAGACTATAGAGCTTGTGGTCACGTCTGAAAGAAGGAGGTAAGAGACATTTAGCCTTCTGGCCATAATCACTGAGGTGAGCAGTTTTTTAAAAATGTGTTCACTTGACTCAGTGTCTGTAATTCTCCAGGGTTGAATTTCCTCTTCTTGAAGTGAGGACCTTTCCCCTCACCTCACAGGTGGGATATGAGTGCGGAGTCAGCATGAGAAAGCCCCAGGAGTGGATTGGCAGGTTTATGGCTGAACGCTTCCTACCCAGTGGCTCCATCTCAGATGGGAGGAAAGCTGGTTGGTCCGTGCCTCATGAAGGGGCAGGGAGGGCAGGGAGGGCAGGGGAAGGTGGGGATGGCAGTAGAAAACAAGAGTTAAACCCTTTCTCTGCAGGGCATTTCAGAACACATTTTTTCAGTTTTCTCCTGCACTTCAGCAGATCCATCTCTAGCAGTTTCTAAGCTTCTTAGTCATACTCTTTTTGCACTTTCTGGGAACCTGGAGTGGTTTGCAGAATGAAGGGAAGTTTCGGAGTCTGGACTGGCCAAACTCATGGGGCTGGTGAGGAGCAGTTGCCTTGGGGCTCCCATTCTCCATTTTAAGAAAGCAGCAACTTGACTGGCACTAAGAAAGACCTTGAAGACCGTCAGGATGGTGATACTGAAAGCAGATTCTACATGGTCAGGGCTTCAGTGATCCATCCAGTTCCTGAGACAGGAGAACTTACATTAATATTTACATAACAACAGCTGCTGTTTTGAAGATTTTTCTGTGTACGATGCTATAGAAAAGGTCTCACATGTTTTTAACTAGTTCGATGACTTGCAACTTACCTTTTCAATCGGAGCCATATAAGGATCACAGAGGGGAAGCAATTTGCTCAGATGGCAGGCCCACAAGTGGCAGAGCTGTGGCGTTGCGGGGACAGCTGTGTCCTGAGCCCACACTCAACGGCCTTGTTCTGCTGCCTCACTGCAATTGTAAAGTTAATGGTACCTCAACTAGTGCTTTTCACTTCTGTTTTTATTTTTTTATTTTATTTTATTTTTTTAAAGATTTTATTTATTTATTTGACAGAGAGAGACACAGCGAAAGAGGGAACACAAGCAGAGGGAGTGGGAGAGGGAGAAGCAGGCTTCCCGCGGAGCGGGGAGCCCGATGCGGGACTCAATCCCAGGACCCTGGGATCATGACCTGAGCTGAAGGCAGACACTTAACCATCTGAGCCACCCAGGCGCCCCTTCACTTCTGTTTTTAAGAGGAAAGATATACTAAACCACTCCCAGAAATTATGATTCTAAATATTTGGGGCGGGACTTGGGTATTTATACATAGTTGGGTATTTTTTAAGAGCTCATAGGTGATTCTGATGCACACGACAGAGTGAAGGTCACTGCCTTCCACCATGCACGGTGTGTTACAGATGGCACTGTGCTCACCTTGGTCACCATCTTATTCATCTCCATGGCAACACAGGCCCAGATAGAGGCACCCGTATCCTCATTTCATAAATGGGAAGGCCAGGCTGCGGAGAGCTGAATGGACCACACAGGATGGAAACTGGAATGCAGGTCTTCCCCCCCAACGTCGGGGTGCATTTGATCACAAAACTGCTGCCTCCCTTCTCTTAACAAAATTAGAACTTGGGCCAAAGTAGACAAAGAATTGTAGGAAGGGGCAAATTTTAGGAGGTTACATACATCAGCCCAGCCAGGCTATTTGACTTCCACTTTATGAAACCAGGGTCAGAAAACCAGATGATGGACATCAAGAAATAATGAATTGTAAGCATCCAGTTCTCTGTTTTTCTTTTTCTTTTTTTTTTTTAATTTAATTTTATTATGTTAGTCACCATACAATACATCATTAGTTTTTGATGTGGTGATCCACGATTCATTGTTTTCGTATAACACCCAGTGCTCCATGCAGTACATTCCCTCCTTAATACCCATCACCAGGCTAACCCATCCCCCCACCCCCCTCCCCTCTAGAACCCTCAGTTTGTTTCTCAGAGTCCATAGTCACTCATGGTTCATCTCTCCCTCCGATTTCTGTTTTTCTTGTCCATGAAATGAGGGTAATGGTGGACCTTATGGGGTTGTAAGATACAAATCATACATGTGTGAGAGTGTTTTGAAAACTGTAAAGCACTCTGTAAATATAAGACACTGTTAAATAGACAAATCTTTTAATAGCAAAATCTGTGAGAAAGCAATCTTGGTTGACATAAAAAATTTGGTTTCCTCTGTTTGATGCCAGAAGAAGGCTAAATTCAAACGGGAATTCATTCCTCTGCTTTCCTAGATTAAGGTAGGAAATGTAGGTGATTCTTAAGCTTAGTGGCGGCATTCATTATAACAGCGGGATCTAGGTGGCAGCAAAATGGGTCTTGCTTTTTTTCCCTCATGTGGGTCTTCTCTATTTCTTTACTCACTTTTTAAATTGCTTGGTGGCTGCTCTGACATAGATGTCAGCATGTGAAAGAAAGAAAAACAAGGTAAAGATAGAAGAGGGAATACCTTATTCTCCGAAAACCCCATTACTAGTAGTGCTGATTGGTCTCTTAACACTCACCCACCTCTCTGTAACCTTGCCTTACATTGGCTTTGATAATCACCTGTGTCTTGATAACCCCTGTATTCCAGTTTTCAGCCTGATCTCTATTCTGAGCGCTAGGCCTATGCATTCAGTTTCCTACTGGAATCTCTTCCAGGCTGCCCCCCGGCAGCTAAAATTCAACATACACAAAATGCAACCTAACATCTTCTTTCTCGATGTGCTTCTCCTTTTGTCCCTATGTCACTGGAGAGTGCTCTCCCGTATCCAGTTTCCCAAGTCGGAAGGCTGAGTGGTCATGCTTGACTCCTGTCTTTCTGTCAACCTTAAACCAAATTCTGCCCATTGTCCTTTCTTAATATGTCCCTATCCCTTACATTCACCCATCATGCTGATTCTTCCCCAGTTCAGGCCACCTTCATCTTTTGCCTAGTGACCTGTAAAAGCCTTGGAGCGCATTTCCCTGACTCCAGTTCTCTTAGTTCCTGCCCATATTCCACATTGTACCCACCACATCATTGTACCAGCCAAGCCAATCGCTCTAAAACCCCAATCTGATCTTCTCAGAATTCTTTAATGGCTTTGCCTTGTTCTCATGTGGAATCCAAATTTCTTAAAATGACTCCCAAAGACATTTTTAACGTGCCTTGTTGACCTATCCTGACGATTTCTTGACACACACACCACCCTTCTTTCCACTCAGTACTCAAATTCCACTAAACTAGGTTTAGTTTTGTGAACACTTGCTACCTCTTCATCCCTGTGCTGCTTCCTCTCTCAGGAATTGCTTTCTGGGCTCCCTCCTGAACTGCCTTTGCCTGGCTTCTCTCACCTACCTGCCCTGGTACATTCATATTTCTTTTCTAAGCTTCATTGACTCCTTTCTGTCGTGTACGGGATACTGTACTTTTATCCCATACTCTACTTTCCTGATGCTCTCACTCTGGGTTGTAATTGCCTGGGTACTTAACTTCATCTCTTCTCTATCAAAATGCTTTTTGCAGGTGGAGTCTTTCTTTTGTCTGATATGTGTTGCTGCTTAACCCCGTGCCTGGCAGATAGTGGGCATTCCAACTATTTGAGTGAAGTAATACGTACGTACCAGCTGCAGCAAAGTGGACTGCCTGGGAAGAAGTGTAGCGTTTCTGCTGAATTATTTTACTTCAACATTAGGTACAAATATCAGGCATTTAAGGTGGAAATAAAATTCAGGGCCAGTGAAGTGATTTTATTATTGGGAAGTTATAAACTCTGAAAATCTTTAGGAGCCAGATTTAACAAACATATTTGGAGATGTTTACCTATCCTCTGTCAGTTTTGGGAATAGGTTAAACAATTCTTCCACTTTTCCAATGGTTCTGTTGGTCTCAGTTTATACAGTATAAGGATGTTCTGTTTTGAGCGGTATTACAAAGATGATGCATACAAATGATCCAGATCCTGGATCTGGGGCTTGGGATTTTATGCATGTAAATCCACTGCTCATGAAATGATACAGTCTTAGGCTAATTCCATTTTTTTGAAAGCATAGCCTCTTGTGTGTTTTGATCCAGGAGAAAGAAATGGGATTTGGACTTGGACAGAACCGATTTTAATCTCCTGCTCTAGCGTATACCAGACATGAGATCTTCAGCAAAGTATTTGATTTTTCAGTAACTCAGTTTTCTCATCAGCAAAATGTAATATGAGCCACCTACCTACCTCACCGAGCTGGGTGAGGATTACATGGAGTATGTAATAGTAGACAGTGAACAAAATATGCTTCTTTTCTCTGTAGATTATATTCATTTTCAACACAATGGAAAAAATGGTCGAGCTTTCAAGAGTGTAACATGCCCTTGGGCCGGCAATTACTCATCCAGGAATAGTACAAAAATACTCATAAAAATATTCAATATATATGTAAAAATATTACTCTTTAAGCATTATTTTTAATTCCTTTTGTAGGCTTAGTAAACATTTTAATGAAGTATGCTATGCATACATAACAGTGCAACAATTAACAAATTGTTTAGCTAGTTGGATTATTACAAAATGAACACATGTATTTAACCACCACATAGATGAAGAAAAATAGAGTATCATCAGCACTCTAGAAAACCTCCTCTTGCCACTAATCTTACAGTCACCAACCTTACACTCCTTTCCAAATATAACCCCTAACCTGCTAAGAATATCATTAATTACTTTTGCCTGCTTTTGAAATTCACATGGGAATCCGATGATCTGTACTCTTTTGTATCTGGCTTCTTTTGTTCAGCATTGTGTTTGAGATTGGTGTGATAACTTTTTTTGTTGTATGTTGTGGGATGCTGCTCTATATAGCAACAGTTCATTCAATTTCTAGTTGTTGAGAATTCCATAGCATGAATGGAGAAAAATTTATCCATTACATTCCTGACAGACAAGTGGGCTTTTTCTGGCTTTTGGCTATTATAGATAATTCTGTCATGGCCATTATTGTGCCTATCTTTTGATTTGTGTAATACGCCTTTCTTTAAAACATAGAGTAGAATTGCATGGTTGTGGGTCATGTACATGTTCAACGTAAGTAGGTTACCATGGTGCTTGCACCATGTAACATTCCCGTTAGCAGTTACAGGAACTCCAGCTGCTCCAAACTCTGCGAGAGCTTGACACTATGTCTTTCTAAATTGTAGTTTTTTAAGTGATCTCTCATGATCATTTTTATATTGCATTTCTATGACTAACATGAGTGAGTACTTCTTTTTTTTTTAATGGTCTTTTGGATTTCTTCTTTTGTGACATAACTGAGAAGTCTACTCACTCATTTTTTTCCCTATTGGGTTGCTTTTTCTCTTCTTGTTGATTTGCAGGAGTTCTTTATAAATTCTGTTGTAAGGCCTTTGTCAACTATATTTATTGCCAATATGTTCTTCCACTTGATGTTTTGCCTTTTGACTTTCTTAATGGGTTCTTAATTTTAATGTGTTCCAGTTGATCAATCTTTTCCATAGTGCTTAGTGTGGTAGAATACATCTTTGCTTATCCAGAATTTATGAACATATTTTTCTGTTATCTTTCAGAAACTTACTACTGTTGAAATTTACTGTAATTAGCCTAAAACTGAGTTGTATGTATATGGCCTGTGATAGGGGCAAGCTTTTTTTCTTTACCTTTCCTGTCCAATATCCGGATATCCAATAGATGCAGCACAATTTAACAAAGGATTATTCACTATTTTCACTGCTCTACTGTGCCACCTTTGTTACAAATCTAGTGACCATACATGAACAATCTACTTTACAACTCACTGTTCTGCAATTTTGGTCTATTTATCTGTCCTTGCCTCTTTACTTTGTAGTGCCCAACAGTCAATATATATGCATATATTGAATATGAATATTGTACATATACATATTATATATTATATATAGTGTTTGTATGTAAGTATTTATTTAATAAATGTCAGTATAGCAAGGCATAGTTGGCTAGAAAGATACAGAATACTTCTTCTAGATTCATTCAAGTAAGCATCAGGAGGACAGATACCAGGCATTTGGAGTGAACAATATCCAGATCCAATGAGGTGAGTTTTTGTCAGAATAAATAACTTTATGATACATCTTGATATCTGGTGATTTGATTTAAGTCTTCTAACTCTTTTATTCAAGGATAGTCTTGGCTGTACCTGGTTCTTTGCATTTCCATATAAATTTTTTAAAATCAACTTGTAAATTTCCACAAAAAGTGCTGTGAATTTTTAGTTAAGATCACATGGTATCTACGTATTAGTTTATGGAAATAGTTATCTTTACAATATTGAGTCTTCTCATCCATAACATTTGTATTTTTCCATATATTTAGGTATCTTTTAATTTCTTTCAATAATGAGTTAGAGTTTTATGTGTAGAAGTCATATATTCAATACCATCATCATCATCATCAGTTTCTAGCTTTATTTCACTGTGGTTATAAATCACTTTTTTTTGTGATTTTAATCCTTTGAAATTTGTTGAGACTTGCTTTAAGACCCAGCATATGGTCAATTTTGGTTAATGTTATGTATGTACTTGAAAAGAAGGCATGTTATGTATTTATTGGATTTAATATTCAGTACATCAAATGGTCAATTTTGTTAACGATGTTACTCAAATTTTCTATACATTTACTGGATTTTCCCCCACTTGTGCTATTAATTATTAAGAAAGGCTAACTAAACATAATGATAATAATAATAATAATAAAAAGAAAAGTGTGTTAAAATGTCCTACCATAACTGTGGACTTACTGATTTCTCCTCTTATTTCTGTTTATTTTTATTTTATAGCTAAATTTCTAGTGTGCACACTTTTAACACTTTTATATCTTCTTGGTGGATTGATTTTTTTGCTCTTATGAAATGTCTCTTTTTATTTATATTGATACTTTTTTTACATGTATGAAACTAAATTTAATTACATTTATTTGTTTCTTAAAATATAGTTGACATACAATATTATATTAGTTTCAGAGGTACAATGTAGTGATTCAACAATTAAATACATTACAAAATGGTCACCATCATATGTATACTTACCATCTGTCACCATACAATGTTATTAAAATTTTATTGACTATATTCCCTATGCTGCATTTTTCATCCCCATGACTTACTCATTTTGAAACTGGAAATTCCTACCTCTTAATCCCCCTAATGAATACTTTTTAATTAAGCATTTTTGTTTGGTATTTGTATAGTTACACAAGTGTTATCTTGTTGGTGTTTGCGTGATATATTTTCCCCCTCATTTTATTTTCAACTTTTATGCATTTATGTATTTAAAGTTTCTGTCTCATAAGCAGTGTGGTAGGCAAAATTCTAAGATGACCCTAGAGGATCTGATCCTCACTTTCATGCAATCTCCTCTCATTGAGTGAGAGTGGAAGCTTGAATATAATGAGATCTCACTCTCCTAATTATGTTATGTTATATGGCAAAAGAGATTTTGCATATGTAATTATCAGTTGACTTTGGGTTTACCAAAAGGGTATCTAGGTGAGCTTAATCTGTCATATAACCTCTTTAAAAGCAAAATGTTTACAGGTGAGCAGCAGAGGAGAAGTCAGAGAGAATCCAAACATGAGAAGGATCAGAGCTAAAGAGATAGTCCATCAGTGGTTCTGAAGACAGAAGGGACTGCCTGGAAAGGATTTGAGAGCATCCTCTGGGATCTGAGAGCAATCCCCAAGGGACCTCAGTAAGAAACCAGTGACAGGACACTGGTTTCTACCAACAATATCAAGGAGCTTGGAAGTAGTCTTTCCCAGACCCCACAGATGAGAATGAAGGCTGGTTGACACCTTGAAGTATTACTTCTACCACATTCTTTGTCATCTTTTTTTCTTGAATTGTGCACGTGTGTGTGTATCTGTGAGAGACAATCTTGTTTACCATTACTCTTAAAGTGCAGCACTTCAGAAATCCCTAATATAAAATCCTTTGATGTCTGTCAAATTCTCTTCTTTTGGCAGCATGGAACTCAATATTTTGGTTCCACCTGTTCTATGAACTCTCAAAAGCTCTGTTTGGATTCTTAGCTTCTCAGCTACTGTTTTCTGCTCAGCTTTGTAGCCTCTTAATTACTCTTTCTTTTGAATCATCATTATTCTGAAAGGAAAAGAAAGTACAAAATGTCAGGCTAATCCTTCTGGTCTTTCCTTACCTTGGGTGCTTGGTCCCTGGAAGTCCTCAGTGCCTTGGAATGTTTCTGATGCATTCAAACATCTTTCTATCTGGATTTAGCTCTAGATTTAGATATATATCATCTATCAATCTATATCATTTATCTATAGAGATAGATAGATAGATAGATGATAGATAGATTGATCTGTCTTCAGGTTTTCTAGTTTTTCTCTATAAAAGGTTAGTCTAAAACAAATTTGTCTTTACTGGAAAGAAAAACTTATTTCCAACATTATTTGTAATATCAAAATATTGGATATAATCTAAATGTTCTTTTGTGGAAAGGGGAATGGCTAAATAGATTATGATACCATCAATCAATCAATCAATCTTCTGTTGCTCAAAGAAAAAGACTAAGTTAACACTGTACATATTGACATGTATATATTGACATGAAAAGATGTCTGTAATATAATGTTAAGTGGAACAATTCAAATTCCAGAACAATAGGCATATATAAACCTGTTTTTCTTGACAGAAACAAAATACTCTTTAAAAAGTGTGTATGTCTGGAAGAGTGTGTTTATATGGGCGTAGATATTTGGGAGGGATTGATGTACAGTGACTAAATATTAGTATTTGGTCACTCTTAAAAAGCAGGATGAGATGAGTTGAGAGGGAAAGTTTTTATCTTTTGTCTGTACTCCAGGGAAGTATTTGAATTTGGGGGCACTTCCATTACTTTTGGCTTGTATTTTTTAAAAAATAAAATAAAATATTTTAAAGAGCTTACATGAAAACATATGCCCTTGACCCAAGTAAATTTTGGTCACTTCTATGCTTTAAAGAAATAATTATATACTAAACCTGCTTCACCTCTGAGACTTCACCAGGTGCACCTAGAAGCTTTTTTTCTTTTGATTACATCAAGTATCCAAAATCAAATTGGTTCTTAACTGTGTCTAAACAGTATTGATATTTGTAATCCATTACATCGATCTAGTTTGGATAAATGATTGTGGTATTTTCAACCAATGCCCAACACTGATTCTACCAAATCCAGTGAACTTTTCATCAGTACCAATTAATAGCTGAGAGCAGTGCTGGGAATGGTCAGGTGCATGGGAACGGCCATCTGGGTAGCTTTAGCTTTAGTTATGCACTGTTGGGCTAGTCTCCTAATTCAACTCAAAATTTTTCTCGATAACCTTATAACAAAGTTACACAGATTCATCCACCCCAGGCTGCCATTCCATAGTGTAACAGGGGAACACAAAGGAGGAACCCAAAGGAGTAAGTATGGACTCAACTTTTTCTCAGAACTCAGAACTCCATCTTACCGTAGTTCCAGTTACTTCCTGTACTGAGAACATAAATTCTTTATGGAAATTCAAAAGTCGGACCAGTATTGTTCCAAAAGATAGAGAGCATCATTGAATTTTATATTAGATTGGAAAGAAACATGTTCTATTTATGCTTCCTGCAAAATCAGTTCCAAGTGTAGCTCAATATGTATAATCTGAAACAAACCATAAAAAGTATCATTCCTGTACAACAAAGCATATTGTGTAATTTTTTTAATAGTAAGCTCTCTTAGTGAGTTTTATATAAAAATTAATGTATATGACAACTGAGCAAAGTATAGCAATATGTATATTATTTAAAAAATATAGGATGTCTGTTGTATAAGCACAAAATTCTTGTATCACTTGGGGATAGAATCTGGCTGGTATTATTTTTTGCTAACTAACATGAAGTCCAGAGGTAGTCAGGCTGGAGCTGGTGCAGCCACTCTGCAGTTCTCACGGACCCAGGCACTTCCCACCTTTCTGCTCTGCCATCCTCGTCTGCTATCTTGATCCTTTTGTCACGAGATAGACTATGTCCATGTTGCAGGAAGATGGAGGGAGCAGTGAAGGGCAAAAACAAAATGGAAAGGCCAACCATGTTGGTCTCTGTCAAACTAGTCAATATCTTCTAATTCTGTCTCAATGTCAAGGAGGGTGCCGCAAGACACATGGGCAGGAGAAGCTGGGACATAAGGTTTTTAGCTGGGTACCTTTTCACCACCACCACGATGAGGACTGGGGTTTTTCTTAGGAGGGAAGAAGAAATAAAAATGGATATTATCTAAGGAACCAGCAGTCTCTGTCATGTTCTTCATCTTTATGGGACAAATGTTTTAAGTTATTTCATTCAGTTCAATGCTTAGTGCCAGGAATGAAATCAATCCAGGTAAGAGAAAGTGTTTGAGCACTTGATCAGGATTCATAATAATAACTACATCTGACATTTTATGTCTCATCTCTTGAAAATGTTTTGATACTATGCCATTTGAATTCTATAAAAACACAATGAGACTTGTAGGAAAGATATCATAATCTAATTAGACTTAACAGGGAACTGAAGACCAGAAAGTTTAAAACACTTGACCAAGACCTTACAGAAAATCTGTTAATTTAAACCTAGATTTTGGACTCCAAAATAGGATGATGAAATTTAATTATTGTTATTCTGGTACACCCTTATTAGGAATATCTTAATTTTTGTGTCATTCTTAAACCCTTTCTCAAAATATATTTCATTCTGCATATTTCCACTGATGGACCAACTCCTATAGGGAGAAAAATGGCACATCCTTATGCTCCAGAAGTGTGAAGTTTGGATCAATTTCATGCTTCTTTTAAACCCTTCTGGATGGCACCTGTTCCCTAAAGAATGCCCTATGCAGCTAAACACCATGTGGGCCTATAAGTGATGTGAAAGCACATGCTTCCTAAATAATCAGTTTTCCAGCTGAGAGCAGATGGTTTGTATTTCACACCATCATGGGCCAATCCTTGACAGCTGTTAGAATATGGCAAGATAACCATAGCTGCCATTTGGATAATCTTAGAAATGTATAGTAAATAGGCTGCTTAATGTTGAGAAACAGCAATTTTGTCTCATCTTTGTATATATAACCAGGGTTGTTTGGTTGTAGTAGTCCCAAATAGAAGGTGGTAACGTTCCTGATGTTAGACCTGCTTATTTTCAAGATCTTCCTTTTCTAAACTCTCCTCATTGTGTGTGTGTGTGTGTGTGTGTGTGTGTGTGTGTGTATCCAGTCTGTCCCAGTTTTATAGTATAAAGGTGTAAACAGACCCCAATACTTCTCCTTCTAAACCCTTACCCCAAAATTTCAGAGTTGAAACACAATTATCCCATCCCATTCAGATGAGAATGATTATATTTTTACAATTCTCCAGATAAAAGGTGTCTACAGCCTCCCGAATGAATCATTTTAGTATGCATCAAGTCCTATGAGGAGAGCATTATGTAAGAATACCCTCATTTACATTCCAGGTGTGTGTGTGTCTGTGTGTGTGTGTGTGTGTGTGCATGTGCATTTGCACTTATGTGTGTGTGCGCTGTGGCACCTAATCAAGTTTGGTGAATATTCTCCATCAAGATTATCAGCTTTTACACGGGAGGTGACTGAATTTTTAGAGTTGTTTGCCCCTAACCAAGCAACATAGTCAAACTATGCAGTGGTAATTAGCACCTTTAAAATCAATAGCTTTTGACATCTATGTTTTTTCTCATTAACACCATGTGTTCCCGGGAATCAGCTGACTCCGTTCTGTATCACTGTTGTCCACATCCTGGACCTGGCTGTTAGAGCAGCTCCAATCTGGAACTATGGTGGAATGAAGAGGCAATGCGGGGAAGTACACACTAAAGCTTCTGATCAAAAGTGCAACACATAACTTGTGCTCAAATTCCATTAATCAAAGCAAGTGACATGCCCATGCCTGGATTCCTCGGGACGGAGAAGCATAAAACTGCCAGAAAGAACCAGGTATTGGGGACACTCAAATAACGACCCCAGCCCAGCTCCCTTGTCACCAAAAATGTTGTCTACTCTCCTTTGTACACAGAAAACACATCCTTTCTACAAGGAATAGAATCCCTTCTCCATGGCTTTAGCCACAGATGCAAGTGTTCCACGTACAGTTTCTCTGAGTGACGCCTAGCATTCTCATCTGGTCTGGAGGAAGCTCCTTTTTTCCCGAGACTAGTGCCTTCAAAAAACAAGTTATTTTCCCTGTCCCATACTCAATTTTCAGTGGAGGAATGGGGACAGGACAATAGCTATAAATACTCTTGTTATGTGTGGGAGACACAGAATAGTCACTGGTTTGTAGTCAATTCTGAAGTCTCCCTGTGCAGACATTATGATGAGACTCTACACAGAACTGGCTACATATTTGCAGGAAGCAGTGAAAAAATGAAAATACAGAGCCCCTTGTTCAAAAAAATTGTAACAAGAGCACTACACCAAGCATGGGTCCTTTTGAGCTTGGGACCCTATATTACTGCACAGGTCATACAACCATGAAGCCAGACTGTCCTTCCGGAATGTTCTTTGATGAGGTGCTGATTCCTCCTCCGGCAGTGGCTGCAGCTGCCTAGAACTTTGTTTCAGTAGCTTTTGGCTTTACCCTCTAGGACCTCTTGTCCATGCCCCAGTATCTTTTTTTGGCCATATTTGAAGAAGGCATTGAGGGAAATGACTCTTGGGAGCTGATGAGATTTCTTAATCTGTTTCCTGTTCATAAAGGTTAGAGGCCCAAGGGCCATTTTGATGTTTGAAGAAGCAATATCTTTAGTCCAGCCTAAAGGATTTGGGGTAGTCTAATTATTGTATTAGTTTCTTGGGGTTGCCATAACAAATTACCATGAACTAAGTGGCTTAAAACAAGACAAAAGTATTCTCTCATAGTTCAGGAGGTCAGAAATCTGAAATTAGGTACTGGCAGGGGTGGCTCAGAGGGCAAATCTGTTCCAAGCCTAGCTTCTGGTTGTTGCTGGCAATCTTTGGCATTCCTTGGCTCGTAGATACATTATTCCAGTCTCTGCCTCCATCTTCACACGGTGTTCTCCCCTGTGTGTCTGTGTCTCTATCAAAATTTCTCTCTTGTAAGGACAATAGTTATTGGACTGAGTGTTCTTATAAGAATTAAGTGTCCTAAATCAGGATGACTTCATCTTAACTTGATGACATCTGCAAAGACCCTATTACCAAATAAGATCAGATTTGCACATTTTAGGTGGACGTGAATTTGGGGGTGGGGGTACTGTTCAAACCAGTACTACTGTCACAGATTAAGCCAGATTCCGGGCAGCTTCAAGTGCCTAAAGCCATACTGGCAGTTCTTTTCGATATGATTTTGTTCATCTTGACTTGATTTCTGGTATTTTGAATCATAAAGGGATATTTGGTATTTCTATACCCTTAGTTAATTCATTCAGAAAATTTTAACAATGAATATGAGGACTATATCTTTCATTTGATACCGTTCATGAAGTTTTTTTTTTTTTTTTTTAAGATTTTATTTACTTATTTGACAGAGAGACAGCAAGAGAGGGAACACAAGCGGGGGGAGTGGGAGAGGGGGAAGCAGGCCTCCCGCTGAGCAGGGAGCCCGATGCAGGGCTCAATCCCAGGACCCTGAAATCATGACCTGAGCTGAAGGCAGACGCTTAACGACTGAGCCACCCAGGCGCCCCTTTCATGAGGTTTTAATCACTCATTATCACTACAGATCTTCCTGATTTTCTTTTGTACTATTTGCCATTGAGAAGCATGTACCTCTCCAGCCCTGGAAGCCCTTGTCTTAATCTGCTCAGAGTACTGTAACAAAATATCATAGACTGTGTGACTTAAACAACAGAAGTTTATTTCTCACAGTTCTAGAGGCTGGGAAGTCCAAGATCAAGATGTCAGCAGATTCAGATTCAGTTCTTGGTGAGGGCTCTCCTCCTGACTTATCGATGGCTACCTTCTCACTATGTCCTCACATGGCAGAAAGACAGCAAGCAAGCTCTTTGGTATTTTTTCTTATATGGACACTAACTCCATTATGAGAGAGCCCCACCACCATAACCTCGTCTAACCCTAATTATCTCCCAAAGGCCCCATCTCCAAACACCATCACACTGAAGATGAAGGCTTCAATATAGGAATTTTGGGGGAACATGATCCAGTCCATAGCAGTTTTCAAATTGTTGTACTCTATGTTTCCTTTTATTCCTGCATACATATGGGTCAATTCTTTTCTTAGGTTTCTTTCTTTCAGTATCTTGTCAAATGCATTTAATTGTAGCCCAAAAGATTATACTAAGATTCTGATTTTCAGTTTCTCCACCCAGAGCTAAAAGCTGGTTCAGCGCATTACTGCTTCATAAGTTATGAAGGTGGCCATTTTAGCAAAGTTTGACTGCTACATAAGAAGGATTGCCACCAGCCCAACCCCCAGTATCATCTTCTTGGCTACCCTCTGCCTAGCTCCTAATTAAAATCACACATTTTAGTAAAAATGTTATGGCAGGGTGCCAAGACATTCCAGTGATAAAGAATAGTCTTTTAATAAATGGTGCCGAGCCAACTGCATTTCTACACACAAAAGAATGAAGTTTGACCTCGTTCTTACACCATATGCAGACATTAATTCAAAATGGATCATAGACATCACTGTATAAGAATGAAAATTATAAAACTCTTAGATGAAAACATAGGAGTGCATCTTCATGACCTGGAATTAGGCAATAGTTTCTCAGATGTGACACCAAAAGTAAGTGACAAAATAAATAGATAAATTGCACTTCATCAACAATTTTTATTTTATTTTTTTATTTTTAAAGATTTTATTTATTTATTTGAGAAAGAGAGAGAGTGAAAGAGAGAGCACAAGAGGGGGTAGGGTCAGAGGGAGAAGCAGACTCCCTGCTGAGCAGGGAGCCCAATGCAGGACTCGATCCCAGGGCTCCGGGATCATGACCTGAGCTGAAGACAGTCACTTAACCACCTGAGCCACCCAGGTGCCCAACAGTTTTTAAAAGTTTGTGATTCAAATGACACCATCAAGAAAATGAAAGACAACCTACAGAATGGGAGAAAATATTTATAAATTATGTATCTGATAAGAGAGCTGTATCTAGAATATATAAAAAACTCTTAAAACTCCATAATAAAAAGACAAATAATATAATTTAAAATGGGCATAGAATTTGAATAGATAGTTCCCCAAAGAATATACACAGAAGGCCAGTAAGCACATGAAAAGATATTGCCATCATTAGTCATTAGAGAAATGTGAATCAAAAGCCCAATTAGGTATCCCTTCACTTCCACTAGGATGGTTAGAATCAAAAAGCATATAATTATAAGTGTTAGCAAAGATGTGGAGAAATTGAAACCTTCATACACTGATGGTCAGAATGAAAAATGATGCAGCCATTTTGGAAACAGTCTGGCAGATTCTCAAAAATGTAAACATAAAGGTACCATAAAACCCAGCAATTCCATCCCGAGGTATAGATGCAAAAGAATTCAAAATATATGTGCATGTAAAAACGTGTACATGGATATTAACATGGAATAATAGCCACAAAGTATAAACAAACAAAATGTTCACCAACTGGTGAATGGATAAACAAAATGGGGTTTATTAATATGATGAAATAATATTTGGTGATAGAAAGGAATGAAATACTGATACAATGCTACGACATTGATATATTTTGAAAACATTATGTTTTATGATTTCCTTCATATGAAATGTCCACAATGGGCAAATCTATAGAGACAAAGTAGATTAGTGGTTGCTAGGGGTTGAGGAAGAAATGGGGAGTGACTGCTAATGGTATAGGATTTCTTTGGGGGATGATAAAAATGTTCTAAAATTAGTGGTGATGGTTGCACAACTCTGTGAATACACTAAAAACCACTGAAATGTATACTTTGAAAGGATGAGTTTTATGTTTTGAGAACTGTGTCTCAATAAAGCTACTATTTTTGAAAATGTTATGGCATAATTCCATAGCTGTACCATTTTTTTTTAGCAGTCATGATAGGTGTTACACTGTGATAACAAACAACTCCAGAATCTCTGTGGCCTGTAACAATTTATCTCTAACTCATGCTATATGTTGATCATACATTGTCTGGAAATTCTGATCTGTTTCTTCTCTTTTTCTTCTCCTGGGATGATACAAAGTGTATACTGGCTCTTGAAGCTTCTATCTGGAAGTGACACACATTGATTTTGCTCATGTTCACCAAAGGCAGATTACCTGGCTATGCATGAGTTCTGTTAGGCAGGACAGTATGAGCCCACCATGTTCTCTGAAGCAGAGAGAACAAAATATTTGTGCACGCCCCTAAGGAGTATCTCTAACTGCGAGAAAAGATTATAGGTTGCTCTACTTGTTTTGCAGTTACATCTAATTTTCATAGTTGTTTGTTTGTTTCTTTGGTGTACTGGGTAGTTACTACTGTGTAACAGGCTACTTCACAACACAGGGTCATACAATAAGCACTTTTTTTCTTGCTCATGGGTCTGTGGGTTGACCGAAGTGACTCAGCTATACATTCTGAGGCCAAGGTGAAGGCCAGCCATCCTTTAAGACATGCCTTTCTCACGTGGGAGAACCAGAAGTGCAAGAGGGTCAAGTAGAAATAGGCAATGTTTTTGCGGTCTCAGCCCAGAAAGGCCCACTGCTACTTCCACTTACGTCATGTTGGCCAAAATAAGTCGTATGGCCCAAATAACATCAGTGGAGCAGATAGACAATCTTTGCATGGTATGTGTGGGGGCATGGGAAGAGGAAATCTTTGCTACATAATAATCTCATCTTCCTTATTAGGTGTTAGGTCTTGTTCTACGCATTTTACACATAAGCACTCACTTTACTCTTACTACAAACCCAAGAGATAGGTGCCATACATTACTTTTCCCCATTTTTATGAAGGAACAGACTGGGAAGCAGAGCGTGTAAGTCATTTTCTTAATGGAAGATAGTTTGTAAATGATGAAATCATGATACGAACTAGAAACATATGAACATATTTCTTATATTTTTGTATCCATCAGTTTTCAGTTACTTTACTGTATCTGCCACTGAAAGAAAGTCTAAAACTTAAATTGATAGTATTCTAAGTTTTTAAAGGAAGAAGATAACACCTTTCAACTAAAAAAAAAATTGCAAAAATACTGCTTATCAATAGTTGAACTTTCATAGTCAGTGAGGGAAGAAAGGCAGTATGGGTAAAACAATGACAGATTCCCTTTTAGAATAATTTCTATTTCATTAATCATAATGACATCTATATAATTTGACAAAATACAGTATAAATGTATGCATGTGTGTGTGTGCACAAGACATTACTCATTCCACAGACAATACTTGAGATCTATTTGGATTTTTTTTACTTTTCCAGGTGTCTGAGTTCCACCAGTTGGGAATGACAAATCTATAGTATGGGAATATTCTTCTGTATATCTCTTATCAGTTTATATTAGCGTAACTCTATATAGAAATAGAAATTTGATACTTTTGTTAAAAAAAATGATAGCAAGGAAGCTGAATGTATTTTATTTAGAAAACTATTTCTGGAGGGTAGGGGATGGTAAAAAGAAGGTTACTTTGCAAAGCTTGATGAAGAGGAAGGTGGTTAGATGGAGTGACATTATGAGGCATAGAGCAGGAAAGATCCCAAACTTAGCCTTCTGGCATCATTCAATAAAAACGGAAGTCTACACTGATCGTTAACGTTAAAAATCAATTTTTCAAGAACTTTTTCAGTACAGAGATTTCTCCCTTTGTTTCCAGCATCTGAGTATTTTTAATTTCAACTGGTATTCAAACTATAGTTAATGTTAACATGTCTATGAAGCAGAGAGTGTGCATAAACAAACACATACACACTCATTTATTGGGGTAAATGGGACGTGGATATGATGGACCTAATTGAGACACTTGGTTTCCAAATGTGTTTGGAAGAAGCATGAAAGTTGGGCCATGGCTTTAAAAAGTATGATGTATTCAAATTGTTACACAAGTAATACCTGTTCAATATATTAACTTTTTTGAAACCTGAATCAAAAAGCAAAAAGAAACAAAAATACAGATATTTATCACCTTGATCCTACAACCCAGAGATAGCACTATTAGCATCTGGGTGTTTAACCTTCTAGGTTCTTTCCTTGCAAATATAATTTATAAATGTTTCACATCCAATATATTTGCAAAATACTTTTGTTTTATTTTAGTATTCATTGTTTGGGTCAATCCTCCATGCACATTTGTCCGGTTATTTCCTTAAGATAATTTTCTGTAAATAGTTGGATGGAAAGAGATGCTGGGACTGGAACTAGACCACTGGTTCTCAGTGTGTGGTCCCTGGACCCTCATTATCAATATCACCTAGGAACGTTTTAAGAAATCCAAGTTCTTTCACCCACTCTAGAACTACTGAATCAAAAACTAGAGTGGCATCAAGAAATATGTTTTTAAAAGCCCTCCAGGGAGTTTTGGTGTAGACTCAAATTGTTGAACCACTGAGGTTGACTTAAAGTACAAAGCTTCGTCTCCTGAATTTAGCAGCTGGGCTGCCTTGCCCTCTAGGAAAGACTCATGTGAACTTTGTTCAGACTACCTGTATGTAGGGGTTGGGTATGTTCCAGATCACAGTTTCTTCCATTTCCACTATTTTTTTCTCGAGATCACTTTTTCTGGTTCATTTGGGTATTTAATTTCATTGCAGTTACTTTCTTCAGTATCTGATGATCCTTTGCCGTCCTTTCCTATTTATGACTGAGACGCTAAAAAGCTGATTGGAATTCTCTGTGCATCACTGACTGGTGGGCTTTACTGTGTGTCTTTGAGGCAGGCTGCTACAAAATCTCACCCCCAAGGTCAGCATGTATAGGTGTTTTCTCTTGTGCTGGCCAGATTTTCAGAGGAATTCTCCAGAGAACTACGTGGAGGGCCATGACCCTGGTTGGCAGCATTTTCTGAGTTGAACAGAGAGAAGGGACCATGGGTTCTCAGTCTTTGATTTGTATACATTGGCTTAATTCCTTTTCTTCAGGACAATGCCTTTGGCTGACTCAGGCTCTCTTTCCAGTCCTCGTCTTCAGAGAGCAAACGTGATTTCTGCCAGATTGCAGAGAGTAATCTCATGGCTGCAATGGCTGTGGGAAGATATCTTGGGTCTCAAATATTCCTTTTGTATTCATAAAAATTTCTGTCAGAGAAATCTGGTACATGAAATACTTCATTCTTTTGAAAAAAAATCAGAAAATTATGAGTGGCATCTCCAGTCCCTAGATAGAGAACTTGAAACCCTATTCATATTTTCATATTGATCATTCATCTGTATCTATCTATCTCCTATCTATCATCTATCTATCTATCTATCTATCTATCTATCTATCTATCTATCTATCTATCATCATCTATCTATCTATCTATAATCTATCTACCTACACCTTGATACCTCTTTTTATCTGTGATTTGCTTAGTTCCATTAATGATAAATCAATTGAGGTGCTAAGAAAAAATCTCTCTCTCATTTTTTTTAAGGATTTTATTTATTTATTTGTCAGACAGAGAGAGAGAGCACAAGTAGGGGGAGTGGCAGGCAGAGAGAGAAGCAGACTCCCCGCTGAGCAGGGAGCCTGATGCGGGGCTCAATCCCAGGACCCTGGGATCATGACCTGAGCCATAAGGCAGATGCTTAACTAACTGAGCCACCCAGGTGCCCCATCTCTCTCTCATTTTAAAGGAGATATACCCTAAATTTACAACAGGAAATGTTACTGTCTAGTATTTCTCTGTCTCCTTCCTCTACTCTGTTTCTTCATAATTCTTAAAATCTGAAGAAATCTCTAGGCTTTTTCACTGTAACACCACCACAATTTGTCTTATTTTAGGAGTACTGCAAGATTCTAGGTGTCCCTGCCATTTCCATTGCTTCCAAACAGTCCTTTTCCTCAGTTCCTTAAATTCTAGTGTTTGATATACCAGAGTCCTTTCTGTCGCCTGTCTGTCCTACAATACAGGAAACTGGCTTTAGTTCCCCTGGGGTAATGTGCCAGCCTGTCTTGTGCAGGTTAATTTATTTTTCTGCCAAAGAAAGTACCCACCTTGAAAGCTCTAGGGTTGGAATGGTGACCTGAAGTGGTTTGAAAGAAGCACAATCCTGTACTGTATGGTGACTAATATAATAAAAAAAATAATAAAAAAAAGAAAGAAGCACAATCCTGGAATTGTATTATTATTATTGTTATTACTTAGTGATTTACCAGTCCAGAGAATCTTTTAATTGGGCAGTGAGGATAGGAGAGGCTAAAGAGGTACATCAGGGATAAGTATGTTAAATCTTGATAACACTCAGAAATGGGAAAGGAATCAGTGTGTCTAGTATTAAACCTGAAAAGATTGACCTGAACACAAGGAAATAATCCTCAAGGTTAAAGACAGTCCAAATTTTTCTCTGTTGGTAGATACTTAGCTGGCCTTACTTGTGATAAGTAGTGATTAAAACAAAAAGAAAACAAAACATGGGAAGGGAATAATAGTTGTAAGACTCAGAGGAAGAACGCACTTCTGAGGAATACCAATGACAGATTCAGAACAGAATTTCCAGACATTGTTTGAAAAGGTCAATAAAGTGCAAGAAAGAAGCATATTCTAAAATAGGTAGTAGGATCCAGATGAAAAGATAAAAAGGCAAAGGTTTGAGAGAGGACAACAGGAGATGAAATGGGAGATGGTGAGTTAAAGAAGTATTCCAGGAGAAATTAAAAACCTATAGTATGATTTAAATCCAAATATGGAGAATTAAAAAGAAAAGTTAAAGGTGTGGCTCATGGAATCATGATATCTAGGGAAAATTTGATAATGTCTCTCAGAATTCAGTGGAGAAAGACAATGTAATAAACGTTATTAGAAACTAAAAGATTGTATAAGAAAGAGAACACAAACTTACACATAAGTATTTGGCAATTTTAAAGAAGGCATCAAAACAAATACAATAGGCTCAGTTATTAATTATAGAATAGAATAAAAGTCTTCAGAGCTGTGGACATAATCAAATATCATAAAACACAGACATACATACACATATACATATAAAAAATGAGTCAGGAATTATACCAGAAATATGAGTGCACTTTAATATTCAGAATGCTTTAATTAATTAATGTCAATTAAAGTAAATATTTTATTTATTGTTAAAAAGCCTATTTCATATTATTAAAGAGTATGCTGTTAAATTAGGAATAGATGTATCTTCTGTAACATAAAGAATAATGTTTTTCAAGGGAAGAACATTTTTCTGAAAAACACCAAATATGGGATCCAACATTACACTCCATACAATCTTGGAAGCATTCCCATTAAAATGGTAAAAAAGACAATGATCTTCATATATATTCTTATTAGTCAAATTATGTTTTGGAATTTCTAGATGATGCAATAAAACAAAACAAAATAAATGATGTAAATATAATGGAAAGAGAATTAAACATTTAACATCATCTATTGACAACAGGTGAAAAGGATTAGAATACCATGAACAAAATTAACCTTCAAATATGCACGAACATGTGTGTGTAATCCTGTTGTTCTTGATTCTATTCTATTATTTCCTTAATTCCTTTGAGCATTTTAAATGGTTTTACATTACAATGCATTTCATATTTCATCAGATTTAATTCATTTGATGTGAATCTTCCCATTTTTGAGTTCTGTAAACTGACTTTCTTGGCACCGAATCTTCCTCAGAAGTTCTGTCATCTTGTCCGTGTGCTAATTTTACATGGGATTTAGCTTTCCTGGGATTTTGGACACATTTCCTGGGCTGTGTAAGTCTCACTATAGAGACAGATCTAGGTTTGTGTCAATTCATTTTCTACATAGTCCCCACCTCTGAGCCTGTTTGTATGTGAGTACCTCGGTTTGGGGTTTCCTCACAGGCTGGTCAGGATGAATTCGTCGACAGTATTGCCTACAAATTCTGAATTTTAATCAGCAGCCTGGAGCAAGGCTTCTGTCAAAAAAACAAGGACTGGTGGGGGAGATTCTCAGGTTGCATTTTGCAGGCAAGCAGGATTTCCCACACCTGAGCTCCAGGCTGGATCCTAGTGAGGGTGCCCGGCCAAAACCATATGCTCTGGATCAGCTTCAGCCTGGGGGGAGGATTCCAGGTCTTACTCTCACTCCATGGGCTGTTGGTTCAGATCCTTCTCAGCATTGTGAGTTTTTTCTTTTGTTTCTGTTATTCCTTTAAAAATACATAATTTCACCAGAATTTTTATGTATTTGGTGAAGGAGTGTGGTATCAGTGAGTGACCCATATTTCCCCAGAGGTCAAAACTTTCTTTTCTTTCTGATGTCTCATACTTGCTGAGGTTGACTGAAATACACTGAAAACACATCTGCCACTTGTCTGGTAGGTTCTGCTCTGTGTCCTACTTTTCATATCTAAGATCTCCAAAAGGTCTGGAGTGCTCCATAGCTTTTTATTTTTTGTGCGAATCCAGTTATCGAGTTTTAGAGAATGTTTGGAAGGGAAAGACAAAATTAGAGTGTCTGTACACAAAATAGGAAGTCACTAGTGAAAAGCACATAATGTGCTTTAATCAGCACCAAGAACAAGAAAACAGTCAATGAAAATGCAGGGTGATGAATTTATAGCAGCTAAATGAAATATGTGCTTTCACAGCACACAGCAAGTCTGTTGAACTCTTCTTTGGGAAATCACGATGCAAATAATACAATATCCGTTACTCTGATTCTCTCTGCCACCTGCATCTTCCCTTCAGTTTGGGTCAGTCCATTAGTTAGGAGATGAGCGTCCATGAGTCTCTGGGATGCCACCACTACCCTGGAAGGAAGATGAGAGACATTGGTCAAATCCACTCTTCAGCATTTGGTCCACTTCCTGCGGGTTTTATGGGGAGGTTAATCACACAGTGGTTTGTTTTCTTGTATGTATGCCAACATTTCCCCCCAAATCTTAATTTATCCTTGATCTCTGTGGTTAGTGTGGAGTTCTTTTATTCTTTTTTCTTTCTTTCTTTTTTTGGCCTCATAAATCATGAAGATCCTCAAAAACACAACTATGCTTCCATGCATTGGGGAAGTCAAAATCGTAGACTTTTTACCATAAAAACCTGACCTGACCTGGGAACTGTATGGGATGGGACATTGGGAACTTTGCTTTGGAATTTGCCCTTTATTTCTGGTCTTTTGCCTTGTCGGACTCTTACCAAGTATATTACACAATTTAAAATCCCTACATAAGGTAAAGTGGCTGTGTGGGTCAGTGCCACTTCGCCACCTCTGCTTAAGGCTCAGACATTTGATTTTTTTGCCCTAAAGATCCATTTCTTGCTCTTTAAGAATGGAACTATAATTGGCTAAGAAAAATCCAGCCTCTAACATTTCACATTCAAACTTTTGCGTTTGAGAACAAGGTACATAGGTGCTTTTAATTTGTTCTGAATTTTAAAACCATTTTAAAGATTCAGAATACTTAATAAAATATGTCAGAATGAGAAATATTACTTCATGCTGTTTTTCTTTTGCTATACATTAATCAGAAAGTTATAAAAGCAGCTCATTTGCTTGGAAATAATTAAACATCCATCAATAGGGGATCGGTTCAAGGGTCAGCAAATTGCAGCCTGTTTTTGTAAACGTATTTCACCTGGAACCCAGGCAAGCCCATTAGTTTCCATATTGTGTCTGGTTGCTTATGTACAAGAGGGGCAGAGCTGAGTAGCTAAAATAGAGATGATACAGCAAGCAGAGCTTAAAATATTACTGTCTGGTCTTTTAAGAAACATTTTGTCAGCTCTCAGATTGGTTACATATATTATGATCCTTCCACCAATAAAACACTATGTAGTAAGAAAAATGATGATCTCTTTATATGAGTATATTAGTTGCCTATTGCTGCTATAAAAAATCACCATAAATGTGGTGCCTTGAAACAAAACAAATTTATTGTCTTACAGTTTTTGAGGTCAGAAGTACAATAAGGAACTCACTAAGCTAAAATCAAGGTGCTGGCAGGGCTATGTTCCTTCTGAAGGCTCTTGGGAAGAAGCTGTTTCTTTGTCTTTTCCAGCTTTTAGAGGCCACTTACATTCCTTGGCTTTGCACCCCCCCCCATTTTTTTTCTTCTATCTTCAAAGCTAGCAAGGGTGGGTCTCGTCCTTCTCATGCCGCCATCATCTGATTTCATTCTTCTGTTTTCTTTCACTTACAAGGACCCTTGTGATTACATTGGGTCTACCTGGGTAATCTAGGATAATCTCCCTATCTCAAGGTCAACTGATTAGCAACCTTAATTCCATCTGTAACCTCGATTCCTCTTTGCCCTGTAACCTAACATAGCGACAAATTTCAAGGGATTAGGATGTGAACATCTTGGGGAGGAGAAGCACTATTCTGTCTACAAAGAGTATTTAAAGATAGTCACAATATTTTATCATTTGGGAAAATACAAAATAATAAAACTTCGTATACAATATGGCTCAGTTTAAAATTTTTATTTATGTTGTGACTACAGAAGTATTTCTCAAAGGATTTATGAGAAATATTACAATTATTTCTTTTCTGAAGCATGGAATTATGCATGATTTTCACTTTATATTTTTTAAAACTCAGATTTTTAAACAATGAGAACTTGACACTTTTATAATGGGAAAAACCTAAATGTAAATAATGACAAATCAGAGACCACTTATGACAGAAATTTCAGGATAGGCAATTTTGCAAAACAAAACCATTGTTCCTATTTTTGTTTGCAATTTTTCCTTTATGATGTTAGTCCTTTAACAGAATCAGATACTTCTTTCCTTTTTTTTTTTTTTTTTTGAGATTTTATTTATTTATTTGACACAGAGAGAGAGAGAGAGCACAAGCAGGGGGAGCAGCAGGCAGAGGGAGAGGGAGAAGCAGATTCCCCAAGGAGCAAGGAGCCAATGCAGGGCTTGATTCTAAGACCCTGGGATCATGACCTGAGCCAAAGGCAGACGCTTAACCGAAGGCAGACGTTTAACCGATGGTAGGCGCTTAACCGACTGAGCCATCCAGGCGTTCCTACTTCTTTGCTTTTAAATTTGGGACAGGTTCTACCGCTTCCCTAATGCAACTACTTCCCAGAGGGGCTTTACTTCCTCCAATGATGGAAAACCTAATGCTAATCCCCTCAGGCTGGGATGTCCCAACCTCAGAGAATGGAACCACTTGAGTTTGCATAGAGATACTACTTCTCTAGCTTTGTCATCTTTTTAAAATACTCACTACTTTCTAAATCCCAACTAATTGATTTATAGATTTTGAAATTCATTTGTATACTCCACACAATCTGCAAGTCATTCCAATGCATGTTATACTTGAACAAAAATTGATTTTCAAATTCTCACTTCCTTTTTATTTGTCACTCCGAGAAACAAATTGAGTAGGCCATTTTGTTGCATGATGGTTTCATTTCCTCTTCCTCCTCCTCCTCTTCCACCCCACTCCTTCTTTAGATAACTCATTTGCTCTTCTCTTTCTCAACTATTTATCCTATTATGTCCACTTGTAGTTTTGATAGAATTATTTCTGTTGTTTGATATAAATCTGTTATTCCAGACGATTTTAGAATTTTACAATTTCTTCCACTTACATTACATCTTGTTATGAATTCAGCTTTATTTAGTAATCAGCAACCATCTATGCTCTCCCCACTATGTGTATAGATTGAATAGCGCTTCTTTTATGATGTGCTGTTTTGCATTCTTTTGTAGCAGCTGATTAATATCTCAGTATTATCAACCAGAGCAATTGTGCTATTTGAAATAAAAACAATGAATTTTTTTAAAGTGTCAGATTTGAGACCAGTCACAATAAAAAATAGGAAAAGTTAAAAAAGGGAAAAGAATAAAGAGGCAGAATGCCCTTAATTGCTTTGAGTTTAGCTTTCTCCTGCTCATTAGCTTTGATATGGCTTAGGAGACAATTGTTATTCACACCTTTATCAGAGAAATTAACTGAAGAGTGTGTGAACCTTACCTTCAAATTCTGTACCCTAGCCAGCACATTATGGGTCCTTAGAAGAGACTAATAAGGAGATTATTAATGAATATGAGAACAAAATTGTCCTCTCCTAGTCAGGGACACAAGAAGCAGCTCTGACCTAAAATAAAAATAAATACAATAAGGAAATAACCAGGTGCTTTGGTCAAACAACTGGTAAAGAGAGTTTAAAAACACTAGATGCAATGTGACTGAATTGGTTTTGTGTGGTTGGCCTAGCAATAATGTGTTACTAACAACGTTCAAGCGGGGGAAAGCTATGTTTTTTAAATGGCTAAAACTTGTCCATTACAAAAATTTCTCAAACCTTTACATATATGTGAGAACTTGGATATTGATCTCATAAACCTGATCATCTCTTTAAAGAGAAAGAGCTTAACACTGACTTAAGGGGGAAAAAAAATCAAAGAACCGAGTAGCATCTATGCTAAGAGCGTTGGTGGTCAGAAAATCAGTAGGAACTGGAACAGTCAGTAAAGGCTCAGTGGCTGAGAGGAGGTAAGTGCTGAGCTTCAAAGGATCTGGGAAGAATAAATGCAGGATGAGATTTGAGGGTACGCATGATGAAGGGATTTCCATGAGCAAACTTGGAAGGCATGCAAGTGTACAGCAGGTTATCCCCATGGCTTACTGGAACTTGGGTGAAGTTGGAAAGACAGGCGACATCACATGAAACAAAAAATATTTAAGTTGGCCCTTAAACAATCTTAGCTATTTATCCCCAAAAGGATTCCCAATTGCCCGGATACGGTGAGAGACAAACACCTATTAGCACCATTAAAAGACAAAGTTAAAAGAGAAAAAGGTGGAATTTTTACCCAAGAAAAGAATTTGTTTCTGAGCTTTCTAGAATTTAAGAAAAACAAGGAAAGCACAAATCATAAGGTATGTTTTCTTGTTAAAAGGAGAAGCACACTTCTCCCTCCCCCAGCCCTAGAGGAATTTGTGATAACAGCCTTGACTAACATCAAGAGTGAGAGCCTTGAGAACGATTAAAAAATGCAGGCATTTTGTAGGTGGTGACTCCCCTTTTTTCACACTTGGTGAGAGCAAAGTGTAATGGGGACTAGACTATGAGGGACACTTCGAATGCCAGGCTTGCTTGACCAAAGCCCCGGGTTCTTTTCCTATTATATTTATTTTGACTTTAGGTCAGGGCTGCTGCATCAGTGTCTGGCTAATAGAGGACAATAAACTTCCCTTAGTTATTAATAATTTTCTCATTAGTCTCTTCCAAGGAACCATAATGTGCTAGCTGGTGGACCGCACCTGCAGACAAGGGTCATACACCTTCAGTTAATTTTCCTAATGCAGGTGGGAAAGTAAGTACTGGATCATAATCCACGCAGAAGCTAATGAGAAAGAGAAGGCTAGGCTCACAGCAATTAAGGGCATTCGGCTTCCTTATTCTTCTTTCTTTTAAACAGGCTTTATTGTGAATTCTTCTGTGATTCTACTGGTCTCTGCTCTGATATTTAAAAATATACTGTTTTTATTGTAAGCAGTATCATTGATTTAATTGACAATCTTGTGATATTAATCATCAGTTACAAAAGAAGGCCAGGAGCATATTGTCGTTTCTAAATGTAGACATTTCCTATGCGATGATAACGCATTAACTTTGGTGAGAGCTAAGTGTTCCTGGGGAAGAGTAGGATCTGGAGAATACCCTGAAGGCCAGGGAGAGAACATTTGCCTTTTTGCTTTAAAAAGTAGATAGCCATGGAACATTTAAGTGACTTTAGAATAAAATAATCTGTAATTATGTCAAGCAGTTTTCTAAAAAGAGGCACATTCTTCTTTTTATTTTTCCTTCCAATATGGAAGAAGGCTGAGAGTGAATAATATATAGCTGGAGTCGTGATTTCATGATATGCCAAATAAGTACCAAGAAAGAGCTACATTTATGGCGTTTATGTTAAGGCCTATTACTGGTATGCAAATTCCCAGCCGATAATTGTTTTCACAATCAGGCCCAGAGGCATTACCATGGAGGAAGTAATTATAAAATGGTTAATTAAAAGTAATTATAAAATGGTAAATTACTTTTTATACATCCTCATACATTGTTCAGTTATAACTTAATCTTTGAAATAGTGGAATGGCTGCCTCCCAAGAACACAGCACCCTTCGGGGAAACGTGGCTCATCAGCCAGTAACAACTGGCCTTTTTAAAAACTTTGCAAACTCAGATTCTGGGACGTTCCAGCTCGACAGCTGGTTCCTTGTCCTGTGCCATGGTCAATGTTTAATGCACTGCAGCAGATTTCTCCAAAGTGGGGCCTGAGCTCCCCCGAGGGCCCTCTAAGACCATATGGGAGAATGGGATAGCCTGCTGATGTGAGCCCCAGACAGGCTTACAGACGAGTGGGCCCACAGCAACCAATACTGTGTGAGCAAGCAGGTGGATATTTGTTTGAAGAGGGGGAGGATACTGATAAACTTTGCCCGTTTGAAATAGAAGGCTAGGAAAATCCAGCCAGACGCCAAAAGGCCTCACTGGGCCAGAAATATGGGAATTCACACAGAATTAAAACTTATTTTAATTATTGAAAGTGATATTCCGCAATTTGGCTGCAATTTTAAAGGAACTCGAAAGGTTGAAAATACAGACTATGGTGAAAATCATCGTTGAATAGCAGAGCCAGCGAATAAACCTACTCAGGAAAAGTGTACTTGGCTCCATGACTGCACCTTCCTTCTTCAAGAGACCTTCTGGTCTAGAGTAGCTGAGTAAAATTCAGAATGCCCAATTAAATTTGAATTTTGGATAAACAATATTTTTTAGTGTAAGTATGAATTTTTTTAGTATAAGTATGTTCCAAATATTGCATGGGGGCATACTTATACTAAAAAAAAAAAAAGATCATTGTTTATCTGAAATTTGAATTTAACTGGGCATCCTAGATTTTTATTTGCTAAATGGAGCAGGTCTATCCTGGTTGCTATGGTAAGTAGTATCTTTTTATCATCACACTTTCAAACTGGTTATTGCTAGTGGAAGAAAACATTGATATTTTGTATATTAATCAAGCTACCTTACTAAATTCTCCTATTAGTTCTCTGGGTTTTCCAGGTGTGAAACCCTACTTTGGCAAATACTGATATTTTTGCCTTCTCCCTTCTTATGATGTGTTCCTTTTCCTTGCATGATTGCATTGAATAAAAACCATAAAAGCAGAGTTAAATAATATTGGTGATACTGGGTATCTTTGTGAGCCCCTATGTCTCCAGGTTACTGTTTTATTTAATTTGCAAATTAAACAAGTAAGGCTCCCATCCCAAGTTAGTGAGAATTCCAGTTTATAATGCACTACTTCTGAAAATTCGAGGGCTTGTATTCTCATGATGATTTCAACTCATTCTAAATGTTGGTACTGGATGCATCCTCAGTACATCTGCTTCTGTGGTCTCTGCCTCTGTGACTACCTTCCCTCTATATGCTGACGTTGAACCAATACAGTGCTGGGGTGCATTAGACCCAGAGAGCAGAAGGGAGTTTATAGGGCACACGCATCTGGAAACAACGTAAAATTCACTGTTAGGTGTCACTTTCTTTAACTCCCCACGTGGAATATCTCCCAGGTCATCTCACTCTCCCTAGATTGTTGTTCATAACCAACAAGCTGCGTGCATTATTCCACTCTGTAGAGAGCTCCCACCACAGACCCTTAGTCTATGCACTTGAGTGTATGTGGCAACTCTTACATGTATTGGCTTTCCCCAGGCATGTGAAGCCGTCAAATGCATGTTACTTTTTTTGTCAAAAAGTTTGGATTACTTGAATAATTTTGTTTGTACAGAAACTTGGTGTATTCATTAAGAAGTTAATTTCGTTGAAGGGCCATCTTCCAGTTTCTCTACTATTAGCAATGCAAAATACTGCCAAAAGAGTGAAATGACAGATTTTCTTTAATTTGGGCTAGTTCAGATTCTAAAGCAGGTCTCTTCTGGGAATGGGAGCAGTAATTGGAAGATGAGTTCTTCCACTTACAGTTGTCTTGCTTCTGACTTTCATGTGTCTTCTAATTATTTTTTAACTATTAATTATAAAGTAGGCTATTGCTTTGAGATGAGTGCTTTTGTTATGCTAAGGAAGTTCTTGATAGTAGTATGTTGTAAATCAAATTGTTTTCTGACATCTATCAAGACGACCGGCATTCTTCCACTACCATCTTTCATCAGTTGGTAGATTAAAAGATATTAATGTATTTCCTGATACTAAGCCATTTTTTGCTTTCCTGGAAAATACTTGTTTTAGCTGTGTTCTTTTAATGGAATACTTGAATATTCTTAAATCTGCTAGGGCCCATCTGACACAGCAATGTTTCTCATGGTGTTCTATGATATAATCAGTGCTACATTATCCAAAATTTGTTGTCATCAAATAAACTTGAGAAATCCTTTCTAGGGCAGATACACAAAACTTGGCCCCATATTAATACTTCAGAGAAATACAGAGTTTAAATACCTGTTTTCATTTTTTAAATGATTGAACTAACTTATTTGTATAAGGGAAATACATTCCATAAAACAATTGAAAGGTTTTGTTTTTTTTTTTTTCATTTGTGTAAGCTCTGTAAGAGTTGTATATCAGATGAATTTTATGGTTTCATAAATGTTTGAAAGAATTCTTTAATCAAACCATTTGTGTTTTTTTAAGATTTATTTATTTTTGGAGAGAGAGGCAGAGAGAGAGCGAGCGTGTGCGCTTCCGAGCAGAGGGAGAGAGAGAGAATCCTGAGGCAGACTTCCTGCAGAGTGCAGAGCCCCATGCCTGGCAGATCCCAGGACCCTGAGATTATGACCTGAGCTGAAACCAAGAGTCAGCTGCCCAACCGACTGAGCCACCCAGGTGCCCCTAGTCAAACCATTTGTATGTAATGTGTGTGTGTGTGTGTGTGTGCGCGCGCACACGCACACGTGCATGCATGTATAATTCATTCCTAGAAAACTTTAAAATTAGGGTTTCTCATTTCTCTGGAAACAACTATGGTCATCTTTGTTTTGATAGAAATATATCCTTTTATTCAAGATATTCATACCGAGCTATGTAGAATTATCTATATAATATAGAATCCTTTTATAGCTTTTAACATATTTTTACCTATGTCTCTAGATTTAGCACTCTCTGTTACTTCCCTTATTACTTCAGTTCTTTCCTTTTAACTTATATCTCTACATGTACCATCTATCGAACACCTTTAGCAAATGATCTTACTACTTAGCACATAGAGAAAATAGACACCAATACACAGAAATGTCCACCACTTTATCTCTGCTGGGTACTTCTTATCAGTATTTAAATATTTCCAATTGCTTTATCTTGAAAATAAAGCCCAGGTGGTTCTAATGTGTCCACAATTTTTTTATACTCCTCCCTTCAGAGCAGAAGTTAATTCCCTTCCCTTTGCGTGTGTGCAAGACTTCACAACTTGCTTCTAACAAATAGAATTCAGCAGAAGTGATAGTATATCACTTCCAAGAAAAGGTTATAAAATGACTGCATTTTCCATCTCGAGGGCACATCCCTCCATGCTCTCTCGCATGAGTTTTTCTCTTGCCTTTGGATCACTTGCTCAGGAGAAGTCATTTTGTGAGCAGTCCAGTGGAAATGTCCGTGTGGTGAGGAACTGAAACCTCCTGCCCAAGTTACATGACTGAGTGTGGAAGCCGAACAGCCAGCCCCAGGCAAGTCTTAGAGACTACAGCCCAGACAGACAGCATGACTGCAACTTTATGAGACACCCACTCAGCTCAATAGCTCCAAAAGTCCTGAGGCTCAGAAGCTGTGTGTAATAATAAATGTTTGTTTTTTTCAATTGTGTTTTGGATAATTTGTTACACAGCAATAGATAACTAATAGACCTTCTTGCAACCCCCCTCCCATCTCTCTATCAGTACTACCCCATATCTCTATCTCCTTCCACAGAAAAAGTTGGAAGAGAATTTTAATTAACTTAAGGACATTTATGATCTTACATAAAAGACAGTATTCTAGGTTCACATATCAAGTGCAGGTCCAGGTCTGGCTAACTCAATGGCTCAGTGATGTCATTGTGATTCACTGAGTATCTCTCTTTTCTTTTCTGTCATCTTCAGCATGTTTGCTCTTAGGCCCACTCCCCTCAGAAGGGAGTCCAACATTGTTGCTGCAGTTCCAGACATCACCACCAGGTGATAATCTCACAGGCAAAATGATCCTGTTTTGACCGCTCTTTTTTAAAATGAGAGAAACCATCTCAGAATCCCTCTGGCAGACAACCTCACATATCATTGGTCAAAGTTTTATCATGTGACCATGCCTGAACCAATCCGTAGCCACAGGGAACAGGTCTACAGGACTAGCATTCTTAGCTGAGTCTCCAAGGTGTGTAACTGAGTGTTCAGTGCTTTACAATTTTAACTGGTTTCCATACCTACATTATACTGGTGTCTATGTAAGTACAAGCTGCAGGTATACATTTACTTTCCTCCTTGAAGCTCTGTTTTCCCTTTTTCTTTTATCCCATTTACCTGACCCCAAATGTTTGTTTTTTAGAATTCTCCAGAATCCATCCTTATTTCTTCCACTTTGCCTTGATGTTTAATTCCCATTAGAGCTGAGCACTATTCTCATATCACTGGGAAGATAGCTGTACAAAATGATCTGGAAATAATATTAATTAGAGCAAGGTTGGAAATTCTATTACAGAAATTACTGCCCTGACTTTGGTCAGTTTGAAATTTTGTAAAATTAATGCATTTAAAATGAGAGGTACTCCCAAAATGATGTCTTTCTATTCTGAGAGCATCTAGCTAGAGTCAGCCAGAAGTTAATTTTTAAAATGAAATTATGAACCCTTGACTTGAGAAGTAGTATTTGATCAACCAACCAGAGTCCTTTTTAGCTTCTGTATCATGGCTACAATGGCTACAATATATTGTATCAGAGAAATGGATCTGCCTGAAGATGTACACATTGATAGGTAAGGTTAAAGAGAAAATATCTGACAAAATTGACTACTATACCGTCTAATGAGAAATAACATTTTACAGCTTGAGAACTGACATTCTTGACAATATAATTAATCCAAGAGATGGTAGAGGAAAAATATGCATATAATCCACCATAGAAGTCATGTAGTATTATAAAACCTTAAGATTAAAATTTAACCTTATTAGAATATAATTAGAATTGGCCTATGTAGTCAGATTGTCAGGCATTTTTGAAATCTGAATATCCCAAGTCTAAGTCTCTCTTTATTTTCTGCACTAAATTTCCAGATGCCCTAAGTGATTTACTTTGACTATACTTATTAAAGTCTTTAGTGCTAGCTATTGAGTATAACAATGGATACTGTGAAGGAGAAGGTAAAATTTAAATGTCTGGGTAGCGAAGTCATAGCTGGTGAGCCCTAATAGAATCATATGCTTTGACTTGTAATAGGGTTTGTATCGACATTCTCGGCACACCAGCTGACATTATTTGTTCTTTCCAAAGTGTTCTCTGATACTATTTTTGTGTGAGTTTTTATTTTCATTTGGTGATATAGTACATTGTCACCATTTTCCTATTAGCAACAGAACAAATACTTGCAATCTTATGCTGTTTGAGTTTTTAATGACAATGAATCTGATGAATTCATCTTACTAAAAATGAAATTGTTTAGTATTTACCATCCTTTACATTATTTTAATTAGATGGTAGCCCACTCCATGTCTATGTTTATGTTTTCAAAATGACTTTCCACATTCATCTCTAAATTCCTGAAAAATGTAACAAAGCTGGAAATTTATAATGAAATACTAAACAGAAAAGTGACTGGACTATTGATAAGTCTTGTAAATATTCAAATTATTGAAGAAATAAGAACTGTGATTATAAATTAGAAAAAATGATGATGAAAACATTTAAACAAAGTGAATTAAGCTGTACTTCATAGCAAATTCAAAGTTTCAAATGCTCAATCGTTAATAAGAAACATATGGAAACTATCTAAAGATGCACTTCAAGAAGCTAGAAAAGAAAGAAGTAAAATTAAAGTAAGGTAGGAGGTAGTTGTGAAGGCATAAGCAGAAAAAAAAAAAGCCACCCATGAATTGAAGAGGAAGAAATACTCAGATATATTAGTGTTTGTAACTTTGTGTTCTTTTATCAGAAAATCTAGAGGAAACATATAAATTCACTGAAGAAAAGTTAAAAATCCCAACTGACTGATATGTAGAGCAGAAATTGGGAAGTTGTTAATGAATAGTATCCAAAAAACATTTGGGCCATAATTACAAGTGAGTTCAATGAAAGCTTCAAGGTGTCAATAATTCCTTTGCTATGTAGAGTTTTTCAGAACACAGTAAATGAAAGAAGCTTTCCCAATTACCTTTATAAAGTTAGCATAATCCCAATAGTCAAATCTGAGAAACAGAGCATGCATAATCAATGATCTAAAAAAGAGGTTTGAAAATCTCCGTACCTTATTTTCAGTTTTTCTGTGAACATAAAACTGCCCTGAAAAAATAAAGTCTTAATAATAATAATAACAGATTTTAAGAAATCTAATCTAGGACTATAATAAAAGTTAAATGCAATATCACCAACTAGGATTTATTCTAGGAATTCAAGAATGAGTCTGTCATTGGAAATGCATAGCATAAATGATCATTTTAAAGGATAAAAAATTGCCTTAATTGATGGCAAAATACATACACACATATTTCTTGATAAAATTTATAACATTAGAGATATTTTACTAAGTAATGAAAGAGAAATAGGTCAGTGGTCATTGCTACTCAGCTTCTCTTTTTTGGCCAAGTGCTGACCATTAATCAATTTTCTCCTACCTGAGGAAGACTATGGTGGACGATAGGAATGTTTTAATGGACTGACTCATTAGTTTGGTCCGTACCGTTTTCATGAACTCCTTGATATTGGAAATGCAAAAACAAAAACAAAAACAAACAAAACCCTTCAAAACACCAACACACAGACTTGTAAACTTTGGAAGGTATGCAGTTTTTAAAAATTTTATACTGAAAAAAACCAACAAAAATAAGATTACAAAAGAAATCAACTTCATGGAAAAGATGCATAATCTCCTGGTTCACAGAACACTTTCACTGAGGGCTGCAGATGTGTAAAATGTCACTCAGCTTGATTCTGAGAGGTGGGCATCAAGAGGTAAATATGGAGTGTTGGCGGAAGAGAGAACTACCTCCTTTTCACAGTTACCCAAATGCGTACACAAAAATACAAAATTGTTTAAGCCATGTAACCAAACACACAAAGCTCTGAGACGGTAGAGGCGCCATGCAAGTCATAACAGACCAGCAAACCAGGGTCCCCGTGGGAACATGTTCTCTACTGTATTTCACAGGAATTAAACCAACATCCTGAAAGCTTTTAAAAGTCCTTGTTCATCACTTCTGGATTGTTCATTTTGTGTGTGTGTGTTTTCCTTTGGATACAAATCGGAAGTAAATTGGCATTCCTATTAATAATAACTAAAGTAAAAGATCAGATGTATATATATATATTTTTTTTTAAAGATTTTTTATTTATTCATGAGAGAGAGAGAGAGAGAGGCAGAGGGAGAAGCAGGCTCGACAGCTGAGCAGGGAGCCTGATGCGGGACTCGATCCCAGGACCCTTGGATCATGACCTGAGCCGAAGGCAGACGGTTAACCATCTGAGCCACCCAGGCGCCCCAGATGTATATTTTGATATACTTTACAAATGGCCTGAATAATTTAAATACATATTGACTATTTATATTTGTTGACACTAGAAATAATGAAAACCAAACAATGTAACCATCTATGAAGGTAGTTTTCTAACTATCTTCTGAAGAGCCCTGAGATGCTGTGAAAATATCTCAGAAGCCAATAGGAGAAGCTCCCCACTCCCCCATCTAGGATAGCAAGTGGAGAGAGACATTCTTATCTCTGACTTCCGAGGTTTTATATGTGCATATGCGTGTGTGTTGTGTGTGTGTTTAATGTTCTGCATAAATTTTCATCCACTGGAGAAAAGGGAAGTTATATTGACAAAGAAAAGCAAATAAGTAACCAATCATTCAAGGACTATAAATATAACTTGTAGCATAATGGAGAAAATTTAAATAGTATTTGTTTGGGATACTTATTGGTATTTTAATACTAATACTTAATATAGTACCATAAAGATGATTCAAGGTCTAAAGTGAAAATAGATCTTAGGTGCTAAACCAATACCTTCTGAATTTTAAGAATATATATATTTTTAAAGTATATTTGGTTCTTTTTGTAATGAGATAAAATTTCAGGAAAAATGCAAAACTAATCTTTTATAAATTGGGAAATACCATGGAAGAAAAGGACTAAAGAAATTAAGCATTGAAGATATTATGGTATGTTTGCAAATTTTTTTAAAAAGTTATTTTTAGAAGATGTGGTATATATATACAATGGAATATTATGCAGCCATCAAAAGGAATGAGATCTTGCCATTTGCAACGATGTGGATGGAACTGGAGGGTATTATGCTGAGTGAAATAAGTCAAACAGAGAAAGACATGTATCATATGACCTCACTGATATGAGGAATTCTTAATCTCAGGAAACAAACTGGGGGTTGCTGGAGTGGGGGGGGGGGGGGGGGGAATGGGGTGACTGGGTGATGGACACTGGGGAGGGTATGTGCCCTGGTAAGCGCTGTGAATTGTGCAAGACTGTTGAATCTCAGATCTGTACCTCTGAAACAAATAATGCAATATATGTTAAGAAAAAAAAAAAAGAAGAAGAATGTAGCAGGAGGGGAAGAATGAAGGGGGGGAAATCGGAGGGGGAGAAGAACCATGAGAGACGATGGACTCTGAAAAACAAACTGAGGGTTCTAGAGGGGAGGGGGGTGGGAGGATGGGTTAGCCTGGTGATGGGTATTAAGGAGGGCACGTTCTGCATGGAGCCCTGGGTGTTATGCACAAACAATGAATCATGGAACACTATATCTAAAACTAATGATGTAATGTATGGGGATTAACATAACAATAAAAAAGTTATTTTTATCTACATCTTTTTTAGGTATTAAAAACTGAAGAAAACATATAATCTTTTTTATGGAAAAATATTTCTACTTACAGAGATTGAAAAAAATACCAATAATTTTTAAGCACATTATATCTATATCTATTTATCTATATATATTTTTAAAGATTTATTTATTTATTTATTTTGGGGGGGGGGAGGGGTGGGGGGGGGGGCAGAGGGAGAATCCTCAAGCAGTCTCCCTGCTGAGTGCAGAGCCTGATGTGAGGCTGGATCCCAGGACCCTGAGATCATGACCTGAGCCAAGAGTCAGCTGCTTCAGACTGAGCCACCCAGGCGCCGCAAGCGCATTATGTATTATTTTATTTTATTTTATTATTTTATTTTATTTTATTTTATTTTAGGATTTGTTTATTTATTTTAGAAAGAGAGTGAGCAGGAGGTGGGGGGAGAGAGAGGGAGAGAGAGTCTTAAGCAGACTCCCCATTGAGCACAGAGCCAACGCAGGGCTTGATCTCATGACCCTGAGATCATGACCTGAGCAGAAACCAAGAGTCAAACGCTTAACCGATTGCACCACCCAGGCACCCTGCACGTTATATTTTTAAAAGTAATAGCCATCCTGTTAAACATGCCAACATCTTGAAAGCTATACCATTTTTTTTCTGATAAACATCACTAAAAAATGTAAAAAAAATAAAGAATTCTTGTACTTCTTTATACTTATTATGCATTCTTGTGAATGTAGTTGATGAGATGCTTTTCATTTTATTTTTCTACAATAAAGTCTTTGAGGTTTGTCACCTTCTGAATGATGATGATGTAATTGGGCATGTTTTAGTATAATAGAAGACTGACGTGAAAAATATACTAAATCAATTGGACAATAACATCTTACATTTTCCACATTTACCTAGTTCTGTTCCATTCCTTCATAAGAGGATGTTAGATAATACAGAATTAGCTGCATGAGTCCAAAAAGACTTTCAGAAAAATGGCAACCATCTATTCATACTTTTTTTTTTTTTTAAGATTTTATTTATTTATTTGAGACAGTGAGAGAGCTAGAGAGCATGAGCAGGGGGAGGAGCAGAGGGAGCGGGAGAAGCAGACTTCCTGCAGAGTAGGGAGCCCGATGTGGGGCTCCGATCCCAGGACCCTGGGATCATGACCTGAGCCGAAGGCAGACGCTTAACTGGCTGAGCCACCCAGGTGCCCCACCATCTATTCATACTTTGATAAACTTCAGAACTGGCCCACATGCTTCAGTTGTGGCCACAGCCTCGCTGGTATGCTGGTGGGAGCAACAAACTTATCAGGGAACAGGGAAGGCAGGTAATCTGAGTTTGCAAGACAAGGTTACTACTTTCAGTTTTCTGTGGAGCACTGTATATATTCCAGCTGGTAATTCTGGGACCTAGGGGAGGATTTTAGGGTTCTCTTATAATCTCCTGTCATTTATATGTTTAGCTCAGATCTCACCTGGAGATGTAGTCATGTTTTTCTAATTGCCCATTTAACTCGGTTGTCTCAATTAAACTTGTCATCTCATCCTTTAAGCTCCTCCTGGTCTACTTTTTCTCATCTCATTTAATTACATCACCATCTTTCCAATCACTCCAAGACATAGAACTGCCATCCTGAACGTTTTTGTTCCTCCTCTGGATTAAATTAGTCATCATGTCTTATTGACGGTAAAGCCCCCATGTGAACAGATTTGGGCCTCTCTCCCCACTTCACCTGACTCCTGTTTCCAACTTAAATACTTCAGCTATACTTCTTTTAGTTCTCCAAACACGTGGTGCTGTTTCCCACTTGGGCCTTTTGCTCACACTATTCTGTCTTCCTGGGATGTTTTCCCCACCAACCTCACTTGGCTCACCCCTAAGCCTCCCCAATTATTTTCATCCCGTAAAGCACACAATTCTTTTCCTTCATAACAGATACCATAATTTTTAATTACAAAATGCTTTTTCTCTTCATTTGGCTAATTTTGGCTCTCCTCTGTCCCTGTAAACTCTCTGGGGGCTGGAATCATGTCTGTTTTATTCCACTGTATTTCTAGTGTCTGTCACAGTGCCTGGAGTGCAGTAGATATATACTAAATATTTGTTAAATACAAGATTGGCTCTTACCATAGATATACTGTAACTGAGAGAAATGTGTATATGTACTTTCCCCTGGATCCTTTGGAGACTGATTGGTACACATGAAATTATTACTTAATTATGAGAAAGGAAAGAGTTGTCATCACAGGTTGTCGTGCTTCATATTTGTAACATTCACATTGTTTTTCAAACACATACTCAACAAACATTTATTGAATGCATGTATGCCTACATAATAACAATTAAGGCAAAAAGTTTTTAAACAGCTTAGTCAAATAAATCCTATAGAGTATCCTAAGGCATAGTCGGAAACAAAATGCTTAGTTTCCAAGACATCATCTGATTTTCTTCATCTGTCTATTCAAGATTAACATTATCTGTGATTAATTTATACCTTTCAAATTTATTTTCTTTCCCAGAAAGAACATATGAAGCCATATTATTAGTGTAAGAAATGATTGTGCAAAGACTTCTTTAATTTTACCTTTTATGTTCCCTCAATAAATGTTCATGGTGGGAACATTTAAAAATAGTAATAAAAATAAAGAGGAAGTTAAGAATCACTATTAAACATTCCACCCAAAAAGCAATGCTTTCTTTCTATTCAAATACTATTTCTTATAAATAAATTTCTAAAATATTAACAAATAATGCTTACTTAGAATTTTGTCTTTGCAGGGCACTGTTCTAATTTCTTTACAAATATTAACTAATTCAATCCTTGCAATGATTCTCTATCAGTGTCCCCATTTCACACTGAGAACACTGAAGCCAAGATTTGTTCAAGGTCACACTACTAGTAGGACACAAATTGGGATTGTTTTCCTAGTGTATGCTTCCACAATATTTAATTTCATGGATCACGATTTCTTAAGAAAAGTGTCACACTATGTGATGTTTAGATTTTTTCAAATTTTTAATTGCTATAAACAATGATAAATATTTTCATACATATTTACCAGCACATTGTCTTTCCTCCTAGCCATGAAGGTCTTTTGAGTCCAAGATAACCAATGAGAAGTGGAAACAGAAACAATGTTGACTCTCAGTAACAAAGGAGAGAGCAAACAAAGCTTGCCTAAGGGAGGGTATAGAGATTACAGTTTATGGAAATCACAGACATCTTTTTCCCTTGTGTTCAGTCAAAGAACTTTTGCTATTTTATCTTTTCAGAAACTTGCTTCTTTGTTGATATAAACTCTAATTAGTATGACTATTCAAATTCCAAACATTTTCAGGTATTCCACTCTTTGGAATTTAGATGGGCATTTTTACCTTTTTTTTTTAATTAAAATTTTTTTTAATAGACTTTATTTTTCAGAGCACTTTTAGGTTCACAGCAAAATTGAGCCAAGGTACAGATACTGCCCATATATGCTCACTCTCCTACAAACCATGCATAGCTTCCCCCATTATCAACCATCAGAGTAGTGGTACATTTGTTATAATTGGTGAACCTCCACTGACACATCATTATCACCCAAAATCCATAGTTTGCATTAGTGTTCACTCTTGGTGTTGTATATTCTGTTGGTTTGGACAAATGTATAATGACATGTATTCATCATTATAGTATCATGCAGAGTATTTTAACTGCTGTAAAAGTTCTCTGTGCTCTGCCTATTTATTTATCCCCTTACTCCTACCACTGGCAACCACCAATCTTTTATTGTCCTATAGTTTTGCCTTTTTTAGAATGCTATATAATTGAAATGATACAGTCTGTAGACTTTTCAGAACAGTTTCTTTCACCGAGTATATGAAAATGTACAATGAAATGTACACTTAACTTATGTGTACAATTCAAAACGTTTAAGGTTCCCGTATATCTTTTCATGGCTTAATGTCTCATTTCTTTTTAGTGAAATAATATTTCATTATCTAGATAAAGCATGGTTTATTCATCCATTCACCTAATGAAGGATATCTTGGTTGCTTCCAAGTTTTGGCAATTATGAATAAAGCTGCTATAAAAATCCATGTGTGGGTTTCTGTGTAGACATAAATTTTCAACTCCTTTGGGTAAATACCAAGGAGCACACTTGTTGGATCATATGGTAGAGTGTGTTTAGTTTCATAAGAAACTGCCAAAGTGTATTTCAAAGTGGCTGTACCATTTTGCATTCCCACCAGTAATGCACAAGGGTTCCCGTTGCTCCACATCCTTGTCAGCATTTGGCCATTCTAATACGTGTCTAATGGTGTCTTATTTTTCATGTAATTTGCAGGTCTCTGGTGACACATGATGTAGAGCATCTTTTCATACGCTTATTTGCTTGCCACCTGTATATCTCCTTTGGTGAGATGTCCTTTAGGATCTAGTATACACAGCATTTAACACTTTGGATACACTCCCAGTTTTAAAATTGTTGGGTACTGCTGTATGAGTCTTTCTAAGACCCTTGCCCCTCCTCTTTTAAAACTGAGATAAATTTACATGCAATAAAATTTTAAGTGTACAATTCAAAGAGACTTGACAAATGTATATACCCATGCAACCAACCACTACCAGTCCCCTCATCTCTAAAATGAGGACATTAGTCATACCTTATAGAATATAGTATAGTACCTATTGATAGTATCTATAAAATATAGAAAATATAGAATATCCCATCACCCCAGAATGTTCTCTTGTTTTCCTTTTCAGCCAATTCACCCTTTCCCACCTCCCTTTTCCCAGTGCCCCCAAACTGCCAGAGGAAATCACTATTTTCATTTTTGTCACCATAGCTTTTATTTGTCTTCACCAAACTTCATATAAATTGAATCGTACAAGATGTAGGACTCTGGCTTCTTCATTCAACATGTTTCTAAGCTTCACCCTGGTTGTATAATATATATTCGGTAGTAAAGTCCTTTTTATTGTTGAATGTTATTCCTTTGTATGACTATACTAAAATTTATCCACCCATTCATATGTTGGTAGACATTTTTGGATCTTATGATCTAAGGCTATTGATATATATTACAAACGATCCCTACAGAAAGGTTCATCTCAATTTACACTCCCCCAAGCCCAACCTCCCCCTCCCCTGCCAGCAATATAAGAGAAGATGTTTCTACCACAGCGTATTGGGAGTGTTAAGCTCCACACCCAACATGGCGCTTAAACTCACGACCCTGAGATCAAGAGTTGCATGTTCTACCTACTGGTACCCCAACAGAATCACTTTTTTTTTTTTTTTTTTTTTTTTTTAAGATTTTATTTATTTGCGAGAGAGAGAATGAGAGACAGAGAGCATGAGAGGAAGGAGGGTCAGAGGGAGAAGCAGACTCCCCGCCGAGCAGGGAGCCCGATGTGGGACTCGATCCCGGGACTCCAGGATCATGACCTGAGCCGAAGGCAGTCGCTTAACCAACTGAGCCACCCAGGTGCCCCAACCAACAGAATCACTTTTAAAGCCTGTGCCAATTGGATAATCACCAAATGGCATGTCATTTTAAATTGCATTTTTGAATACTGAGCTTAAAATTTTTTAAAGGTTTACTGACCAAATGATTTTTCTCGTTTTGTCAATTGTCAGTCATACATTTATCTATTTTTCTATTGGTATGTTTATTACTTAAACTTTTTAGGGGCACCTGGGTGGATCTGTCAAGTGTCTGCCTTCAGCTCAGGTCACGAACTCAGGGTTCTGGGATCGAGCCCTATGTCGGGCTCCCTGCTTAGTGGAGAGTCTGCTTCTTCCTCTCCCTCTGCCCCTCCCTCTCCTATGCACGTGCTCTCTCTCTCTCTCTCTTAAATAAATAAATAAAATCTTTAAAAAAATTATGTGGAGGTATATATACATTAAGGCTTTGGAACCCTTCGGGTCTTCTTTAAGGACTTTCCCATAACCACCACCAAACTTCCCCCAGCTATCCTCCAATACACAAACACTTACTATCTCTAAAAGGAGGTATTATTGTTATACCCATTTTAAGGATTAAAAAATTTTATGCATAGAGAGTTTAAATGTTTTGCAAAAGATCACAATCAAGTAAGTGATAGAAACATTACTGCTAAAACCCTGGCTTTTATTTGTTATGCTATTTTTCTGTTCATGCAGTTTTATACAACAAGAATAATACTAACTCCCTGCATGGATTGTTCAAGAGTTAAACAAATTTATACATGTAATAGTAACAATAATAATTAACATTAGGTGCCAGTGTTCTGTTTACCTTGTGTATATTAACCCATGTAATCTTCACGACAATCCCATGAGATAAGAACTATAACCTCTCATCCAAAATTCACAGGCGTGGAAGCTGATGCATAGAGAAGTTATCTACCTAGCTAACTTTATATGGCTTATCAGACAGAACTGAAATTTGATCCTACAGAACATGGCTTTCAAATCTATTCTCTTTAATACTATGCCAGTAGCTGAGAATTGCTCCTGAAAAATAGTATGCCCTAAATAGATATTAACCAATATCACTATTAATGGAAATTTTTTGGATCATAGTTATGGAAATAAAGCCTTTTTTCCCCAGGAGTTCCAGTCTCTAGAGGTTACCTCCTTCTCTACACCCATACTGTTGCAACAGTGAAAATTAGGGTCTGACACTTGAGAGGGGGCTTTGAAAGAGACAGGTGTATGCCTCTTTAATTTTAAACTTTGAGGCCCTTAGCATGTGTTCGTCTCGATGCAGTAAAACTGTATAGCAAACAACTTCAAAATCTCAGATGCTCAAAATAGCAAATATTTATTTTCCTCATTTACAGATCATGGACCAGCTGTCACTCTGCTGGACTCAGCTGGGCTATTTTGGTCTGTAGAAAGCTGGCCAGATTCAGATCTGCTCCATGTGTCTTCATCCTTCTGGAACCACTAGGACTCAAGACCCAGAGCCTGGGTGTGATCTTCTTATGGCAATCACAGGAAAGCAGGTGAGTAAGCCAAACTGTGCAAGCACATTTAAACCCTGTTTCATCATGTCTGCTAATATCCCACTTAATATTGTTGGAAGATGAATAAGGGAAAGAAATGACGGAATAAGATTTGAGTGGAATCTTGGGATCTTATCCAAATACTTTCACGGAATTAGCTCTTAATTTTACTGAAGAAGTATTAATTCTTTGTCACATTTATGCAAATATTATCTCCAAGATTTTTTTTATTAGCTTTTAAACACCATTTATGGCATTTTGGCTTTCAGTGAAAACAAAACAAAACAAAACAAAAACCTTTCTCTGGGATCATGTATCCTGATATCCAATTTGGAAAATTTGATGTTCCTTATAAACAATTAAATCTAGAAAACTAAACTGATAAGCATTTTTAATTAGCATTATGCACATAGCAGATATCCAACAGACCCTTGTTGAATTAGGTTAACAGTAGAATGCTAGTTAAAAGTGAGGAGACTGAGAAACAGCAAAATAAGGCAAAGGATGATTGCTTAGGAATAGTACTATGTTTACTCATTTCTGGACTTCAGCAAAGGAGGAAGAGAGAGAATTATTTGTGCACTTACTAAGTTATTATATACCTTACTATCTCATTTCATCCTAAGAATAATCCTGTAAGGTCGATAAAATTGCCTATATTTTATTTTAGATAACTCATCTGTGGCTTAGATGGGGCAGGCCAATTTTAAAGGGCTGTGCCCTTGACCCTAACTGTAGTTAGGCTTTTTCTGAGCCTTCTTCTCCACTAGACCTTGACTTTGGCCCCTGTCTTTGCCAGACCTGCATAACTCAGTTGTAGCAAGAATCCTGCTAAGAATCAGTTTAGTGAGAATTTCCCCATCCTTGATATTGGATCATTCTCTCCTGCCTTTAGCAAGAATTCTGTTAAGTCAGTTTAGCTAGCCTCCCCCTACCCTCAAAGGCTCCTCTTAGTAATCTTCCATCCACTGACTCCCTCATTCTGTTCTTTGCCTATAAATCCCTGGCTGTCTTTGCTATATTTGGAGTTGAGCCCTATCTTTCTTCCTTATTACCATAGTCCTGAAGAAATCTACCTTACTGTTTTAACAAGTATCAGAGTAACACTGACAGTGGTTTAACAGTGGTTGTCATCAATATGAGCACCAAAGTTGCCCACTGTGATATCAAGTTCACAGGAGAGATGAGAGGAAGCCTGAATAAAAGGCCATAATATTCATGAATAATTCATTATCTTTAGAGTTTACCAGTTTATGTAAAAGTATGGATTAAAGAGCCTTTTAAAATAGAGTGCTGCGGTCTTCTTTATACCCCTTATCTTTGGGAAGTTTTGTTTCGGAGATGTTCAGGTGTCAGCCTGTGTAATTGCCATGTGGTGTCCATCTGTTCATCCCCACCTGCTGGCCGGCATGGGTTGGGTGTTCTGCTGCGGATCACCTTCCTGTCTTTGGAGTGTACTGACCTCTCTTAAGCCACCGCCAAGACCAATATCCTGTCCTTAGAGGATGGTTGCTTTAGCTTTTTTCTCTACTCCAGAGAGCCTCCATTCCCACAAGACAGCTGTGATCAGGCTGTGATCTTTCATGAGATTTTAACAAAGAATTCAAAGTAACACATGGGTATGATAAACATAAAAAATAATATCTCTGCTATTGGATCTTCTTTAAGTCCCAAAATGCATGATGGTACTTTCGTGGCACCTGTAATATTCTTCCCTTCCTCATCATAGGACTTCATCCCCAAATGCCAGGTCGTCTTCATGTCATCTAGGACAGTTTACCTCAATCAGAGATGGTGACTTTGAGGATGTTATGGTTCAAATACAGGCCGAGGGCACCTGGGTGGCTCAGTTGGTTAAGCATTTGCCTTCAGCTCAGGTCATGATCCCAGGGTCCCGGGATTGAGTCCCATATGCGTGTGGGGGGGGGGGCCCTGCTCAGCAGGGAGTCTGCTTCTCCCTCTGCCGCTCTCCCTACTCATGTTTTCTCTCTCTCAAATAAATAAATAAAATCTTAAAAAAAAATACAGTCCCAACAAGATGGACAGATCAGCAGAACAAATTAGTGCAGCCTCGACATACTTCTCAAAATCTGCATTAGTTAAATCTTTCTCCACAATAGGCCATTGCGGTTTTGATTCTCCTCGGCCAGCTCCTTTTGCTGGGAAACAGCTGATGAACTTGTACATCTTTTTAGTCTTCTCAGGCCTCTCCTATTGTTCTGCGAGGAACTAGGCCATGGAAGCACATACATGCATGTGTGTGGGCGACATTCTCTCATACACACACACACACACACACACACACAGAAGTGTGCAGGTGCACAACACAGAAGTGTGCAGGTGCACACACAGCCCCCTAGATTACCAAACCTCAATCTCCACGCACAGTGCAGCTCTACCTGTAGCTTAAAAAGAAGCACTTCTGTAAAGGGAAGAGTCTGCAGAGTTGAAACTCTGCATAAAGCAGCCACAACCATTTACATTATTGCCCTGAGCAGTTGTGCTCCTTCTAGACAGCATTCAGACATCTTTTCTGATGCTAATCCCTGTCTTGCATTTGCATAACTGAAAGGCCTAGCAGGAATATGTTTTTCTGTAAACCATGTGCCCCACAGTTGTTTAAAAGCTAGGAAATACCTATAAAACATTTTTTTTCCTACTGTCTCTTTCTAGGTTGCAAATATATTTTTTAAACTTTTAATTATGAATTAATTTTAGTACAGAAAGTTGCCTTTATCCCTCACAACACATCCTGCAATGTCATCATCCTACATAACCATAGTATTTATCAGAACCAGAAAATGAGCCATGGTACAGTATTGTTAACTGAACTTAATAGAATAGACTTCATTTGAATCTCACCAATCTTTCTACTAAAGTCCTTTTGCTGTTTTAGGATGTCCTCATACCAGTTTTCATTCAGAGTTCCAGCATCCTACCTACCTCATCTTCCTTTAACAATCAGTCTCCAGAAGAATGAAGCTCTTTTTGAGCACGTAGCTGAAATGGGAACTGAGCCCTAGGATGGTGACTCTACCTTTGGTTTCCCGAAGGAAAGGTCATCCATTCTCCAGGAGGGGTTAGTGAGAGCCCCAGGAGGTGTGGTGAGAGGAAGTCTGTCCTAGTGCAGAAACTGGGAGAGAGAGAGTGGAGAGCATTAGATTAACTATGTAATGAGGAACTGTGTAAGCTATTAAGAATGTTCCCAGGAAATACAGACAGAGAAGTAGGGAAGTGGGACTGGGCATGTCAAGTAGAGGAGGCCAATCAAGGCTGCCATATTGAGCAACATTCCCTCCATTTGATCATGTGAGGGAGCGCCAGAGGTACTGTAGGTCACACCTCAGAATTTTTCTGATGGGCAGCCAGGAAGCTGGAGCATTTGTAACTTTTTACCTCCCCCAGTCATTGGTCCATAGCCGCTCCTGGGGGATTGTGCATTCCCAGGCTTCGCTCTCCAGGGCTGTAAGCAGTTCTGGCAGCCTGAGACTCACTTCCGGCTGACTCACTTAGAGACTCACAGGCGCTGGCTATTTAGAGTGAAGTATGTCCGGGTCGGTGTGGATAAAATGGTGCAAGAGACTGTGAGGGGCAGGGGGAGCACATCTTTTATAGTCTGAAGAAAAGGGACTTAAAAGTCAGATTAAAGTACATAAGGGTTGGGACTCTTTGGAGGGCAAAAAGGAAATCCTATTTGAAAACAAGTATGGGGAAAATGGTTTTATTATGGTGAAGGTGTCAGGGAAATACAATAAAAAAACGCAAAATCTTACTCCAACCCAGAAAACCTCTCCATAAAGGTTATAGAGACAGAAACAGTTTTATTATTAAATAAACATTACACCTGAATGTGATGTACATCACAGGCAATCCACTAAGGGATTTCAAAGACAGAAAGAAATCACACTCCCTTAAACAGCCAAGCAGATAGAACGTATTACATAAATGTTCTCAAGGTAAACAATAACTAAGTAAGAGAACTTGAGAGTACCAATGATCACTCATAATTTATCCTAAGTACTTGGTAGTTGGAGTGATCATGTATATTAACAAGCTTTATCCAGAAATAAAAACGAAAAGGCAAACTCCAACTCTTAATGACAGAAAGTAGTTTTACTACTTGGAAGGAGGAGCCTACTGAAGCTAGGTCACTACCTTCCCACAGAAAGGAGGAGACAGGGCACTGTCCTTCTATACATTTATGTTTCTTTTTTTTTTTTTTTAAGATTTATTTATTTATTTGACAGAGAGAGAGCACAAGAAAGGGGAGGGGCAGAGGGAGAGGGAAAAGCAGACTCCTCACTGAGCAGGGAGCCAGGATGTGGGGCTCAGTCCCAGGACCCCGGGATCAGGACCTGAGCTGAAGGCAGACGCTTCACCCTTAACTAACTGAGCCACCCAGGTGCCCCTAGATATTTATGTTTTGAAGAGATGGCTCTTAGGCCCTTGAGAAGGACATTCCTGGGTCCTATGGCTGTCAAAAGGCCTATGTAGTATTCAAGAGGATCTATATACATTTCAAAGAGAAAAAGTACTTACAAGTTTTCTAAAGTAAATGCTCTAAGACAAAGAGAAAAGAAGTCTCTTCCCTTATTTTCAACAGGGAGAATTAAGCCTTTTGTTTTTAATTTTTGTCTTTACCAGAGTTATGAGGCTTATTGGCTCCAGACTCCTAGTTTATATATTTTTCAGTCTATTAAAAATATGTATATATTATATTAAGTCTTTCCAGATACCATTATGAGCAATGATACTTTTAAAGTAAATTATGAAATATATTTTCTTTTTAAAAATCAGTAATTAATTTGTGATGCCTTTAGGGATTACTGTATTTTTACATATACATTTTCAACATGAAGTCACTTATGCAGTTGTGCCTGATAGACTCAGTGACTTGGAAATTATTAACGAGGACAACAAAAAGAATCTAAAGGTAAGAGTCCAGAGTTAAGGGAATTGCACTGAACTCTTACAGGACAGGAAAAACATAGGCTCCATGGATTTTCAAGGTATTGTCAATTTTGCGTGGAAAATATACTCAAAAAACATAAAGAATGTTTGCTACAGAAGTGAAAAAGTTCATTTTCTCTGGTATACTGAAAACCAGGTATATTATAGAGATAAAAAATGGAATTTAGCAAACAATAAGGTATGGGCACCTTTGTGACTGAAGTCCAAATTCTAGGGGCTTTTAAACATTTAAGGTTTATCCCACCTCTTTCATTGAGATGGCATCTTTAATGAAAACTTGGGAAGGGACATAAAGCTAACGCATAGAATAAGGTCAGCCGTACCATCCGCATTCTCAGATACCTGGAATGATTGCGGAAGGAGCCGTTTGATCCTCTTTTCACTTCCCATTGCTAGCAGTTGCTCTAATTTACTTGAGTTTATAGATCCCAAGCCAGTCACATGTAGGCATGTGTTCCTGGCAAGGAAAAGGATGTCAAATGCAATCAGGCTGCGGAAAAGTTGGCCGAGCGTCAGCCTCCTTTTGATGACTGGAAACACAGTTGTAGAATGTGAGACTAGACAGGATCTTGGAGATCAGATGGCTCCTCTCCTCCCTTAACAAATGAGGTTTAGAGAGAAGGAGGGTACCGTCACAGGGTGACATGGACACTCTAATTTGAATTAGGGCTAACACAGATCACCGTATGTGCTGTTGCTTAATAGCTTTGCCTGAGTTATTTCCCTAATTCTGAAACTAACACTTTATAAGGCAAGTTCATTACTTTTCTTGACCTTCCGTATTTTCAGGTGCAAAGTTAAGGACCTATCTGCAATATTTTAAAATTTTTAACCCTTTCTTGTCCACTGACCTCCATGTCCAGCCTTCACACCTGGGTTGGGTGCTCCTGCTCTGTGTTATCCACTGCCCCCCTAAGGTCTATTCCAGGCCTTTCCCAGTCCCATCACTTCCTGGTAAGCATTTACTCTGCATTCATAGATCACTTTTACCACATTCAGAAATACAAAGTGATGTGGGATAACTAATTTGGGAGCATTAAACATTATATTCTTCTTTAGTCTTTCATGCTAAAAAGCTTTCAAAATAATAGGTTATTTTCTTACTTTAATGTGTCAAGTTTACTCAATAAAATTTTTAATTATTAACAATGTAACATGCATAAAAGTAGTTTCATTATTAACTTAAAGCAATTATTCAAAAATACCTGTCTGTTATTAATCTATAAGTCATGAGATGAAATATGTGCCACATATCCAGGAATTTAGGATTTTGAAAAAAAAATGTCTAATTATCTTTGTTTCCTATTCTTTCACTTCATATCATAAATTATAAGAAAGTTTATGATTTCCAGTTTAGTAACTGCTGTGAATTTTTCAAGCAAAGGATGAACCATCCTATTTTTGTTTTTTCCCCTCATCATTTAAACTCTTCTTTTCCCTCTCGATCCACGTTGACATTTCAGCATGCATAACTTTAGAAAAAAATGTTAATCAGTAAAAATATATAGCATATCAACTTACTGACTGGTGGCTTTGGCCTACTTCTTCTATTTCACTTTCTTTACAAGTTTTTATTAACTCTAAAAGAACAGCCTTCTCAATTTCAAGAAAAGTTTGGTAACACATTTTGTAAAACCTCTTCATAAATATAACATGCTGCACGTGCACCAGGAGAGAGGCTCTATGCCCTCAGAAATCCAGGTGTGCATCACAACGATTTTAAAATTACAACCTTATAATGAGATGAAAATTTTTATAGAAAATCAAACACTTTTTCTTCCAGTGATTTCACTTTTCAGTATCTCGGAAACACATGTACAAGAACATATGTGCACAAGACTGCACACACAGTATGATGGCTACTGAAGATTCGGTTGTAAGAACAAAAAAGAAAAGCCGTGAAGTGTCTAGCAATAGGAACTTCTCACCAAATGGAATACTATGCATAGTTAAGAGTGACAAGTAAGACAAAATCAATATATACTAACCCAGAAATATTTTCCAAATATATTGCTAAACAGAAAATGCATTTGAAGAAAGTTCCGTACAGTATGGTATTATTTATGTCATTTATATTTATATAAACATACTTCAGAGAGCAAAGCTGTTGTAGAGGTGTATGTGCTGTGTGTGTAGCCTGTGGATATATGTATATATAAATATATATTACATATTTACTGTATATATAGTCCATTCAATATATGTTTATTGAGTATCTACCCTTGTATAAGGCTCTTTCCTAGGACAGGATTTGCATTTGCATATACAAGTATAGGATTTTAAGAGTCAGGACTGAAGATAATATTTGGAAGTCCGTGGCATATAAATGAATGCAAAGCCATTAGGAAAAGAATATAGAAAATATAGAAACAAATGTAGAATATTCCAAAATAAAGTGATGGCAATGGCCCTATCTGAGGAAGGAACGGATGGCTTAGTATGGGGGGATAGGATGGAGATATTAACTTTATATATATGTTTGCCCCATTTCCTTCTTTGGGACTACATTCATTTATTACTTGTGTAAATAAATGTGGATGCTCATATTTTGTACATACAGGGGAAACATAGTATAGTGGCAATTAAACTGGATTTCAAAATAGCGGGATGTATGAAATCAGAGGGAAATAAATGTTGACACTATCCATTCTCTTGGGACACTCACAGATTCCTGAGTTCACTCCAACATGACCCCCACTTAGGTCTTCCTCTCTGTCTCCTTTCGGCACACAGGACAGGGTAAAGATAGAGCTATTTCTCTCTTTTCCATTCATCTGAGGCTGCACGCATTAACAGGCATGGAAAGCCCTCTGAGAGAACACAGTTCAACTCCAAGTTCCGGGAAAAGACATGACTTTTTTTAAGGATGAAGAAACTGAGGAGACTCACTACACTCAGAGAATAAACATGTTAAAAAGACAGAATTAATATAAGAAATGAAAACAAATGCCTCTGCAGACAACTGGTAACATTTTTTGGGGAAATCCATATAAATGCTATATTGAGATTAAATATGGAAGGCACACATGACAAAGGGCAGAAAAGACTACAAAACAAAACAAAACCCAATCTTGAGATTTAGAAAGACTTCCCTGAGATGAAAAGTGTGATCACAAAACTTAAAAAGTAGGTTAATAAGCAGATCACAAAACTTAAAAAGTAGGTTAATAAGCAGAAGATGATAAAAAACAAAATGGCACATTAGAAAATGAATTTAAAAAACTATCTCATGGAAACAGATAAGACAAGTAAACACATGGAAACAGATAAGACAAGTAAAACTTAATTCAAGCAGCAGAATTGCAGTAATAAGACAAAAAAACGAAAACAATTAGGAGATTCAATATCATAAAATAGATACCCCAGAAGGAGAAAACACATCACACAAAAACGAAATAATAAAAAGTACTAGAGATAAAACTTCTCCTTTGCCGAGTAAAGAGATTTGCATCATCAGATTGAAAGTGTTTTGCTGAGACCTGGAAAATGAGACACATGATAAGACTGATCATGTTCAAGTGTATAAATCTAAGAGTAAAGAATTCCTAAACCCATGTAGGCAGGAAAACAAGGAAAAATGTTAATACACATAGATGTAGCTTTTTAAAAAATAATTCCATTATACTTCATAATTTGAATATACTATGATCTTTGAACCATTTTCCACTTGGAGATTTTCAAGGTGAATATGATACTAGGTCAATGGGTAAAACAGTCTGGGGTGGTGTTAAGAGAATGACTGCAGAGTGGATTGACCCCTGGAGCCCTGTAGGAAGCCACCATGAGATAGGCAATGGCTGACAGATACGAAGAAATTTGAAGAATTGTGATATAATCAATATCTGGGGGTATCGTTGGAAGCAAAGAAAAAGTATAACTTTGTGCTGTTTGACAAAGTACTTGTTAAATATTTGCATCAATCTATTTGTGTAAATAAACTACCAATAACTACAGTTTTAATGACTTTCATTTTTGATAAGATAAAAATAAGAAATAAAAAGAAAAACTCTTCAGTAAGATCAGAAGTCACTTTTCCTAAATGCATTTAGAAAAAGATATGACCAAGCAGCAGGATTGAATTCTCTTTATGCTCCCCTCCCTGCCCCCAGCCCACATTTTTAGAGAAAAATCTTCACATGTAATAAGTATTATGTTAACTTAAATTACATCGTTAATTTGAATGACAATTGCATATTTACATTCCATTTTAGTCTTTTGATGCATTTAGCATCATGTATTTGATGTATTTAGTGATGGTAAAAATCTTTTGAAAGGAAATAAATCAGGACTTCAACTGCAACTTATATAGAGTCTTTCTGATGTGAAGCAAACAAAATTTTAGCTTGGCATTTTTGAAATGCCTTTTTTTTTTTTTTTGTAGTTGTTATTCTTCACGTATTACCAGAATAATTTAGTTCATTACCAATGTATATACTCACAAAATGTTGCTTCTATGAGAATAATACTTTCTTTTAATAATATTTTGTGATCCTTCATTTTAAAGTTCACATTCCAAATAATATAATAATATTATGCAAAGCAGCTTTCATTTCTTCACATTTTGGAATTTGCATTTCCACATACAAAATTTCCTAAAAATAACATTTATATTCAGGAAAACTCTAACCGATGCCTTTTTTTCCCTTTGGCAAGTAGAGGTTAATAAAAATATTTATACTTCTAAATAAACTCAGGAGGATAGAATCAGTACTATTATGCTCACTATAGCAGGAGGGTATAAAATATTAAAAATTTCAAACATGTGGAATTAAAATAATTTAGAGACTGTTTTAAGATTTAGTGCTTAAGAGGAGACAATGCAAGTGTTCATCAACTGTTGAATGGGATAAGTGAAATATGGCGTATCCATACAAGGGAACATTATCCAGCTTTAACAAAGCATGAAGTTCTCATACACGCTACAACATGGATGAACCTTAAAGACATTATGCTAAGTGAAATAAGCCACACACAAAAGGACAAATATTGTATGATCCCATTTATATAAAGTACCTAGAATATGAAAACTCATTGAGGTAGAAAGTAGATTAGAGGTTACCAGGAGCTGGGAGAAGAGAAAGTGTGGAATTATCGTTTAATGGTTATGAGGTTTCTGTTGAATGGTAAAAGGGTTTTGGGGGTACACACCAGTGATGGTTGTACACATTGTGGGTATAATTAAAGCCACTGAGTTGTACACTTATAAGTGGTTAAAATGGTTTATTTTACATTTTATCACACACACACACACACACACACACAAGATTTTAGACAGTTACATGCAAACTATGCTTTCATATTCAGAATAACAACTAGAAGTAGGAGAGATACTATATTTATTGATGCAAACTTAGTGACCGTGTATATGTCATAGATATAGTCATTGCTGAACTAATCTAGGATGAAGTCGTAACAGATCTGAACAAAATTCTGAATTTATGTATTGTAGATCCTTAGACCATTATGACAGGAGTGAAATAACTTTTATTAAACAGATATTGGGGAAATTATTATGATCTAAGTACTACCACTTTTCATATTACATATATTTTAAATAAAATATTTACTAGTAATTTCTGAGTATTACAAAATTTCAGCAATTTGTAGAAGAAAATTTATTGTATTCATGACATTTTTAGGCATATAATAATCTTTTATTTTTTATTTAGTTAAAATTATTAGTCTTTCTTTCCTGGTTTCTTTCCTTTATATTTTACCCAGAAAATCATTTCCATCTGATGAATAAATTTTGAATTATATTTTATTTTTAATATTCTGTGGTTTTGTTTTTACAATTAGTCTTGTTGGTATGTTATGTGAGTCATATAGTTGCACTTATTTTTCCCCCTTCAAGTAACTATCCTAAAACATTTATTGTGTATTGTACATTTTACCACTAATACAAAATATCTTCATTCCATATTATAAGCTGTTAAGGTGTAAGGTTTACTTCTGACCTTTTTAGTCAGTGTCACTATTCTGAAAAATTTTAGGACAACATCATAAAATGTAAATTACTGAAAATTGAGCATATGCTTTACTATCTGGTGTGCAAATACACTTAATTACCTTTATTTCAAAATATTTTTATGATTCTAAGCATTATTTTACAGCTTTAAGTCATCTTGTCAACCTTCTTTCCCACCATCTTCCAAAACTGTTGAGATTTTAATTACAACTGCATTTACATATGTATTAACTTGGGTAAATCCACTTTCATTTTTCTTAGCTTGCCGCTTCTGTTATTTGTTTGTATGGCTCTAATAACATGCTAAATTGCACTGCTACTTCTTGATTTTTGGTTTTAAATATCATCTGTTCATTTCCCATTGGACAGGAAAAGACCCTGTTCCACCCCACAACATCCAACCATCCTTCCCATTTCCGTTCTCCTAATGTAGCTATGACTTGATAATACCAATAATTGTTATTTACATTCTTACGAGTATGTAAATGCTACTCACAGTTGAGCTTTGTTGGATTGTTTATTCCTGTACCATATTTCTAAAAATTAAAAATTTGCTTGATTTTCTATGTACTTACCATGAATTCAAATTCAAACCCTTAGAAAGTAGCCCAAATCTCCCCTAAAACAGTCAGACAGGTTAGGTGTGTTATGCATTTTATCTTCCTGAAACAATCCTCCTCCAGCCCTCTGACCTGCTGTGGTCTGCCCCCCATTGCCCCATCTGCTGGCATACATCTGTGACGCTGGGGGCAATCTTAACCCTGGGGAATCTGGTTGCATTTCCCTTGTGCTAGATATTTTGTTTCTAGTATGGTTTTCTTTTTGCTAGTTGTTTCCTTATGTTGAGGAAGTAAGTCCAACATTAGTTTCCTGAGGGGGCGGAAACCCTTAACACATGACAGTAGCTCTTGATCGATACAGGTTGGTTGCATAGACTTGGTTGGGTAGAGACTTTTGGGTTGTATATAATATTCCTTCAGATTTTTGTGGCTGCTTTCGTATTGTCTTATAGCTTCAAGTGTTTCTGTTAGGTCTGTAGCTAGTGTGATAACTGATTCTTTTAAATTACACGTTTTGGTTTTCATTCTGAAAACTGGCATTTCTATTTCCCCTGTTGTTTTAAAATTTAATAAATATGTTCAGTGCTGTAGGTCCATTTCCATATATTGTGCTGGGAACACTTAGGACTCTATATTTAAAATATACTGTATTTCACTTCCAGGAGAATTTGATACATTTATTTGATCTTTTTTTCTATAATAACTTTTTCTAGAACTTGTCTTATTTGGATGTTGAACCTCTTGGACTGAGGTTCTAACTTTTATATCTTTCTTCACCTTTAAAAAACCCCCACTTTATAGAGGTATAATTGACATGTAAAGACTATATATTTAATACATATGACTTGGTGAGTTTGGAGATAGGTGGACATTCATGAAACTGTCACCTCCATCAAGGCTGTAAAAATATCCATTCTTTGCCGTCTTGTTCTATTTTTTTTTTCTTTCTAGTTAATTCCTTCCAACTTTTGTTTAAATTTCTGTCAGTTGAATTTCCAGGAGCTTATTCTTCTTGTCTGAATATTCTTTTCTTATAATATCCTATTCTTTTTTAAAGTGAGAGATAATTGACATATGTTAGGGTCAGGTATACAACAGGAATTTGATATTTTGTATAATTGTGAAATGGTCACCGCAAAAAGTCTAATTAACATCTATCACCACACAATATTTTTCTTGTGATGGGAGCTTTTAAGATCAATTCTCTCAGCAACCTTCAAATACATGATCTGCATTATTAACTACAGTCACCATGCTGTGTATTATATAATATCTTATTTTTGTTCCATGCTTGTTACGTCTTCTCTTATTTCTGAGAGTACTAATAAAAGTGTAGGGAGTTTTTTGGATGTTTTCTTAATCCTATGGAGTTATGTTTCCTCCCTCTTTCTTTCCTCTTCTTGGATTGTTCTTTCACGTGAGATGCTCTTCTCAGACTGCACATTCCTGTTGTCTCCCTATATTTAAGAAAACTAAACTAGACTGTGAAAAGCATCTTTCAGCTGTAAGCTTCACATGGAATGATCTGGATAGGCTGTTTAGTAGGAGAACCTCTGATTCAGTAATTTAGGTCTTTCTCCTAAGACTAGTCCTATTTTGCAAAGAAGAAATCTCTAGCCCAGTCTAAGCTGTCAGCACTGTGGGCAAAGTGGTCAGGGCTTTCTAGGGGGTCTTGCAGCTAGTAACAATTGTTCATATAATCCATTGATGTGCTGGAGCTGCCTCAGACTGGCATGTTAAGAGTCATATCTTATAAGATTAGGAATTTTGCAAGCCAGTTGTTAAGCACAGCCGTTTTTAAGAATTAAGTTACATACACGTACTATTAAACAAATTATATAAAAAGCAAAGGTAATAAAAACGAAAACTTCACCACTTCCAAATTATTTTACTAGAGTTTTCAATTCTTTATGCTTTTGAGATTATTTGTTACTATTTTATCTCGTGGTGGAAACACTACATAATGTGTTCCTATATATCTCTTCCCATTCCATGTTCAGTATTGTCATGTTGGTAGCTTTAAATCAGCCATGGAAGGAGTATTTTCACCACAGAAATCAGCAAACTCTATAAATCAGGATTTGCTTTACTGTTTTATTGTCTAGACTTAATAAAGTGAAGCAGAAAATGTTAATAAGGCACATTAAACTGAAAATTTAGATTTGTAGCTGATACATTGTAAACAGCACAGAAAGTGAAGAAATATTCTTGGAGTACTTGAAAACTATTATCTAATTCAGCAAAGAAATCACTTCTGTCATTGACAAATGAATGAAGTGCCTTTGGTTATCTTCATAATTTCACCTTGTCTTATTCTTTAAGTAAATAAAAATAACTAGTTGGAACTATTCTTACCCATCGATTGCTAGCATAAATTGACTATAAATAAAAAGTTTGGCAAAAAAAAATAAAAGAAAGAAAGAAAAGATGAAAGCCTTCTGTCAGAATCAATTGGCTCTATGAAATTTATAGTATATATAGTATATATTTATTTATATATTTAATTGTGATTTAAAAAAGACTTCATTTTTAAAGAGCAATTTTAGGTTCACAAAAAAACTGAGGAGGGTACAGAGATTTCCCATAAACCCCCTACCCTCATATATGCATAGCTTCCCTTATTATGAACATTACTCACCCGAATTCTTTCCAAAGATGAACCTAAATTGACACATCATAATCACCCAAAATCCATCATTTATTTTATGATTCACTCTTCCTGCTGTGCATTCTATGGGTTTGCACAAATTTGTAATGACATATATCCATTCATTATAATATCACACAGAGTATTTTCACTGCCCTAAAAGTCCTTTGTGCTCTGCCTATTTATTTCCCGAAGCCTTCCCCCCACTGGCAACCACTGAAATATTTACTGCGTCCACTGTTTTCCCTTTCCCAGAATGTCATATACTTGGAATAATACAGTATGTAGCTTTTTCAGATGGGCTTCTTTCACTTAGTAATGTGCATTTAGCTTCTTTCATGTCTTTTCATGGCTTGATAGCTCCTTTCTTTTTAGTGGTAAATAATATTCCATTGTCTGGATGTACTATTGTTTGTTTATGCATTCAGCTACTGAAGGATATCTTGGTTGCTTTGAAGTTTTGGCAATTATGAATCAAGCTGCTATGAACATCCTTGTGCGGGTTTTTTTTTTTTTTTTTTTTTTGTGGACATAAGTTTTCAACTCTTTTGACTAAATACCAGGGAGCACAAATGCTGGCTGCTATGAATCAAGAATGTTTAGTTTTATAAGAAATTGCTAAACTGTCTTCCAAAGTGGCTGTACCATTCTTCATTGTCACTGGCAATGAATGAGAATTCCTGTTACTCCACATCCTCACCTGTTATGATTTTTAAACTATTTACTACACATCCATCATATCAGTAAATTAGATTTAAATTTGTTTTTCTCCCAGAGCCAGTTGTAAACATGTACTGGTCACCCCCGACGTAATCCTCTGTTTCATGTAGTATCCCCATTCTGAATTGTTTTTGTTGTCCATCGGTTCAAAAACCATCTTTTTAGTCACATACAGTAAATAAATCTTTGGTCTTCTCCAGAGTATGGGTATAGCAGTCTTCACGCAGTCCACAGTAGGACATGTTAAATGGCATTATGAAATTTAAGCTCTCCTCTTTATTTTAGCTAATTTTAATTTTTGGATTTCTCTACTACTATTTTAGAATTTACTTGGATGAGCTAGATTATATATCACTTTTTCATCTGCTTTCCAGCTTGCAAAATTTTGTTACTATTATCTTTTCTTTTGTTCTCCCCTCCTTTGAATATGTTTAATTTAAAATAATTTTCTGTCCTGATATTTCAGCTGGATTTCAGGAGGTAGTGAAATTAGATGCTTGTGCTCATTGTAGCATCTTAGCCAAAGGTCCATAATACATTGTTTATCCATTGACTTGTGAGTTCATCTTTATTATATACCAAGCCAATTTATATGGACTAGTTTCTCAGCTTCCTGCACCATTACCACAGTTTTATTTATTTTGGCTTTGTAATATGTCTTAATATATGACAAAAAGAAGGTCCTCTATTTTTCAAATTGACTCAGCTCCTCATGAAATTTTTTGAAGTAATATTTAGAAGTAGTTTTTAAAAAATTTCCCTTAAAAATTTGCTGTGATTTTAACTGGAGTTAATTTATTTATAAACAAGGACAATTAATGTGTTTACATTATTTAAGGGAACTTCATTAACTTGGTATATATGTCCATTTTCTTTAGGTCTTTAAAAATTTTACTAGAGTTTTGCAGACATATATGGTTTACACGGATGACTCGAGATACTACATATTTTTCGTTACTAATATAAAAAGAATCTTACTTTCTATGGTATTTTGTAATTTGGTTATTATCAGGTTAGAAGAACACAACTGAATTTTTATATTAACTTGTATATGACCTTTTTTTATGAACCCCTCTGCTGGGTTTGCATTTTAGTTATAACAATTCCTATTGATTTTCTTGGGTTCTTTCTGTGAATGACATATATTCATTGTATCAGTTTAAAACTTTAAATGGGCGCCTGGGTGGCTCAGTCAGTTAAGCATCTGCCTTGGGCTCAGGTCATGATTTCAGGGTCCTGGAATTGAGCCCCACATTGGGCTCCTTGCTCAGTGGAGAGCCTGCTTCTCCTTCTCCCTCTGCCCCTCTCCCTGCTTGTGCTCTCCATCTCTCTCATATAAATAAGTAAAATCTTAAAAAAAACTTTAAAGATACTCTATTTTTAGTGAATTTTAAGAATTTGTCATCAATTTTCAATCATACATATTTAAATTTTGGGGTATTTCTATTTTAATTGATTCTAATGTTTTCCTCACTGTGCTTCTAATTTTATACCACCACACACTCCATTGAAGTTCATTTTTATGTAGTTTTTATGTGTGCTTTTAAAAATCATTTCAAGAATGGTACAGGGATTGTAAATATTGCATTTTGGGGGCTTTCTTATTATTGTTTTTGGCTCAATATAAAATTGGTGGATCATAAATTTTTCACTCAGGATTCTATAAACTTGCTCTTTTGTCTTTTGACTTTTATTTTACAGAAGAACAATTTATGACCAACTTGCTTTTTAGTTCTTCATAAGTAATTGAGTTTTAAAAGATGTATCATGAACTATTTCATAACACAAGTAATATGAGAGCACACACACCGAGAACTGCCTGATGAACAATCTAACAATTTAGCTTAAGAAAAGAAAGATTCTTTTTTTTAAGATTTATTTATTTATTTTAGAGAGAGACAGAGAGAGAAAGAGAGAGCACATGAGCAGGAGGGGCAGAGAGAGAGGGAGAGAGAATCTTAAGCAGACTCCCTGCCGAGCAGGAAGCCTGATGCAAGGATTGATCTCCAGACCGAGATCACAACCTGATTGAAACTAAGAGTGGGATGTTTAGTCAACTGTGCCACCTAGCTATCCCTAGAAAAGAAATATTCTCTCTTTTTTTTTTTAAGATTTTATTTATTTATTTGACAGAGAGAGACACAGCGAGAGAGGGAACATAAGCAGGGGGAATGGGAGAGGGAGAAGCAGGCTTCCTGCAGAGCAGGGAGCCCGATGTGGGACTCGATCCCAGGACCCTGGGATCATGACCTGAGCTGAAGGAAGACGCTTAACGACTGAGCCACCAGGTGCCCGAAAAGAAATATTCTTAAAATATTGACTCCTTGTTTATTTTCCCTCGATTATGATTCTCTGCGTTTGTACTCCCAGAATACAGTTTGCAGTAGCCCTTGCCCCCTCCACTTGTCTCATGCCTTCCCGAATCCACATCCTTAGATAATGCCCTTTTATACTGACTCTGGTCTTAGCCATTGAATTGTTTTGGCCAGTGGCCACACAACTCTGCTGGATAATGGCCACACATGGCTTAAGTCATCCCATCACTCAAATCCATAAAGATATGTCCTTTAGTTTCCTCTCATGTTTGAGAATTATACTTTTCACATTTAAGGCTTTAAGTAATCTAGAACTATGTTTTCTAAGTGTTGTAAGGTGGAGATAAAATGTCCTATTTTTTCTATAAGGATAACTTTTCACATTGGAACATCACTTACTATATATTCTATCTTTACCTCAAGGAGCTACCATGACATTTCTTTCATATATAGTCTCCCTGTATTTGCTTTATTCTTTTCATTATTCTATTTAGCTACTTCTGTGCCAATAAAATATTGTGCAATTATTATAGCTTTATAATAAATGTTGGTCTACGGTAAGGCAAATCCCCTCAATCTTGATCTTCTTCTCAGTTGTCTTGCTTTTCATACAAATTTTAGAATCAGAATGTGAAATTCCAATGAAAACCTCAATAGGGGTTTCGTCAAGAATGTGTTGACTATATAGATTGTGACTAGTCTTTAAACTTTTGAGTCACTAAGCATGAATAAAATACCTCTTTCTGTTTGTTTAGGCCTTAATTAATATTCTTCAGTAAAGTTTCATAAATTTCTCCATAAAAGTCGTATATCTATTTTGTTATCTATTACAAGTACTTTTTTTTTTTTTAATTTATTTATTTGACAGAGAGATAGCACAAGTAGGCAGAGCGGCAGGCAGAGGGAAAGGGAGAAGCAGGCTCTCTGCTGAGCAGGGAGCCCGATGCGGGGCTCGATCCCAGGAGCCTGGGATCATGACCTGAGCCGAAGGCAGCCGCTTAACTGACTGAGCCACCCAGGCGCCCCTATTACAAGTACTTTTATATTTACAAGTACTTTTATTAATGTTTTAAATGGTGGTACTTAAAAAACTGCATCATATAGCCATCTGTTGCTTAGGTGTAGAAATGCTACTGATTTTTATATTTGATTTTATATCCACAATCTTGTTAAACTTTCTTGTTCCTTCTAATAATTTCTACTTTTTTGGTTGCTCTATGTAGATAATAATGTTCCCTGTAAATAAAAACCATTTGATTCCTTTTTTCACACTTCTTAGACCTTTTATTTCTTTCTCTTGTGCCCCTATGCTGAACAACACTTCTAATATAATGTTGAAAAGAACTGATGAGAGCAGTCATTCTCCTATTTTTCCTGATGTAAAGGGAGTACTTTAACTATTTCACCATTTTGTATGCTGTTTGCTGTAGTGTTTTTTTTTAAGATACACATTATCAGGTTATCAAATATTCTATTCCACTTAATAAGGATTTTTTTAAAAAAATAACATATGTCTTGCATTTTATTGAAAACTATGTTGCACTTTTGGAGATGAGCATTTATGTTACTTTGCACTTAATATGCTTATGTGGTAAATTACAATATTAGATTTTATAATGTTAAACCACTTGAATTCCTGGGATAAACCCAAATCAGTCATGAACTTTTATTTTTTTCATACATTGCAAGGTTTGGTTCTGTAATACTTTATTTGGGATTTTACATCTATATTAATGATTGAGATTAACCCAGGCATTTCTTTTCTTATTCTGGTCTTATCTGTTTTTAATATCAAGATTATTCTGACCTCATAAAATAATTTGGAAAGGGAGAGGCACATTTCATTTTTCCATTCCCTTAATAGAAATTTTGTTTTTGTTTGTTTGTAAGATTGAAATGATTTATTCTTTGAATAGTTGATATAACTCATCTATAAAACCACTGGGCCTGTTATTTGTAGAATGGGTATTGAACTGTATTTACTCGTTAGATTTTTAATGGTTGTAGGGCTATTTAAAACTTCTATTTCTCCTTAAGCAAGTATGCTAATTATTTTTTAGGGAAATGGACATTTTCTCTAATTTTCCCAAATTTGGCATAATGTTTTTCTTTATATTCTCTTTAACTTTCTTAACTATGATTTATCAATGTTTTATCCCCTTCACATTTCTAATACTATTTATTTGTGCCTTTTTACTCTCTTTTACTGGCTTGTTTTGCCCAGATATTTGTCAGTTATATTAATCTTTTTAAAAACACACTTTTGTCATTGTTAATTCTCTCTACTTTTCTTTGTTCTTATAATATTCTTTTCTGCTCTTTTATTTATTGGATTTATTTGTTCTTTCCTGACTTCATATATCAGTGATTATTAGCTCATTAATTTTTAGACTTTTCTTTTTGATATGTACATTGAAGTATATAAATTCCCCTCCAAGTACTGCTTTAGCTGCAAAAAACAACTTATTGTTCAGTTTTAAACATTTTCTGCTTTCCTTCACCATTTATTTCTTAACCAATGAGTTAATAAGAAGTCGGTTAATAAATTTATGTGTGCTTGTTTTCATATGCGTATTTATTTCCAAATGTATGTTTTTTTTTGAATTTATTTTTTTGTTTTCAATTTTTAAATTAATTACATTATGTTAGAGAATAGATATTTATGATGATACTAATTCTTTTTAAATTGTTCATTCTTTTATGACATAGTACATAGTCAGTTTTCCTTGCATTCTACATATACATGAGAAGAATATGTATTTTCTAAATTCCGGTTCTTTGTTAGGTCAATTAATAATTATGAATTCCAAATCTAGTATAGTTTTATGGATATTTTGCCCAAGCCACTATTTACTACTAGAGGGTTGTTAAAATGGTGGCTTGTCAAATTTCCTTGTGGTTGTGTTAATATTGTTTTATATCTTTTGAAGCTATGCTATTAGGTACACACTGTCTTAGGAGTGTTACCATGCAGCCAGGATAGCCTTATGATTCACAAGATCCAATAAAATGTCATTTACTTTTAATTGTTATTGATGAGGAAGAATGTAGGAAAATTTCAAGGTAGACCGAAACAGTATATAGCCAACTTGAATCCAATCAAGTAGGACAGCTGATTAAATGAGAGTCAGAGAGTCTAATCTGACATGAAAATTAACTTGTGACTCAAATCCTAAAATGTGGGCTAGGGGATCGCTGCCAGGTGTTTGCTCTGGAGTCACGGCTGCAGATATGACCAGGACTCAGTGTATTTCATCAGTATCATACATGAGAATCTGGTTGGTGACTCAGCAGGCATTTCAGGTAATCAAAACACTTCTTCAAGCTGAAAAAGCAAAACCAAAAAATGTGTGAAAGTGTTTCCAAATAGTCTGAGGTGAGATAATTGTTTCCTCCGAGAATTAGCATCTTTTTTTCCAGAGAAGATTTGGAATTTTCTATAATTGTTCTTTAATATTTCTGCCTATGGTCAGGAAACCATTTTTTAAAATTTTGTTTGAGAATTAGATCTATTAGAGTAGTAGGTTAACCTTGTAATTACAGTTGCAAATTGCTTGATTAGGTCATTGATTTAGATGTCTGCTTTTAAAATAAGATATTACTATTTCACATATATTGTTAGAATGCTTAAGAGACTTTAAGAATTGCCATAATAAAAATGTAATTTATTATATTTGTAAAATGTGTTTATGTATTCAGTAAAGTTTGTCACATAGATAGTTGAATTGATCAAAGAGGAAATGGAATATATTAAATTTATGAACACAGGTTAAGATTTAAAGTGTTTAAACTAACTTTATAAATTGGAACAAATATTAGATAATGTTCTCTAGTTTTCCTACAGCCAGTTTTCCTCTCATTCCAGACACGAAGCATGCCTGTACTTGGGAACTTTCTAGTGGCTGGTGGGGCCATGTGATTATTTCCAGCTAACGGGTATCTTTTCCAGATTGAGGCTTTTAAGGGCTCTTTGAGGGACTCTAATGCTCTCTGCCTTGTTGCTCCATACCCTAAAGCTTCTTGCTAAGATGGTGGCATCAAAAATAGAGACTCCACTGCCCAGGTCTTGGAGTGACTGTGTGGTATATAAGCCCTTTGAGGATTTGACTTACGATGTGAGGCAGAAATGATCCTTTGTTTATTCAAGCCAGGGGGATACTGTTTTTCTTTATTTTTGCAGCATAATCTATCCCACCTTGACTGATAAAGCTATTGGTCTCCAGGGAGGGCCTGAAAGATGTGGCTTTTCCTCAGTGGTTAGGAGACAGGCGGCAAGAAAATGTATATGGGGGCTGGAAAAGCTAGTAACGTTATTCTGTGGCAAAACAGTTTCTGAAACTTTTGACTATGTTAGTTTGAGAGGCAAATTGTGCGCTTATTACATGTGTGTCTGTAGAGGAAGAGGTTGTAAAATGGTGGTAGGTGCTGCTCTGTCTTGATGACACTTGGTAATATAGTACAAGAAAGATATGGCACAGTAGGGAACTGACAGTTTCACAGGCAAAGATGAGATGGAACAAAGATATTCTAGAAAGTTGGAAACTTTCAATATTGTAAAATGCCAACTGACTATATATCTACCAAAGAGTAAGAACTGGAATTGCTGAAGTCTTTGAGTGATAAAAGACTGATTAAAATTCAGACTTGGGATAAAGACAAAATTAAAATTATCTCTATATGAATAGCTCTGAGTACCCTGCTGGATCCCTGAGACCCTTTTTTAGGGGTGGTATGCAAAGCAAAAACTGTTTTCCTAATAAAAGGAAGACGTTATTTGCCTTTTTCACTTTCACTGCCTCCCGGGTGCACAGGGTACAGAGAATACATTGAAATGATTTCAGATTCCACATTGCAACTACCCTCTGAGAAATTATCAGCCGTTAAATATCAAAGGAGAGCCACAGTTATCTAGAGAGACTATTAAAATACTTTTTTATTTCCCAGCTACCCATATGTGTGAAGCTGAGTTTTCTTCACATTTCTCAAGACCAAAACAACACAGGGCAGCAGGTTTGATACTGAAGCAGATATGATAATCTAAGTGGAATATGGCAGATTTTTACTGTTCCCCAATATCCAAGCTCCTCTTCTACCTCAGCAATAGATGGCAGAATAAATTATGTTCTTCAGACCTCTTTTCAACATTTATGGACAGCGAGATATGAGAAGAAGTAGTGTGCAACTTTTGTGAGTTGTCTTTAAATGGAGGGGCTACTCTCTTATCCCTGTTAGCTAGAATACTGATGTAATCGTTGGAGCTCCTGCAGCTACTGTGTGCCATGCCTTAGAGACTACTGACCTTGAGGTTATTTACTTGAGAGTATAAAATCTTGTGAATTTTACCAATGTTAATTTGTTTTTTTCCTCTAGCATGCAGCTACAACTAATCATAGCTAAAATAATAACTTCCACAGAATTTACATCATTTTGTTCATAAAACAGTTTTTATTATTATGTTATGTTAATCACCATACATTACATCATTAGTTTTTGATGTAGTGTTCCATGATTCATTGTTTGCGTATAACACCCAGTGCTCCATGCAGAATGTGCCCTAAAACATTTTTATAATAAAAATTTTAAACGCACATGAACATATTACTAGGCTTTCTAGGAAATACTCCAAATCATTATAATATAGTTAAGATTAGTCCCTGCTACTCCTTAACTTGGGACAGGATACAGAGACTAGTCCTTGCAAAGAATAGTCCAATTTCAAATCAGTTGCCTACCTTCTGTTTTTCTACTTGGGACTTACATGTGAAATAATGCTGTTTCTTCTGGTCCACAGTATCTTAATATGCGTGGCATGATTTGTCTATGCTGTAGTCTCATGAGCCACTTGCTGTGATTCTGTTTTATAGGTTCTGAAAATAGCATATCTTTCAGGTAGTTCTTAAGATACGTGAAAATAAAGTTCCTGCCGTAGTATATATCATTTACTTAACTTAAGTCTGCCCACCTCTAACAAATCTTTCAAATCAGATGACAATCCATTTAGCAATTTGTATTTGATGTGACAATAGGCAAACAGACAAAAATAAACTTTATCATGTATATATATAAAGTTGGAAAGAATATCAACATGTTAATATTAGTTAACGTCTGGGAATTTAGATTATGGGTGTGTGTGTATATTTTCAGTTCATTCCACAGTGAGTATATATTACTCATGTAAGAAAAAATACTAAAGCAAAAAAATTAAATTGGCAAATTCAATGACACTAAATTGTTAAGAATAAATGCTTTCTTTAACCTACATGCAGAAAATCCAATTACAATAAAACTCTGTCATCTTCTACTTTACCAGCTAAAAAGCTCTAGAATCTGACAGTTTTTAGATGCCTTTAGGAAAAAGTTCTCAATCAACCCCAACCTAAACTAAATCTAATTTGAATAGAGCCAAGCTGGGATTTGGGAGTGAATTTGCTAGAAGTGTGCTACTTAATTCTCTGGATGATAGTTTTGATGAAAAATTATGTTCTTCCTCTCTCTGACAGGGCTGACATGTAGACAGTAGTGGTTTACATGTGTAAGTTATTATAATTTTAGAATATAATAGAATGTTGATGCTGGCAGGAAATTTAAACATTATCCAATATATAAAAATTAAAATAAACACAAATTCATGAGGGTCCAAATATATATATATATATCTTACAAAAAATTGAGTAAACTACTATATGTTAAAAGTAGAAGCTAGAAAAAGAAATATAAACAAATATTGAAGTTTAGTTAATGGTGTGCATGAAGAAGTATATAAGGGTCAAACGTACTGATGTCTGAAACACACTTTGAAATGCATTTAGTAAATAATATGCACTGATGGGTAAGTAGCCATGTAGACATGTGATAGATCATATAGAATGATACACTAATTATAGAATCTAGGGGAGGGTATGTGGGTGCTCACCATAAAATTATATTAATTTTTCTGTAAGTTTGAAAATTTTCATAATAAGATGTTGAAAAGTAGAAGGTAGAATATAGACACCCTTAAATATTTAATATATGTTTGTTGACTGACAAGAAGAGTCTGGAATGGAGATACACACCACAATATTATTCACATTGAAATACTTTGGGTATGCACTCAATTTGTCTTTGATCATGAGATATAAATTTATATATTTAAACTTGATTTTAATTTTTACTGAATTCTTACTCTGTACTTTACTTTGATTATTTAATTCTCAAAAGAAGAAATAAGTATGATGATTGTTATGTTTTTACAGGTAGGCAGTATAAGGCTTTTGGAGGCTAAGTAACTTACCTGAGGTCATATAACCAGTGAGCAGAATTGAGAATTTAACCCAAGCAGTCTGGATTCGAGTCTGCATAGTTAACCACAGCACCATAGTTCTTTTGCTACAGTACACATTACATGTGTGTTTGATTTATGCCTTCATATTGACAAAACCAAAGACAGCCTTTTCTCCTTTTGGTTGAACCTGCTGACAAGGCCAAAGACTTCAATTTTACTCTTACCTAACGTCCCATTCTTTGTCTCATGAGTGAGTAGCTAAGATTAAAACTGATTTTCCCCCGAAACTAGCTAGTCATAGAGATAAACATTTCCTGTTCAGCAAACTGACTGAAACTTTCCCTGATTACAAACAATCCTAACTGAATCACTCCACCTGTAACTTGTCTACTCCCCCTTATAAAAATCTAGGGCAAAACTACCCTGTCAGATACTCTGATCTTTGGATCTAGGGTTCTCTGTTACAATAGCCTGAATAAAATCAATCTCCTACTTGTTTAGTTTTTGTCTTTGAAAATATCCAAATGATTTTTCTCTATGAATATATGATATAGTGGAAAGAAGAGTAGTTGGGTTTGGTGATATAGTTAATAAACTCAGTTCTGCAACTAACTAGGTATATGGCCTAGAGAAGATGGTAAAACCAATAAATGACATTCTTTAAAAAAATATAGACAATGATAAGTTGCTTATTCAAGGTCTCAGATAATTCTGTGAAACCTCTTACTGTAAGAATTTCACTATACTGCCATATTCAATGCATTTTATTTTGTTGTTTTTTGCATATGTGTCTGCTTTGTTAGGCATAAATAGTATCAGTAAACTCTGTTCAGAGAACTGTTACAGAGAAAACACCTGATTTTGTTATTCAGGGGAAAAAACAGCTACTGTTTCTTTATCTTGTCTTTAAAATAAAGATATCCTTAATAACTATTCGAGAATGGTTAATAGAATACGTAACATATGAATATGCCTAAATGTAAATCCATTGTCTTCAATGGTGGGCTCAAAGTATGTTATATCTAACGTTTTTTAAATTAACAGTATTTCAGAAATATCTTACCTTTGTTTTTATTTTTATTATGAAATATTAAATAAATACAATAGTACAGAGAATAGAATGACAACCCATTTACTTATCACTCACATTTAACAAATACTAACCTTTTGTTACATTCACTTCATAATTTTAGGACAGAGGATGCTTCAGGAAGACTTTAAACTCTCTTCTCCACTTCATGCCTAACTCTTACTCCTCAGTCAACAGAGATAGGAACTCCCTTCCATTGCAGTGGAACTTTCTGATTGGTGGTTTTATATTTTTACAACATTGCATATCCTTCCCATCCATGGGTTTATATATTTGCTACTTAAGTCAAGCTTTTTTTGTACTTTTACCACCTTCTAACATGGAAACTATATATTACAGTTCTACTATTTTAGAAGCTAATATGCACATTTTTATTTAACTAAATCCAAAGTTAACCAATATTTTCCTTCTGCACACACGAAGAACAGAGGAAGTTTTATTCTCATTGCCTACCCCTATATTCCATGTGATTGGTATCTAATATTTTAGTTTCAACTTGTGTATTTACCTTCTTCAACTTAGTAAATATTGTTTTTAAGTCAATATTTCCTTAGGTTGTACAAAAATTACTTTGTTCACCTTTCTTCTTCTGTCCCATACTTGGTTTCCAAGTCTTATCTCTTTCTTATTAAAATACTTTTGTATTTCTTTCATCCTGAGTGGCAAACTCAGATTTTGTTTGAAAATTACTTTTAAATTTTTCCTTCAGGTTCTTTCAAACTGCCTACACTGCCAGTGAATATTTCCTTAGCACTTTAGACATATTATGCCATATTACTTGGTCCTCTGTTGATATTTAAGAAAAGTATGGCATCAGTCTAGTTATTCCTCATTTGGGGGAAATCTGACTTTCTCTATAATTGTTTTGCAGATGTTCTCTTTGATTTTGATATTCAGAAATTTTGGTATGATACATCAGAGTGCTTTAATGAGATGAGGTCTTGTGTCTTTTATCAATTCCAGAAACTTCTGGCATTATCTTTTTAAATTTGCTTTTTGTGAACTTTAAGTTGTCTTCTGAAAATAATATCAAGCATATGTTAAAAATTTGTTTTTAGTCTCTATAGCACACTTACTTTCATATTTCCAATCTCCTCATTTCTTCTCACTGCATCCTGGTAATTTCTTTGGATTTATTTTCCAGAACACTCTATTATACTAATTGTGTCTAATGTATGGTTCAAACTATTCACTAAGCATTTAAGATTAATTAGTGTTTTTCATTTCTGGAAGATTATTTGTCTGTTTTTAAATTTGTCTGTTCTTGTTTCATAAAGACCCATTACTTTATGTAATATATGTATGATGTTGAAGGAGAGAAGAATTTACCACCCAAAAATATATCTCTTTGGCATAAGGATTATTTTAGGCTGATTATTTTTTTTTTCTGTATATATTTTTTTATTATGTTCAGTTGTAGGCCAATTATTTAAAAACAAATAAAGAAACAAAATACAACAGACCCTGGAAAGCCACCAAAAACCAAGTAAAAGTTACTCTTTTGTAAGTGACATTTGGCGATCTCCATTTGCCAGGAAGAGGAGGATGACCAAATCTCTAGAAACTCATCAGTGGAGAAGGCAAAGATTTAAATTTGCATAACAACCATATCCTTGTTTAGTGTGCTTTGTCTGATAAACTCCCATAATTGGTCCCCTACCACCCAGCAACATCTTCTTTTGTCTTTATCTGGATATGCTATTTAAGGTGGTGACTTGGGCCAAGCTGGGGATTTACTGTTTTCCTGGGTCTCTCCCATGTATACAGGAGTTAAACATGTTATTAAACTGTTTGTTTTTCTCTTGTTGATCTGTCTTTATTAAAGGTGGGTCTCAGTCAAGAACCTAAGAGGGTAGAGGGAGAATTATTTTTTTCCCACAGTTTTTAATTAATTAAATTTTTTATATGACCCTTTATAGAAAAAGCTTATAAACTATTTTTCTGTTGTGTTTTACAAAAATTCTCTCAGTTTGCTCTTTATCCTTCGTTGATTCATGATATTTTATGCTGCAAAATAATGTTATTTTCACATAATTAACTACCATATTGCATTTGTTTTGTTTTGTTTATATGTTTAGAAAGACTGTCCTTATCTGAAAATTATATAAATATTTACCTATGTTTAGTTTTAGAGTATTTATTGCTTCTGTTTCTGTAAACCATTAAGCCTTCAATTAATTTAAAATTATTCTTAGTGTATTGCTTAATGGAGGAATATAGTGTTAATTTCCCATGGTAGCCGGTTGTCCTATGCAATTTTTGAAAAAATCCCACGTTTTTCCTATTGGTTTGAATTTTATATTTTATCTTTCTCAAATGATAGATCCTTTCTGAACTCTATGTTCTGTAACATTTTCTGCCATTTATCATAGATTTATTACTCTTTAAGAAAATTGAACTGTGTAACTCTTAATGTTCTTAGTGTAAGTTTCACCTAGCTATTTTTTTTTTTCAAAATTGTTTTTCCCTGAAATTGCTAATCCAAAATAGAATTTGATAGGAGCCACCAACATGACTGTCTGAAAAATTCTCATTAAAATATGCCTGAAGAAACAGAAAGAGGCAAAATCTCATAGCAACATGGGGAATAAAGACGACAGGCTGATGCCAGAATCTGGGAGGAATTGTCACCAATTATAAGGTAGATGGAACAGTAATAAGGAAATATCTTTAAAGGTTCAGCATACGGTATTGACTTGGAGTCAAGAAATAGACACCTTCCAAAAGGAAGTAGGAGGCTTAGTGGAATTGATGATATGAGTATTAAAATTTTGCCCCCATGATCCTGAGCCTGTACCACTCAGGTTTTAGGTGGTTACAGGGCTGTGTTCCAACTCTCATCGTCTTTATGCTTTGTTTTTCTGCTCCACCTTCATTTAGTTAGAGGTTTACAATATTGGAAAATAATGTCTCCGTATGTGTGTGTGCGTGTGTGCATGTGTGTACACATTTTGGGGTTGTGAGAAGGAGATACTGTCCACATGAATAAAGTGTTATTTATGTGGGTAGTACGAAAGAACCATCCTGCTCTAGGGCATGATAGGAAAGTAATTTTTCCTATGCAAGTATTTTTTGCAATTGCTCTGTAATGGAGTTTGGGGAATAATAAAGTTAAGAGCTCTAATCCATCATTTAAAAAATGGAATAATTCAATGTACTGAAGTCTAAAAACTAAGCCTTTTATAAACAGCCCATGTTGATAAACTAGAAAAATCAGTAATTGGACATTTTCACACTGGATTATCTATGATATTATTGCATTTAGCAGCATAACATATTTTTCACTCCTAAATGTAATGCAAAAGAAGGTAGCAAGAAAGAGCAAATAGTCTAACTTATCCAAATAAATACAACCACTATTAACAGTCACCATAGTCAATCTTTTTATTTTTAATGTTGTCTACTTAAAATGCATGTGGGCAAGTGCATATTTAGAAAGGGAGGGAAATATTGCAATACCTGGGCTTTTACCAGAACAGAACAGGGCTGAAAAGGCAAGAATTGTCCAGGTGGAAGGGTGCTTTTAAAATACAGAGCCCCTCTCTCCCACCCCTAGGTAAAAAGGCATAAACATAGGCAACAATTTGGGAAGCCTGAGGCTTAAGGGAATTCCAAGAGTTTCACAGGTGCCAGGATTTAATGGAGGTGTCATGGCACATGGATGGTTCCCGCATCAGCTGGTAAAATAGCATCTATCCTTCACTGGATGCCACATGGTTTTCCTGACAAGGGAGACATAAGAATTGTAGGTGTGTCCACCTGCCCAGAGCCATCACAGAACTAAGGAATGGCCATAGTGAAGACTGCCCTAGTGGTTGTAAATAGCATACAGTTAACTTATTAGGCTTTAGCTCATTATTAGCAGAGTCCTTCCCCTAGGATTGTTTATTGCAGGGCAAGTCTACATCTTTTTGTTTCCTTGGTGGAGCAATGGGAGAAAGGGAACTGACTCACTGGAGCATGAGGATTTTGAGCAACCTTTTTCATGTCAACTTTCGGAGCTTCATGTCTTTTGTCAACATCAGTCACACAATAGGGCATCCTCTGCCTCTAGCTCTTTGTCCTTGGTGAAGAGGATGAAACAATCCTACAGAGACACCTTCTCCAAGCAAATCCTTTCTTGGAGACAGGCAAGGATAGGCTACAAAAACCCTCAAAGGCTGTGGAGGGATACCAGTGGGTTTGGCAGTAGAGATGACTTTGCAAAGGAAGTGCAAATAGGCTCACCTGACATCCTCTTGCTCTAGGTTCATGTTGATTCACATCATCAGGACTTAGTCCCTCTTTGGTGTCTGGAGATTGGGCTGAACTCTTGGCCAGGATTTTGGGATCCATGTAGCCTCATCTCATTGGTTGATTTCCAGATGTAGCTGTGCGTGTAGAGCTTTCAAAATTTAGGCATCCTCTTGGTTCTTTCCAGGGCAGAAAGGATGCATTCCAGGAAGACGGTTTAGAGATAGGCAGGATGTGCAGCCTTGTGGGAATCAGAGCACTACAAAGACTATGATCAAAAAGGCTTATTGAGCCCTTCAGTGTCTGATTTTCCAGGCACTTCCTGCTGACAAGAAGTTTAGGAGAGGCCTAGACTGCTGAGACTCTGTGCCAGGTATTAAGATATTTTCTTTCAGCTTCCAATCCAGTCTTTTATACTCATATCTGTGATGGTGAGATAGGTTTTCTGCAACCTAGTGTCTGCTTTTCCAGCTATTTCCTGTTAGGCTCTGCCAATAGGGGACAGTATGGGGAGACTGGAAAGCCAAGGAAGAGTCCGCTTCTGGCCTTCTGAGATCACCTAGCAACACTTCTTCAGCCTTGCAGCAGCAGTTCACTCCTGTAATACCAGTGATTCCATTTTGCAATTCCTTTATCAACTTGCAGAACCAACTTCAGAGATACCATCACCCACCAAGAAGCACTGCCTTTTCAGAGGTCTGGGTTCCGGATTCATAGGAACTCATCTTCAAGCTTCTAAGTTTTAATATTTCTAAACTCTTTCCTTTGTTCCACCCTTTCTAGGGATGGAAGCTGCATCTTATAGTTATTATGCTGAATTCTCATTCTTAAAGAGTTACATGGCTTTTGTCTCCTGATTGGCTACTGACTGATCCGGATCCTGTGGCATGGATTCGGGAAGCTCACTTTCTTACCACTTGCAGGATCACATAGAGCAGAGTGTGGTATGCCATATTTTCATGGGCTACACAGGTTCAGAGGACTTGGCAAGCACTGTAAGGAAGGATCGTTTGGGATATAGGGGGCTTCATGAGCATGTTCAGTGGGGTAGAGAGCCCAAGGAAGCCCCCAAGGCTGGAAGAAGGTGCTGTACCTCGATAAGGGTGGTCCAATGAGGCCCCCAGCTCCTTGGCACAGTGGTGCCCCTTAGGACATTACCATTGCATTCAAGTGCCCCCTGCTTTCAGAATATGACTGGGCAGACTTGTTCAGATGGGCAGAGGCAGAGAATGGGGTTGGGAGGTTCCTCCTCCATCTGGATCTAGTTCTTGAACTGTGTTAATGGGAGGCCCAGCTGGGAAGGCAGAGAGTGGAAGGGGAAGTTTAGTCCAGGGCTAGGATGTGGTGCTTCTGCCTGCAGACCTAGGGTTGAGGGTATTCTAACTTCCACTCTGCTCTAGCCTGGGTGGGGCCAGAGGTTTGGGCCTGGTGTCCCACAGGCTGGACCTTTCTCCATTGAGGCAGTGGGGGAGTTAGGGAGGCTTTAGCTGGCACCCTGACTGCTCCACTGTTTTAGTGTGCTGTCCCTCCTCAAACCCCCAGCCATTTTAGTTCATTATTAATTCAGCTCAGGTTGATTTTGGTGACCAGAAGTTTTAATTTTAAGTAGCATGCATAAGATTTTAAACGGAATAGCTTCTTTAAGTGCTTAAAAATGTTTATCTTTAATATTGATACAGAAAAGAAACAAAAATTTGATATCACAATCCAAAGATAATTTTAATACTCTTTCATATATATATTTATATGTATATAAATAATTTACACATAAATGTATCTAAAATGTATATTTAGTAACATATTTAATATAAATTGGCTAGAGTCTACCTATTATTTTATAACATGATTTTCACTTAGTATGTAATAATTTTCATTCAGTGACATTAACATTCTTTTATAGTACTATTTTTAAAGGTTATACAGGATTTTATAGTACTTAGATATAATAACTTGTTAATTACTCAGGTATGTAGGATGTTCATATATTTTTGATATCATAACCAATTATTCAAAGAGTACTTTTGAATCTAAATTTTTTAAACCTTCATGCATATTTCTTTTGGATAAGTTCCCAGAAAGGAAATTGCTGGGTAAATAGGTGTGGAATTTTTTTTAAGGCTATTGATATGCCTTATAAATTGTTCCCTGTGATTTCTGCACCACTTCATTCTCCTGTGAATAGCATATAAGAGTGCCTGGTTCCATGCCTCTTGAATACTGGGTCTTAGAATTTAAAAGCACCATGGCTATTTTGTGAGGTGAAAGACCCGTTGCTTATTTTGTTTACATTTCTTTAAATCAGAAGTTCTTTATACTTTCCATCCTGATATCACTTCTTTATTTCTTCCTGTGGCTTTACCAAGATAAATCCTATTGATTACTTTCTTTATTCTTTTGCCTCTTGAGGCTTCATTCTTAATTTGCACCTTTTCTTTTATTGCTGGTTTATCTTCAACAAACAAAACCTACATCCCTGATCTTTCACAATCACGTTTCAGACATGCTTTGGATTTTGCACTGAAGGAAGATTTTGCATGGTACCTCTATGTATAATATAAGTAAGTTTCGGGTAATCAAAAGAACTGAGGTAAATAGAAAATTACAGTGGGAAGAAGGATGAAACTGTAAATGAGGTCACTGTCAAAACGCAGCCTTGGGGCTCCTGGGTGGCTCAGTCAGTTAAGTGTCCGATTCTTGATTTCGGCTCAGGTCATGAGCCCAGGGTTGTGGGATAGAGCCCCGTGTCAGGCACCGTGCTGGGCATGGAGCCTGCTTAGAATTCTCTCTCTCCCTCTCCCTCTGTTCCCACCCCCATCTCTCTCCTTCTCTTTCTCTCTCTCTCTTAAAAAAAAAAACCCAAAACTAAAAATTCATACGTGTCTTATAAATAGGTGAATAATTTGATTTGATTTTAACTTTCTGGTGGACATCATGAAGAAGGAACTAAGATAAATGACTATGTTTGTAGGCATGTAAACAAATCAGTTATTCAGGAGCTGCACAAATGTTCCTAAAGTGAGAGTTCTCTCCCCTCTTTCCCAACACACAGTGGGCTCTCATGAAGAAAACAACATACAATGTCATCAGTTCTTTTTTCAAATATATCCTGTAGGAGATGTAATATGGTTTCATAGGCTATCACTTAGTAACCTCAAAGGTCAAGATTACAAGCAGTGTCTGATTCCAAAACCCGAGCTCTCAGTTGCTGGGCTCTTTTGAGCCAATTCTCTCTAGGCTGCTAGCATTGCTCCAAAAAGGTTTTATGGTCAAACCATTTACATTCAGTAAGGGACAATTGAACTAACTTAGCCACATTGTTTCTGGGATGTTCTAGCTTAAGTCAGAGACATATTTTATAGAATAGTACATAGTACATAGCTGAGGCAGCCTGAAGGATGGGTAGGGGAGAGACTGCTGACCAGGTGAAGAATGCATTCTAGGCATGGAGAAGACTGCAAGAAGGGATCATGGACCAAAAGGACCTGCAAGAGGCTCCGTGTGGCTGCCCTAAATGGGGCAAAGGGAGATGGGTATGCAGCAAGGCTGCAGAAGCAAGCAGGGGCCAGATCACACAGGATCTCATAAACCAGGCTAAACATTTCAGACTCTTATGGATAAAAGAAGCCATGAGATATGCTAAGCAGAAGCATTTTGTTGTGATACTTGCATTTCAAACATGAAAGTGAGAGCTGTGAGGAGAATGGATTGGATGGAGAAGAGACAAGACTGGTTGGTAGGAGCTGAAATGATGGACCAGAATATGATGGCATGGACCAGGGTGGTGGGAATAGATATGGAGAGATGTTGATAGATTTTAGATATATTTCAGAGGTAGAATCAAAGCACTTGGTGATAGATCATTGGATTTGGGAGATGAAGTAGCATATCAAGAGTCCTTCCATGTGAACAAGAGTCTCTCCTTCTGGCATGAGCAAATAGATAATGGCACCAACTTTTAATGTGGGAAATGTTAATAGGGGGAAGAAGATTTGAAAAGGGAAGAATTTAGTTTTGGAGATGATTAGTTTGAAAAGTTTTAGGGACATTTGAGTGAAAGTAGTAATGAAGTGTATATTGATATAAAGGTCAGGCATCAGAGAAGAGATGCATAAATCTTTGTGATGAGAAGAAGAAATAAGTTTAACTATGAGAGCATCTTGAGCCTGGCATGGCCAGAAGTGAAGAGGAAATATGAGAGTGTGTGATGACAGGTGCAAAGAGGAGATTTCTCAAGCATGCTGCGGTCAACCAAGTAGACTTTTGAGGAGAAAGAGAACGTAAGATGGAGACCAACGAGGACCCATTCTCTTTAGAAGCCTAGAAGTTATTGACAATTCTAGTAGAGTAGATGGAGGAATATATGGTTGGTGAGGACATGGAGTCAGCATATGCAGATGTTCTTTGAGAGATATTTTGCCTTGAAATGGAGTCAGCTTGAGGGGATTGTAGGTTTCAAGGAAAACATTTTCAACATTGGAGATGCAGAGAATATCTGATATCTAATTGAAGGGATCCGAGAAAGTGGCATAAGATCAAAGGAATACCAGCAGACTGCGGTCCCTGGGAGGGTGGTGGAGTGCTGCTCGAAGCACTGGGCCTGGATGGAAGGAAGGAAACTCCTCCTTGTGCCCAAGGAGGGTTGGAGGAGAACAAGAGTTCAGTTTTGTAGATTTGGTAGAAGGAATTCGAAAGAGCTTCCATCCATAGCTTCCATCTACACTGTGAAGAATGAGGCAAGATAATCTGCTGACGCTGTAGGAGAAAGAAGGGAGTGGGATTGGAAAATTGAAGAAATTGAAGAACTGTAGATACAATTGTTTCCAAACATTCTGGGGTTCATGTTTCCAGAGAGTCATTTTATGTGTTTGTTTTGCTTCCTTAACTTGTTTTTTTAATTCCATTTAATTTATATTATTGCAGAAACCAACTTCCTTTTACATTTGAGGGGGAAAAAGTATATTACACTAAATAATGTAAAATCATCAAATAGTGACTATTTGGGAGACATTTTTAGTTTTATACTCTGGCCGGGGATCTAAGGTAATTTGATTCATTTTCACTTTGATAAATTAATATTTTTTCCAGGATTTTATCTGTATTTTTCTACTTATCCATCCACTATACCGGTTTATATTTTTAAAAGCTAAACACAATTCTGGAAATTAAAAAAAATGTAGTAGAAAGTAAAAGGTGCCTCTAAATCAGTCAGTGAAATTACTGAAGATATTTCTCCCTTAACCTTGAAGACAGGGGACCCACTATAGGATTTTCTCTTTCCTTTTAAAAATTGCCATCAAAGTCCTAAAGCCTCTCTTGATTGTTTTTCTAAATTTGTGGGGGCTATACTCAGATTGCTTATTGGTAATTCAAGCCTAAAATTTTAGCCTATTGATCTCCTCTGGAAGTTAAAACAGTCCTTTCCCTGGGGACCAAGCCACATCACTCACTACCTAGTGTCAGGCCATAAGTGTTTCCTTGCTTGCTTACAAAAGAATCACTTCTCGGTGTTTCAGGAAAATTTACTTATTTTTTAGTGACAGTAATATCTTCATTTATTCCGGATTGAAAACATTAACAGGAAAATGAAAACGTGTTTGCCACTAGGATTGGCTGAGCATCCTTTCTAATTAGCCAGATTTAAAAGATGATGGTAAATTGCCTGTAATTACACAGCATAATAAAAATGCTGAAAATCCTGATATAAGGATTATTCCCATCGTTTGAAGACTTTCATTAGTCAAATTCATTCTTACAATGGGCACTCACTAATATGACCTCATTGCCAGTCCCCAAGAATTGCAAGTTGTTTGATTCTATTGAATCCTAGAGCCAGACTGCTTTAGATAAGACATCTAGTTCAATTCTCTCAATTTTTCTTTTCTTTCTTTTTATTTATTATCGAAGTATAATTAGCATACAATATTATATTAGTTTCAGGTGTATAATATAATAATTCCACATTTGTATACATTTGCAAAATGATCACCACAATAAGTCTAGTTACCATCCACCATGAGACAAAGTTATAAGATTTTTTCTTGTGATAAGAACTTTTAAGATTTACTCTCTCAGTACCTTTCAAATTTGCGATATATAATTGACTGTAGTCACCACGCTGTCCATTACATCTGCATGACTTGCTTATTTTAAACTGGAAGTTTGTACATCTTGATCACCTTCACCCATTTCGCTAACTACCCCCTAAACCCCCTACCCTCTGGCAACCACCAGTTTATTCTCTGTATCTGAGTTTTGTTTTGTTTGTTTTGATTTTTAGATTCCATATATAGGTGAAATCATATGGTATTTGTCTTTTTTTCTCTGATTTATTTAACTTAGCATAATACCCTCAATGTCTATCCATGTCACGAGAGGCAAGGTTTCATTCTTTTTTATGGCTGAGTAGTGTTCTACTGTGTGTGCATGTTACACATATATACACATATATGAGAAACATCTACTTTATCTGTTCATCCATCAATGGACACTTAAGTTGTTTCCTTATCTTGGTTATTGTAAATAATGCTATAATGAACATGGGGGTGCTTGTATCTTTTCAAATCAGTGTTTTTGTTTTCTTTGGATGAATACCCAAAAGTAAAATTGCTAGATCATATGTTAGTTCTATTTTTAGTTTTTTGAGGAACCTCTCTACTGCTTTGTATGATGGCTGCACCAATTTACAGTCCCTGCAATAATACACAAGTTTTCCCTTTTCTCTACATCCTTACCAACACTTGTTATCTCTTGTTTTCTGGATAATAATCATCCTAACAGGTATGAGGTGATAGTTCATTGTGGTTTTGATTTTCACTTCCCTGATAATGAGCGGTGTTGAGCATCTTTTTGTGTGCCTGTTGACAATCTATACGTTTTCTTTGGAAAAATGTCTATTCAGATCCTCTGCCCATTTTTAATCAGATTAGATTTTGTTTTTGTTGCTGTTATTGAGCTTTCTGAGTTTGTTATATATATCTGCAAATATCTTCTCCTATTCAATAGGTTGTCTTTTCATTTTGTTGATGGTTTTCTTTGCTATGCAGAGGCATTTTAGTTTGATGTAGCCCCACTTGTATATTTTTGCTTTTGTTGGCATTGCCTTTGGAGTCAGATCCAAAAAATATCCCTGAGAGAGATGTCAGAGTGCTTACTGCCTGTGTTTTCTTCAAGTTTTATGATTTCAGGTCTTACAGTCAAGTCCTTAATCCATTTTGAGTTAACTTTTGTGTATGGTGTAAGATAGTGGTTTTATTCTTTGGTGTGTGGCTCTCCAGTTTTCCCACCATGAATTATTGAAGAGACTGTCCTTTCCTCATTATATATTCTTGCCTCCTTTGTCATAAATTAATTGGCCATATATGCTTGGGTTTATTATCTAGGCTCTCTATTTTATTCCATCAATATATATGTCTGTTTTTATGTCAATACCATACTATTTTGATTACTCTAGCTTTGTAATATAGTTTAAAATCAAGGAGAGTGATGCCTCCAGCTTTGCTCTTCTTTCTTAAGATTGCTTTAACTGTTCAGCATCTTTTGTGGTTTCACACATATTTTAGGATTGTTTGTTCTAATTCCGTCAAAAAAAAACTATTGGGATTTTGATAAGGGTTGCATTGAATTTGTAGATTGCATTTTAACAATACTAATTCTTCCAATCTATGAGCATGGAATAGCTTTCCATTTATTTGTGTCTTCTTCAGTGTGTTTCATTAATGTCTTATAGTTTTCAATATACAGGTCTTTCACCTCTTAGGTTATATTTATTCCTAGGTATTTTATTCTTTTCGATGCAGTTGTAAATGGGATTGTTTTCTTAATTGTTCTTTCTGATAGTGTAAAAATGCAACAGATTTTTGCATATTGATTTTTGTACCCTGCAACTTTACTGAATTCTTTTATTAATTCTAACAGTTTTTGGGTGGAATCTTTAGGGTTTTCTATATATAAAATCATGTCATCTGCAAATAGTTTTACTTCTTCCTTTCCAATTTAGATGCCTTTTATTTATTTTTTCCTGCCTAATTGCTCTGGTGAGGACTTCCAGTACTATGTTGAGTAAAAGTGGAAAGAGTCAGCATCCTTGTCTTTTTCCTGACCTGAGGGGAAAAGCTCTCAGCTTTTCACCATTGAGTATGATGTTAGTTACTGGCTTGTGATATATGGCTTTTATTATGTCAAGATATGTTCTGTCTATACCCACTCTGTTGAAAGTTTTTATTAGAAATGGATGTGGAATTTTGTCAAAGGCTTTTTCTGTACCTATTAAGATGATCATATGATTTTTTCCTTTGTTTTGTTATTGTGGTGTATTATGTTGATTTATTGGCATATGTTGAACCATCCTTGATCGCTGGAATAAGTCACACATGATCATGGTATATGATCCCTTTAATGTATTGCTGTATTTGGTTTGCTAATATTTTGTTGGGGATTTTTGTATCTGTGTTCATCAGGGATATTGACCTGTGATTTCTTTTTTGTGGTATCCTTGTCTGGTTTTGGTGTCAGGGTAATGTTGGCCTGCTAAAATGAGTTTGGGACCATTTCCTCCTCTTCAGATTTTTGGAAGAGTTTGAGAAGGTTTAGTATTAAATCTTTGAAAATTTGGTAGAATTCACCAGTGAAGCCACCTGTCCTGGACTTTTGTTCATTGGGAAATTGTTGATTATTGATTTAATCTCCTTATGAGTGATTGGTCTATTGAGATTGTCTATTTCTTCATGATTCAGTCTTGGAAGATTGTATGTTTCTAGGAATTTATCCATTACTTCTAGATTGTCTAATTCATTGGTATATAATTGTTCATAGTAGTCTCTTAGGATCCAGTGTATAATAATAATATGTGTATGTATGAGTTACAATTTCTTCTTTTTAAGTTCTGATTTTGCTTGAGACCTCTTTTTTTCCTTACTCTAGTAAAAGTTTGTTGATTTTGTTTATCTTCCCAAAGAACTAGTTTTAGTTTCATTGATTTTTTCTGTTGTCTTTTTATTTTCTATTTCATTCATTTCCACTCTGATCTTTATTGTTTCCTTTCTTCTGCTAACCTTGGGCTTTATTTGTTCTTCTTTTTCTAACTCTTTTAAGTGTAAAGTTAGATTGTTTGAGACTTCTCTTGTTTTTTGAGGTAAGCATGTATTGCTATAAACTTCCCTCTTAGAACTACTTTTGTTGCATCCCATAGATTTTGATATATTGTATTTCCATTTTTATTTGTCTCAAGGTATTTTTTGTTTTCTCCTTTGATTTCTTCATTTTGACCCATTGATTGTTTAATAGTATCTTGTTTAATCTCTGCATATTTGTAATTTTTCTAGTTTTCTTCTTGCAACCAATTTCTAGTTTTGTTTCACTGTGCTCAGAAAAGATGCTTGATAATGATTTCAGTCTTCTTAAATTTATTAAGACTTGCTTTGTGGCCTAGCATATGATCTATTCTGGAGAATGTTCCATGTCAACCTTACAAGAATGTGTATTCTGCTGCTTTTGAATGGAATGTTCTGTATCTATCTACTAAGTCCATCAGATCTAATGTATCATTTAAGGCTCATATTTTCTTATTGATTTTCTGTCTGGATGATCTATCCATTGATGTAACTGGAGTGTTAAAGTACTCTACTATATTGTATTGTTGTCAATTTCTTTTTTTTTTTTTTTTTTGGTCAATTTCTTCCTTTAGGTTTGTTAATATTTGCTTTATACATTTAGGTGATCCTATTTTGGGTGCATAAATATTTACAAATGTTATATCCTGTTTTTGGATTATCCCCTGTAGGGGAGCAGAATTTGCCACCTCAAAATATGTCTCTTTGGTATAAGGGTTATTTTAAGCTGGCTATTTTTAAGAAACTGCAGACGAACCTAGTAGAATTTACCTTTTTGTAGGAGACATTTACACTTATAAAAGAAATCTCCATTTGCAAGGGTGTCTCCCTCTCTTTACCAGGAAGGAGGGGGTGACTCAATCTCTAGAAACTCTTATCAATGGAGAAGACAATGACTTAAATTTGTGTAACTATCTTACCCTTGTTTACTGTGATTTCCCTGGTAACTTCCCATAACTGACTCCCCATCCCAATATCTTCTTTTATCATTAACTGAAGATGGTATTTAAGATGATGGCTTCCACCATTTGGGGGACTTTACTCAGTTTTCCCAATTCTTTCCCATGTAGTAGAAGTATATGTGTTATTAAACTTTTGTTTGATTTTCTCCTGTTCATCTGTCTCATGTCAGTTTAATTCTTAGACCAGCCTTGAAGAATGTTTTTCCTCCCAACACCCCTTTATCTTTATGTTATGCCTATCTTTGTCTTTTATTACAGTCTTTGTTTTAAAGTCTATTTTGTCTCACATAAGTATAGCTATTCCAACTTTCTTTTCATCTCCGTTTGTGTGAAACATCTTTTTCCATCCTTTTTCTTTCAGTCTGTGTATGTCTGTATATCTGAGGTGAGTTTCTTGTAGGCAACATATAAATGTTTTTTTAGCTTGTTTTTTTATCCACTCAGCCACTCTATGTCTTTTGATTAGAGAATTAGTCCATTTGCATTTAAAATAATTATTGATAGGCGTGTTCTTTTTTTTTTTTTTTAAGATTTTATTTATTTGAGAGAGAGAGAATGAGAGACAGAGAGCATGAGAGGGAAGAGGGTCAGAGGGAGAAGCAGACCCCCCGCTGAGCAGGGAGCCCGATGCGGGACTCGATTCCGGGACTCCAGGATCATGACCTGAGCCGAAGGCAGTCGCTTAACCAACTGAGCCACCCAGGCGCCCCGATAGGTGTGTTCTTATTGCCATCTGTTAACTGTTTTCTGGCTGCTTTGTAGTTTCTCTCTGTTCCTTTCTTCTTTTCTTTTTTCGCTGTGTTATGCAAAGATTCCTTTCTCATTATTTTTTGTGTATCTATTATAGGGTTTTGCTTTGTGGCTACCATGAGGCTCACATATAACAGCCTACATAAATAACAATCTATTTTAAGCTGATAGCAAGTTACGTTTGTACACATTCTAGAATTCTGCATTTTTATTCCCCTCTCCACATTTGATGTTTTTGATGTCACGTTTTACATCTTTTCATTTTGTGTATCTCCTAATTATTGTAGTTGTAATTATTTTTATTGCTTTTGTCTTTTACCCTTCATGCTAGCTTTATAGATGATTATTCCACTTTCTTTACTATATATTTGCCTTTACAAGTGAGACTTGTTTTCATATTACTAATTAGTACCCTTTCTTTTCAACTTAAAGGAGTCTGTTTAACAGAGTGTTAAAGGGCCAGTTTAGTAGTGATGAACTCCTTTAGCTTTTGCTTGTCTGTTAAACTCTTCATCTCTCCTTCAATTCTGAATGATAATCTTGATATTCTTGGGTGTAGGGGTTTTCCTTTCAGCACTTTGAATATATCACAATTTGGGTCTGCAAAATTTCTGCTAAGAAATTTGCTGATAATCTTATGGAAGTTCTCTTGTATGTAACAGGTTGTTTTTTCTCTTGCTGCTTATGATTCTCTATATTTTTGACACTTTAATTATGATGCATCTTGGTGTGGGTCACTTTGGGTTCATCTTGTTTGGAAGTTTTTTTGCCTCATGGACCTGGATGTCTTTTCCTTCCCCAGGTTAGAGAAGTTTCCAGCCATTATTATTTCAAATACATTTTCTGCCCCTTTCCCTCTCTGCTTCTGGGACTCATAATGCATATGTTATTCCTCTTGATCTTGTCTCATTGGTCCCTTAAGCTACCTTTACTTCTTAAAATTCTTTTTTCTTTCTGCTGTTTCATTAGGTGAGTTCCCCTACCCTGTCTTACAGCTCACTGATTCTTCTGCTTCATCAAGTCTGCTGTTGAACCCCTTTACTGTATTTTTCAGTTTAGTTACTATAGTTTTCAGCTCTGTGACTTCTGTTTAGTACTTTCTTATATTTTATATCTCTTTGTTGAAGTTCTCACTATGTTTATCCATGTTTCTCCCAAGTTTAATAAGCATCTTTATGATCATAACTTTGAACTCTTTATAGGTAAATTACTCATTTCTGTTTATTTTTTCTGGAGTTTGATCTTTTTGAACATATTCTTCTGTTGTTGCTTTTTTTTCTTGCATTTAGTTTGACTCTATATTTGTTTCTATGTATTAGGTGAAACAGCCATCTCTCCCAGTCTTGAAGGAGTGGCTTTATGTAGGAAATTACTCTTATCTTTAAACTTTGCCCCCGAGCTTTTGGTTGTGTCTCTTGAAAGGTCTCTATGATTACTTCTGACCCATGGGGCCCAGAAATGCCATTCCTCCCCTAGCCACCGGAGCCAGGTGGTCCAGGGGCATTCCCTGTGCATGGGCCACTCTCACTCTCTGGGTCTGATGGTGGCTGCAGGAGCAGCACAGGGTGGTGTTGGGAGCTGGCCCACCGGTGCTAGGAGACTAGAGTGAGGATGCAAAAATGGTGCCTGTTTGCATTGGCACCAGCAAGGTAAAAGGAGAGCACAAAGATGGTTTACACCCACGCTAATGCTAGCAAGGCAGAAGGATGCCAGAAATGGTGTCTGCCAGCTCCTCTACCCCGGGAGAGAAACCCAGCAGGCTTCTGCCCCTCTGACAGATGATTTAGGGTTAGCAAATAAATCTCCCTCACCTATGGTCTAGGTGCTTTTTAATTTGCTTCTTTTGTGCTGAGTTCTGAGGAAAATGAGTCTGCATGTGGACCCTTTAGAAGCAGAATCTCAATTCCTTACAGCTCTCTTTCTCCTGGTGGTAAGCCTCATTGGATTTTGAAGTCAGATGTTTTGGGGGCTTGTCTCTCTCGAACAGGTACCAAGAGTAGGGTTGGAGGGGGGCATAGATTCCTTGCTCCTCAAGAAGAAGCTTCATTTTGTGCACTCCTTCTTGACTCTTTAATTGTGGGTTGCAGTATCAGGGTGGGGTTTTTGGTAAGAATGTGTCTCTGCCTCTCCTACCCGTCTCAGTGTGCTCTTTATATCTTTTGTTATGGAAGATCTGTTCAGCTAGTTTTCAGAATTTTTTCAGAGGGAATGGTTGCATATAGAGCTGTGGATTTGTTCTGTTTGTGGGAGGAGGTGAGTTCAGGATCCTCGTATGCTGCCATCTTAAACCAGAACCTCTCATGTTTTCTTAATGGGAAAATTGAGAATAAGAAGGAGGATATGAATTACTAAAGGTCACAGGTTGGATATTGGTTTTACTGATATATCTCAAGGCTGACACACAGTAATTGCTATATAAATAATTTTGAAACTCCACACTCATTTTCATAAAGACTACTAATTTACAGCGTAAAACTTTCATATGATCCAGCAATTCCTTCTGGGTGTATATTGAAAGGGATGGAAATCGGAATCTCAAAGAGATAGCTGTACTTGTGTGTTCATTTGTGACAACGTGGATCTGCCTGAAGGACATTATGCTAAATGAAATAAGCCAGACACAGAAAGAGAAATACTGCATGATCTCTTCTATATGTGGAATCTAAAATAGTCACAGAAGCTAAGAGTAGAATGGTGGTTACCAGGGGCAGGGGAGCTGACGAAATAGCATGATGTTGGTTAGAAGGTACGAAGTTTCAATAATGCATGATGAATAAGTTCTGGAGATCTAATGCATAGCATGGTGATAATAGTTAACAATACCATATTGTATACTTGAAATTTGCTAAAAGGATAGATCTTAAATTAAATCTCAGTGCACACACCGCTCCCCCACACAATGGTAACTATGTAGAGGTGATGAGTATGTTAATTAGCTTGATTGTGATGATCATTTCACAATGAATGCATATAATCAATACATTAAGCTGTACACCTTAAACATATGCAATTTTTATATTCCATGATACTTCAATAAAGCTGTTAAAAATAATTTTGAACTATCTACCACAAAAATTTTTCTTTCCTTTCTTCCAGATACTTTGATGATGGTCAGGGATCCTTTGGTCTTCATATCTATACCTTACAATGACTTCACAGCATACCTTACAAGAAGGTCCACATTGTAATCTGAGGTCAGGGAGAAGTTTTCTTCTATAAAAGCGTCTTATCATGAACATTAAAAAAAATGTTGAACAAAAAATCCAGAGGCAGTGTATAATTCCTTAATGTTTTAATTCTTGCCCCCTCTTAAAGCTTGCAAAAAATGCTAAGACTTATCTACAGAATGAATATTCAAGGAGCAGATGGCTATAGACACAGGCTAACACACTCTCCTGATCTCTCCTGACCGGTCAAAGTGCAGACATTCGGGTTGTAATATTGGTGCATTTCTAAATAATATGCAATATCTAAAGTCTATTTTGAAAGGATTATGTAGTACTAAAGATTAACCAAACTTTAATTTGTTCTTGTATTTAAAAACAGTGCATACGGGAGCAGAGAATTACCTAGAGGCAAAATTTTGGTTGTTTCTATGTTGGAATTAAATAAAAACTAGTTAAACTAGATTTGGAAACTAAGCAGGAGTTAAAGTGGGGCTTTTTAAAACCATCCTAGGAGGTGGGTCCCTTTTTGTTGCAAGAAATTAAATTCCACGGTTTGAGTGAAAGCTTTCAGATTTGCTTCCATGATGCGGAAATGAAAACATTTTACACAGACTGCATCTAAATGTGGGTGAGTCACCAATCCATATCTGGCCTTCACCCATGTTTGTGTCAAGCTGACACATTGAAATAAATCCCAGCTGGTCCCTGTCTCCTTTTTGAGTGTTTGTTCTCCAATTTTTACTTGAAAGCATTCCTCAGTGCTGGGCACAGAGCAGAAGACTATATTGAAGTTTCTGCCAATCTCTTAATTCATAGCAGAGGTGACTGAGAATGTCAAGTATCGGATAAATAATAAGCACAGGACTCCATTTAACACCCAGTTTTCCAAATCCACTTGCAATAGAAAATTTCTCCGGAAGTTCTTCTTAGCCTTTCTGACTCCCCTTGGGAAATCTGGCTTTGGCCACATGAACTTTACTTGGCAACTCAATCTCATTTTACATTACCCGCCCGCCCCATTCTACTTCCATATCTCATTCTTCAGAACTACGTGACTTCAGAAGACTTTCTTTCTGAAACAGATTTGCCCTTGGGACCTGCATTCACACTAAAGAATACAAAGCCATGGTCCTCACACCACCTGAATCAGAATCAGCTGGATTCCTGGGCCTCAACTCATGCTCACCGCCTGAATCACCTATTGGTAAGGCCCAGACATTTGAACTTTCACAAACAAGTTACATCGCTGTATGTATGCTTTTATATTGGTATAAAATGCTGGCTTTCTCCAGTGAATTTGACCTGGGAATAAAGATTTAAGCTTAAGAAATATGTCTGCCACAGGGCAGAGGGGTAATTTGTCAGAGGACGTCAAGGTATCTTGTATTATCCCATATTATCATAATTTAAATATCCGGGCTCCAAGTAGATGTGTTCAATGTGTTAAATGCAGTTAGGGAGCAGAATAGAGAGTCTTGTAGTTTGTCCCCAGAGTTCCCGGAGCACCCTTACTGTCCTGGTTCTTCTTGTCCTGTACCTTATCTTGCTGTGGGATTCCACAGCATAAGGAGCATGTCTTGCTTGTCTTTGCTTTTTCTCATTCATTACCTGCGCTGAGTGGCAGTGGTGCTCCCTTTCCAGGTGGTCCTTGGCCAAACCTAGGCAAGCTCCCTTCATGGTGTCACTTACTGCTCGGCGGCTCACCCTCCTGCCCTCACTGCTGACCCGCTGCCTCCTTCCAGTTACACTATGACACAAGAGACCTGACCAAACAGTAGCTCTTCCTCATGAAAATGGAAAGAGGTCAAGAAATCTGAGAAATCTATGCTTCTCTCACTGGCTGGACTGGCAAAGTGAAAATGCAGAGTATTTCCATTTTATACCGTGTAGACTAGACAGTAAAGAAAACCAGTTTTTAATTTGCTTTTTGTAGCTTCGCCAGCATTCAAGAGCAGAATGGGGTGCATCTACCTAACATTGCAGACATTGTAACCCAGATCTTGATTTCTCATATTCCTGTGGTTATTGCCAAATATGTTGATGGGAATAGGGTGCAATATGACCATGACCTGAAATGGCAATAGGGGCATTCCTGAAGTCAGGGAAGGTTACTTGCCTCTCTACAGATAGCTTCTCAATCTGTGAATCCATCCAGAGATTACTTGCTACCATCACAAGAACCCGTCAACATTTGTTTCGGTACTGTGTATGTTTCAGTTGGTGTGCTCAACTGTAAATAAGAGAACACTTCAGGAAAAGTAGGCATGGATTAACCTTACATAACAACAAATATAAAGGCAGAAGGTTAGAAGGTTGATGCCCCAGTGCCTTTGCTTCTCCATTCTCAGCATATGGATGGAGTCTCCCCTCGAGCGTCTGAGATGATTGTCAGAGCCCCAGGCCTCCTACCCTCAGACTCCAAGGAGCAAGAAAGGGGCTGGGAGCAAAATGGCTTTCCTTTCTTGCTGTTCTAATAATTTATTCTTTTTTGTTAGTAGGGAAAATGTTCCTCCTGCATCCCTCTAGATTCCTCTGGGTAGACTAGGTTAAATGTTCATCCCATCAGTAACAGCAGCTTCCCTGACATTTCTATACTTCTGATGGCCTGGAAGCCGGCAGTAGCCTCCCAGTATTTCTTCCCTCAGCCTTTCCAAACGTTGCCTTAGACTCTTACTTCTCTGCATTAAATGCTGTCCTAGAGGGGTTTCTGCCCTCCTGTTTAAACTTTTACTGATATGATAGCCTTCTGTGTTCTCTATTGTTTAAAATGTGTTTGTTCCTCTTAATGGGGAAAGAACCTGCAAGATTACGGTACACTGTTCTAATATGTTGTGGGCTTCATCTCATTCATGCAGAGTGTAAGCTGGAATAGGCATTATTGTGTCTAGAAGCAGGCATCACATGTAATAGTGCTCAACACACACACACACACACACACACACACACACACACACACACACACAACCCAACCAGGTATGTGAGATTTGTGAGTGAGAAACCTCTGGATCAGTGCATTCTCCAACAATTTTAGTCATCCCCAGCATTCACTGCTCAGGCTCCAGGCATAAGCCAGCCACTCACCCAGTGCCCTATCTGAATTCCTAACAGAATGTGTAAGAATTATAAAATGCTTGTTGTTTTCCTCCACTTGATTTTCGGAAGGTTTGTTACATAGCAATAGATAATTGTAACCCGAGGACAGGATTTGAGTGTTCCTGGGTCTTCTCATCAATGCCTTTTTAATATTTCCCCTTTCCATCAAGCTTAATCTTTCCACTACTCGTCTGTAAGCCCTTAAAGCCAGATTTTCGATTTCTAGTGTATTTCCCTTGGAATTGAACATACTACTGAGCACTCAGTAGGAGCTTTCCAAGATCTGTATTGGCTAATCCACACAGTGAAGCCTGGACTGGGCCACGGGAGCTAAAACTCACCACAGGCTCTGAGAGGTTCCCAAGCAATGATTTTAGTTATGGAGCATGTGGGATGCCACATGCACAGAGGATCCAGGCAGAACTTTCCTGAGCCAGGAATGCATGCTTTCACCACATTTTATGATGTGGATGTGGTTTATTGGGTTCCCATTCCTCTTTCTAAATTGGAAACTATTTGTCATTTCATGTGGTCACACAGTCAATGGAAAAGAGAACCTTGTTTCAGAGTTTGGCACATTAGGTAACTTTGTAACTTTTGAACTTAGGAAGGGGATGAACTGAAACCAAGAGCTACTACTCGTATATGACTGGCAGGATATGAACTCCCTTAAAAGGCTGGAGGAAGGGCCTTGTCACCTCTCTTGTCCCAACCGACTCCCTGATCATTATGCATCAAGATCATTGCACATCTTGCCTATGCCAGGATGGTTATTAGATTGAGTAAATTAATAAATGCAAAATGACTCTGGAATCCAAAGTGTTATGCAGGCATTAAGTATTATTGTTAGAATGAATCTTGGTAGTTGGACCTAACTACTGTCCCTTAAGACAGCTTATTAATTAAATAAATAAAATACTGTTCTACCGAAACCTTTAGCACCTATTTTGGCATATTAAAAGAAAAGGAATTATGGAAAAAACAGGCTTCAATTGCCATCATAGAATAATTTTCCGTGCATCTCTCCTTCCTTCCTCCTACCTACTTCCCAGTGGTCGGCTCTGCTCCTCTATCCGTGGGTGCTCACAGAGCACGCTGATGGAACTCGGGAGGCAAATACCGAGCGGGTGAAGAGCGAGGATCCCACAAACCACGTCTGGTGCCCTCGCTGGGCTCCAGAGGCAGAGGCTGGTGTGCTAATGCCAACATTTCCCAAGTGGTCTGCCCAGTGTGTGACTGCTCTCTGGCCCAAATGACAGCCCATTCCCAGATGTCACAGTGCTTCTTACGTCACCTTCCTGTGAATGAGAATGGAAAGGATTTCTGAAGTGATCACTGTTCTGTGCTTTCGTGTTTTTTTTTTTTTTTAAGATTTTATTTTTTTATTTATTTGACAGAGAGAGACACAGCGAGAGAGGGAACACAAGCAGGGGGAGTGGGGGAGGGAGAAGCAGGCTTCCCGCCGAGCAGGGAGCCCGATGCGGGGCTCAATCCTAGGACCCTGGGACCATGACCTGAGCTGAAGGCAGACGCTTAACGACTGAGCCACCCAGGTGCCCCCTGTGCTTTTGTTTAATCGGAAAGGCTAATCTTCTCAAGTATGTTGACAGCTCAGACTTCTCACCAGGCCTGAACTCTAACTTCACCTATGTCTGTACCACGTGGGCATTCATGTGCTCTCTCTTTGATCTAGATATGTAAATGTCAACAGCCCCCACTACCTCCCCACCCCCACCCCCCATGCCACCGAGACTGGGACCACAGTAGTCCTATCTCAAGCTTTTGTGCATCCTTCACAGTAGGAAACAAATAAATGCTTTTTAATTGTTTAGCCTAATTACAATTCACTTCACTTGGAGGGGAATAAATGTATGCTAGAAAAAGAAACTGATACACTTGTTTTCTGAAGACAAAAGAGTCAGTTGAGAATTGTGTTTTATATGATACTTGAAATCAAATCAAATTCCAAAAGCCGAGTGATTTCTTCTAATTACCATGCCATCTTGAGTGTCTTTGAAAAGAGTGGATGGGAGGATCCCAAGCAGGGATTAGCTTTATTCCTTGGAGCTAGTGGAAGCACTCAACTATTGGATTAATAAAGAGTAAAACCAGAAGACTCCTTTGACCGTAACTCTAGTGAGAGGGGAGAGATGAGTTCAAAATATAGTTTGTTTGCCTTAAATGAATTTCACGCTATCACTTTTTTAAGAACTCCCATTGAGAATTGGCCAGTAAGAGTTTGGAACTTGCCTCCTTTGACATTATAAAGCCATCCTCTTGGCTATGTAGTGGGAAGATGAGAATGCTTTGTTTATTTAAGTACAACTCAGTGCTGCCTGGCTACCCCTCTATGTATCCATGGTTTACCCTCTTGTATTCTCTCCAGAGACTATGCCAGCCCTCCATTCTTCTTAGACTTCCTTTATCACCCACCTTTCTCATTTCTCTAAACTTGATGCCATGAAACAGTAACTCCCTCATCCCTTGCATCCACATCTAAACATTTCCTGAATCTGTGCCTTTGCTTTTTCTTTCTTTCTTTCTTTCTTTCTTTCTTTCTTTCTTTCTTTCTTTCTTTCTTTCTTTCTTTCTTTCTTTTCTTTCTTTTTTAATGTGCTTTTTCTTTGTCCCCGTGGCAGTGGATGAGGCAGCCAATATCCTGGATGGCAGCAACAGCAATTTAATAGGCATTGGATGAGGGCATCCTTTTGCTCCAGACCCTGCCTTTGTGACAGGCAAAATGAAGATTACAAACACATTCCAACCATGGTGACAATATGCTGATCACCAGAGAGCTAATTAAGGCAAAATTGAAGAGCAGGAGAGACTTCTGGGGATAACAATGATTAAGCACAGATCTGTTGCTGTGCCCCCTATGGTGGTAACTAAAACACCAGAGGGGAATGGGTGGGGTTGGTGCTCTGGAAATAATGCAGGGAGCAGCAGTATTACATTTAGTACCTCCTTTACAACTATAAATCAGCAACATTTAGAATTGGCTGCCCTAGGAGACCAAAATGCAACATGAAACCATTTTGAATAAGGGGGCAGTTCATCACTTTATAAAGGAAACTTCCATTATTTTCTGAAGGAGGCTAAATTAAATCAAAAACTAAATTATGAAAGAAGGAAGAAGAAAGAAAACTAAATTATGAAAGAAAAAACTAAATTATCTTAAGAAAGAAGAGGAAGAGAAAGAAGGAGAACATTGTTCTCTAAAACAGAAGTTTCACCATATTCAGAGAAAAATGCAACTTCTCATGGCAGTGATCACTTCCCGTCCTCCCCAGGCTGCTGAGGAAATGGGCTGATCATTGAAACTTCTATTAACCATCCCAGGAGAATTCTAAGAGGATTCAAGTGAAAACACAATATTTGCAGAAAATATTAAGATTAAGGATCAAAGAATAAATAATATATAGCGGGAAGTGAATGAGACGAGGGCAATGGCAGATACCATCTAGAATATAAGTCAGACTGGGAAGGCAGTCTGGACATTTGCTTACTGCTTGCCTATGTGCCCTCCTTTTTAAGTCTCCCTAGGACTTGAGAGTCAAGTTTTTTAGATGCTGGATATGCTGGCCAGAAGAGTAGTGACTCTTTCCCTTGAAAATATTCAAGACAGACTCATCAATTTTGACTGGGGCAGTGCTGTTCTGTGAAGTGATGAGGTGGTGAGCAAGACAGCCTGCTGGAGCTTCTTCTATAAATATGACTGTTAGCCTGAAAGTCATGTTGATTTTCATCATCCTGGTCCCATCCAAAGTCACCTACAATGTATGAGTTTAAGGTTTCGTGAAGTTCTTCTCCTGGCCAGTTCTCAAGCACGGCATGTTTGTCAAGGCCCCCTGCCCACAACCACTTTTCACATTCTCCTCCCTTTGCAGGAATGACACTTTTCCTTCCCTCACCTGACAAAATGCCCACACTTCCTTTAACACCAGAATCTGACATGCTCCACCTGCCTGAGGGAGAGCGAGTTATTTTCTCTTTAGAGCCTTTTCTCTACCTCTCCTATGTCTTTTTTCACATCTCAGTGCCACATTGTCACATTCACATCAATGTTTCTGTTGCTAGGCTGTGAATATCAAGAGGGCAAACTCCATGTTATTCTATTTCTAATACATATAGAATCGATTCAAGCACATTGAAGGCATTTAGCTGTTGAAATAATGAACTTTACAAAATGTATCCTTCCCTTAGGCCCTTCCTCTCTGTATTAAAGCTGTCAAAATGCTGATTCTCAATGAATGGCCAACAAGTAGAGTATTTCTTTTTTTTTTTTTTTGGTCATTCAAGGTTATTTTTTAAGAGTCAGTTCTGATAAGGGGAAATTGATGAGAGGACAAGGGTACAGTAAGGTGGGGAGCAAAGAACTGAAAAGAACAAAGAGATAGAGTGAAAGATAGATACAATCAATGAGCATCCTACTTTTCCCCAGGCCTGTCCTCCCTCACTCAGCCTTTCCCATCCCCCTGCATGAACACAAGCACCATTACATGCCCAGGTTAAAGCATTTCTCATTAAATAAAAACAAGAGACAAAAGGGAAGAAAGGACACTCCTGTTTCATAATTCTTTTACCCAGGATTGCGTTCATTACCATGCTTAGCTGTGAAGTCCTTAGCGTGAGCAGCATCGGACTGTTAGCTGTGCTCCTACAACATGAGCCTGTGTGTGACGTTAGACATTGTTTGACGTTGTTCCTTAAGCCTCAGGCGCCAAGATCCATGATTCTTAAAAATAAAGGACATGGCAGTTAGTAAGACTGTACAAGAAACATATAAATTATATAAATATATATATAATTATAAAACATAACATATATAACAGATATATATAATTTATATGTTGCATTATATATTATAGAATTTATAATACTATAAATATTTATGATATATATTTTATATATACTACATATATATTTTTTTAAGTAACTTGTTACATGCTATTACCTATTTTTAAACTAGAAGAGAACTTTCTAGGTATTTCAAAGAACAAGGTATTAGGTATTTTGGAATTGATCGACATGCTTGCTGGGAAATGTCTAATAAGATTTGACTTTAGGACCTTCAAGAGAACCCTTTCGAAAGTGATGTTGAACCCCTCTGGCCCTCAGTGCCAGTGCTGTTGACAGGCGCCTGTGGTCTTGGGAGCTGCAGAACGCTGCTGGCAGGATTAGCTTCCCATGGCTCCCCTTGCATTCCAGCTCCTGGGGGGTGATTGAGTACAAAGAAAAATATCTTTCGGGTGAGCATTTTTTTCCTCTGCCTGGCCTTCATGTGCTGACCTTCTGCTGCTTGCCCATCCAGGCCCAGACCTGCCCCATCCCCTCTCCTTTGTCACTTGCTTTCCTTCTAGCAGTATTCTGTAGCTGGTTAGCTTTTTAAAATAGGACCCTCTGATGCACAGCCTTATTTGGCTATAGTAGATCTCCAGAAAACTCATAAATCCATTTTCATTGTGCCTGAGGCACTAAGTCACTCAGAGAATCCCTTGATAGGCAGTAGCACTTGGGGGGCCAAGCTAACATTTATTTAGTCCATAGCACAGAAAAATCCTCAGAAACTTTTAAAGAGTAAAAATAGCCAGCAACAAAAAAATCTGACCTGTTATGGTCAGGCGTTCTTACTTAATTTTTTAATCCACGAAGCCACAGCTCAATGAAAATATGATATTGAAAACATTATTCCCTTCCCGCTTCGGCTTTAATATTTTCAGGAAGAGCTGTGGTCAGCATATATGTCATGTTGGGCTTGAATTTAGCAAACTCATTTTCACATCAGTCACTCCAGGGAGCATCAGGGTCTTGTGGGAACAGTCAATGAGGTCATTTGCATCACATTGCTAGGGGGTGGAGGCACGTGTGGTCTGTTTATTTAGGGCGGGGGAGGGTAGGGTGGGTGGGTGGGGATCAATCTCAGGTAGTTATTCACATAGCAGGGTCGGTGCTATGTGAAGGAGTGAGCAAATCAGGAATGAATACAGACCCGGCTACCATTCCTGGGTGTATCTACACTAGCTTGCTGACGTGCCTCGATATGAAAGATTGATGGGAGCAGCTAACACTTGAATAGCTAGATGCCAGGCACTGTTCTGAGTACCCATTTAATTCTCACAGCTGTCCTATAGTGTAGAGATATATTTTTATCCCCACTTTCCAATAAGAGAACAATTTACCCACAGTCACACAGCTCATCAACAGTGAGCTTTCGCTTGTGTTGGGGAGACATTTTGTGTATTTGGTTGTATTTTGTTTTAAATCAGGAAAATCTCTTCCAGTGGGATCTGGAAACAAAACTATGTCTCTTCTGTGAGTGATTGTTGCCTGGCTTCCACAGTGGTAGCTGTTAGGGTTCTGGAATTGTTTTCTTCTTTGCTATGGAAAATCAGAATCTTCATCATCACAATTATTTTGTGATGCCATGACACTGGGTAGTCGAGGGACTGGCATCGATTGCTATTTGACTCTGACTTTTAAGTCCGAACCCAAGCAGATGGAGATTGATGATGAGTTTAATGATTTGGGAGCAAGATGTGGAAAGAAAGCCAGGGGTTTTGTGAGCACATGTTCATTTCAATCTTTCTGGGCCTTCCTGTGTGTAATGGGATGCTGCTAGAGCCCTCAAATTCTCTTCCTTCTGCAAGGGCTGGGAAAAAGGAAGTTTCAGGGTGCCAGCACCTTCTCTGCATGGTAGCTGGCATTTCATAATGTGACAGGGCCCATCGGGCATGTGTTGGGAAGCCCTCACGGAACGATCTGGTTCCTGCTCCCCAAGATTCTTTGACATTTTCCTTAATCGTTCAAGACAACTGCAGAAAACCCTGAAATACTACAAGCCTTTCAAACCAAGAGTGATAGGAAACACTTTTTGCCTAGAATCCCCAGAATTTATAGTTCTGGTCATCGTTCAATTGACAACATGCTCTGTGCTATAGCTCAACAAAATGGACCTCTTTGCTGCAGGATGCGTTTTTCATTCCGCCCTCCCCCCACCATGGCTTTTGACACACCCAAGTCTATTTTCATAGATTGTGAATAACGTTCTTATTTTAATAATGAGATTTCCTGTGAAAGGTACGGCAGAGAGATGCAAGGGACAACCACATAATTATGCACTTCCTTTGCTTTCTGAATAGAACTTGAGTAGAAAAGAAAAATCACACTCCTCCAATTGAAAGAGGAATGAGAGCAAAGCTAAGACAGGCAAAGAAAGATTTCCTCGGCACATACATCACTGCTGAGTCAGACAGGCCCAGTGAACAAATGCCCTTCAACCTAAGGACGTTTAGCATTTCGGGGCCTTGTACAAAACCATTTCCTATCCAGGGGAAGGCTAATGAGTGCTCAGGGAGGCAGCAGCAACTAGGGAGGGATGGTGCCTCTAAAAGGTAGTAATTTCACTCAAAGAGATGTTGCCATTTCTTCACAGGAGTTAAATTAAGAGCTATATTTAGAGAATCTCCAAGGTGTGGATCTTCTGAAAAGAAAATGAACTTACTTTACTTCTGGACGGCGCAGAAGGCATTAATCAGAAATGCATTAGTGGCAAAATCCATTTTTAACTGCTCGTTACTCTAAATCCTCTCCTGCATTCAGCATGGCAAGTGGCCTGTAATATTCTGATTGCTCACTGACTAACGATGAGGGCTGGTGGCTTCTTGCCCTGTGAACCTCTCCACCCCCTTCTCTGCACTTCTAGAGCTCGTTGGGCCTGCCCATCTTCAGGGGCCCTCAGACCAAGGCCTGGCTAAAATTCTAACGACCAGATTGTTGATAAAGTAATTTGTTCTAAGTTCCATTAGGAAATGAGTACATGTCTGGTAGTATACTGCCCAGAAAACAGTCTGGGAGGGGGAACCCGACTGGGCTGGCTGTGAGAGAGCCTTACCTTCACCGACTGATAACCCTTAACCTTGGGACCAATGCTTCACCTCTCTGAGCTTCCATTCCCTGCCTTGTAAAATGAGGGTAACAACACCAACACTTAATGTTGTTATGCGGGGTAGATGAGATGATACACATCACATTTATAGCCCAGCACCCGGCATGTGGCCTGTGTCCAGCCTAGGCCAATTCCTCATCTTACCCTGAATTGTGATACTCTTTGCAAGAGAAATTGCTTTGTAAAAGAGGACTGAGGGGAAACACAATTCTTTGCTTGAAAAGAATTAACCAAAACTGTGGCTTTCTGGGGATCATGACCTTTTCAGAGCGCCTTGGATCCCTCCACAGTGAGTAACACCATCTACTGACATTATTGGCATGGCTTATTATGAAGGGCATGGCAGGAAAAGGCTCTGCAAAGGGACAGTCCTGGATTCACATCCCAACTCTTCTATTTATTAACTGATTGTATGCTCCTGGTTATTAGAGTTTTTAACATTTCTGATACCTGCTTTCTTCACTTGCAAAATGGGAATAATATATACTTGCTAAGATTTATTGGGAGCTTCTAATGCATCAGGTCCTCTTCTGAGTTTCTTAAATGTTTAAATGTTCTCCTATTTACCCATCCAAATATCCTATTAGATAACCTTCTTTAAAGTCATCCCTTATAAATGGGGAACAGAGGCTCAAGAAGGGTTACCAGGATAGGTAAAGCTGGGATTTAAACTCAAGCAGTCCCACTTCAGAGACCATGGTTTTATTTATTTATTTTAAAAGTTTTATTTATTTATTTGAGAGAGAGCAAGATAGCGCATAAGCTCCAGAGGGGGAGGGAGAAGCGGACTCCCTGCTGAGGAGGGAGCCTGGTATGGGGCTCCATCCCAGGACCCTGGGATCATGACTCAACCTGGAGGCAGATGCTCAACCAACAGAGCCACCCAGGCACTCGGAGACCATGGTTTTAACAAACACACTGCTTTCCTTCAAACATTAGTGCATAATTGACATTTAAAGATGTTATGCTGTTTTCTTTCCATAGTTAACCCCCCCCCCCCCCCCCCCATGGAGATGTAGAAGACAAAGACCACTAGGAACTGAGAACTCCTATCTCTTCCAAGCCCTACCTGGCTCATACTGTCCACACCAACTGGGGAAGGGAAGAGCAGAACCATTTGCAGGGTCCCTTCCGTTCTGAAACCTGAGAAAGAAAGGACTCAGAAGGCGTTGAAAATGCCCCTAGGGTCTTAAACCTAACATACAATTAGTAAAAACTGTTCTCACACTAAGATACTCAGCACCCCCATCTTGTCACATCCATCCTCATAAATCCTGGGGAAATGTTGCTGGCTGAGGTGTTGAAGAGGAGAAACATTGTTACTGCTGATTAAGTCAGGGCTCATGTCAGAGAACAGAACTTATCCAGAGCTTATCTAAATCCTCGCAGGGTCAGAAAACTCGTTGTAAGGTTTGGTCTCCAGAGAGTCCAGTAATTGGTGACTTTGGCTAGATCTGAAATACAGTCAGAGAGGGCTCTGCTCCTTGAAGCAGTTGCCTGTTATTAAATCCTATACACGATGGGCTCTCTCTATCAAAATATTCTCTCCATATAGAAAACATTTGATTTAGGCATGAAGTTGGAATTAATGTAACGACATGGGGTGGGAGAACTTGGCTTTGAAATGATGCTCCTATTGTTTAGATAACTGTCAAAGACCAGCAGATCCTCTCTCTTCATAACCTGTCATTTATACCAGTAACTATTTTATCCATTATTTTATTATTTATCATAATAATCAGGCAGTAACAATTGGTCAGTAAAAATAAGGCAAGACTGTCTATATGCCTAGAATGATAGCATTAGAGAGAGTACCTTTATTCAATAAAGGAATATTGAACAATGTTTTAAATGCATCTCAAGTAGCTTTCTTAGGAAACTTAGACACCTTTGGTAAAAGACCAACTTTGTATATTAACCAGCTAACAGTAACTAATCCTATAGCCCTTCTCTGAATTCAAGACCCCGCTGGAATGGATCAAAAAATAGATGGCTGGTGTAGGAGCTTGGTGCTCTAGCAGGGCATGTGGTGGTTCGGAAGTGAGTATTTCCCTTATTTCATTTCTTTTTTAGGATTTCTTTTTTCTTTGGGAGTGATGGGTTGGAAGTCTCCTTTGATGATAACCCACAAAAGTGTATCATTTTCTTCTTAGAGGTTGAAGAGCTAGTTTTTATGACAGCTTTTCCAAGTGGTTTACTTAGGTGTTCATAACAGCAATGTTTCATCTTCCTATGCAGATTATTATTGCAAGAACTCAAAGCACTCTGCAAACATTAATTAACCAAACCTGTATAGGTAGGGATTACTACATCCCAATTCTCTTGCCGGAAAAAAAGTAACTGTTCCCAGATTTTATTGGCACTATTCTTCTAACTATATAGACATCAGTATTCATTTGAAATATGCATATATATGTAATTTCTTACTTTATTGGAATGTTATCTCTTTAACATAAAATTAAATTGTTCTTTTCAACTAGTTCACTTTCAGGGTGGCAAATTAATTTAAAATTGGTTAGATCTCCTCAAAGATTTTTAAGTATAACTTTTCTGCATAAATTTGTTTAGTTAAAATCACATGTTCCTCCTCTTAGGCACAGTTTATGTGTCATTTTAATTAAATTGCTTTTAGATCACTTCAGGATAAGAGCTTCTTGGCATTTTATCCCATGTCTTAGTAGAATATATAGGGGGCATTAGTACCAGTCTTTCTCCTTAGCCAGATCAGATACACCAGAAATGCTCTATCACTTTTATAATTTTGGGGTGAGAGAAAGACTGACATACAGACCCGACACTGTGAAAAATCATGTGGAAATGTGCATTTTTGTGTCAGGTCATGGAAAATTTAACTTTAAGAACTATCATAGATTGGTCAGGAATAACTTGATGAAGATATGAGTCTAACTCATTGTCAAAGTAAAGTATGTTGGGTAAGACCTTGAGATGGCCCTGTAATACATTTCTGTTTAGCCGTCTTCAACAATGGAATAAAATCCCTACGTTTGGCTAAGGTAATGAACTCTCTAATCCAATCTCATCTAAAGCAGGTATAGGCATTTGAGTAAGTATGCTAGAAAGTTCATTCTCTTCACTGTATTTTTGCAACTTTTCTGAGGCTAGATGATTTACTCACATTCCTAGATAAGACAGTCAGAGCAAGTGATTCATTTCCAAAGTGCCAGAATGGGCTTGCCTGCTACTTTGGAAGAGAATATTGCATGAAATGCTTGCTTATTTATTTATTTAAGAAGTGGGAGAGGGGCAGAGGGAGATGGAAACAGAGAATCTTAAGCAGACTCCACGCTCAGCCCAGAGCCTGACTTGGAGCTCAACTCATGACCCTGAGATCATGACCTGAGTGAAATCAAGAGTCAGATGCTTAACCAACTGAGTCACCCAGGCAACCCCCACCTTTTTTGAAATGATGTTTCTAAGAAATAGTGCTTCCTCTCAGCCTTGCTCTATTCAGATTTGGTCTATTGATGTCTCCTGGCTCAGGATAATTGAGAGGTGCTTTCATAAAGGCACCATATATTCAAATATGCTTTGCCCTTCCTGAGATAAGGAATATGAGGGTAAAATGCACCAGGCCTGTTGTGATTTGTTCAAGTGGTGATTTTTAATGAAGAGTTTTAGTAATATCTTACAAAATATTTTATTGCTTGCCCTTGAGATCATTTGGGGTCAACTTTTTAACTTTTAACATAATCAGTAATTGATAGCAAAATCTTTCGCGAAGAGCAAAAAGAGAAAGAGAGAGAAGAGGGAGAGAGAAAAGAAAGATTTGTGTATAAGAAAAATTAAGAAGATGACCTTAAGGTGTGATGATAACAGTATAATTCTAGTCCGTCTACACGAACGGGATCCAGAGTCATTTGTATCATAACTTGCTCCCTAGAAAGAAGTCACTGTTTAGTAAGTTCTAGAATGAACCCAGTGGGATCATCCATAGCAGCAGAGAGTATTTATCAAAGAATTTGCTATAAAACCTGGCACGAGCCAAGCTGCTCATGCTGTTTGACAAAGTCCAAGTATGGGGGACGATCCTGAAAACAGGAGACTCCACAGCTGGCTCCTGCTATTCTCTTTCATTTTGTTTATGGCAATCATTATAATTGTGGGAATATTTCTGGGGTTTCATGATAAAGTGACTACTCATCTTAGTTACGCCTATCTAAGCAATCATAATGAAACTGATTCCACGAGGCCCCCCAGGCGCCTCAGAAGCGGCAAGATTCTAAGAAAGGAACAGCTCAGGCTGTTCCACAGTTCACTGTATTTCCTGTCCTATAGAACAAAATAGCAAGACGGTCACGCTCTGTCTAGCGCCTTTCTCTTTGCGTATTGTTTTTTAATTTTAGCGAAAGTCAATAAGCGGAAATCAATAAAGGTCATGTTAATCACTACAAAGGAAAAATAAAAGAAGGCTATGTCTGTAATCCAAAAAATGATCTAAGATTATCTCAATCAATTGTGAAAAAACATAATCACATGTTACGAAAGTATGGAAAAACAAAAAAATCCTAACATATAAATAAAGTTCCTCCAAGGCTGTCAGGAGGAGATGCTTGCAACCTGACCCTGTGTCTGTGTCTCCTCATTCGCCGACGCCGTCCTTTCCTATGGGAGACCCACCGCGGCTGGAGCTGGACTCCGGCAAAAACATTCATCAGAGGGGAGTGTCTTCAGAGGCTACAGGAAGAAGTTAGTTTATGAAGCAACACCTGAATTCATGTTCTGATTGTGCCATTTAGTGGCTCAGTAGCCCTGGAAAATACTTAACCTCTCTAAGCCTTTGTTGTTACTTCTGTAAAATGGGATCATTTACTTGCTAGAGTAGATGCTGTTGGTTCTTGGGCCCTGCCCAGGTTCTTCTTACCTGGCTCTGCACCTACCATCTGCTGCTGTAAGGACCGGCTACTAATGATCCACAGCTGTACTTTCTTCAGACACTTGCCCTTGGCAGATGGGAGCCAGCTCACCCAAACTCCCTGGAAGGTTATATCTGCTTCCAGTGACCGACACACAGCCAATAACTGACTAACATAGGGGCACAAAAGTCTGGCCCTTTTCCTAAATGCAGAACAGCTCTGTGATGCTATTCATACTCCAGAGATACCTATGGGATAGTCTGAGACAAACCACACATCTTTGCTTGACTTTTCCCTAGGATGTCTTGTGTCGCTCACTTTCTCTGTGTTTCTCCTTAGAGCCCTCCCTCGATAAATCATGTGCATGATATTTTCATCTTATGCTCTACCTTTAGGGAATCTTATCTCAAACACTTGCCCTACCTCATGAAATATTTATAAGGGCCAAACAGAGATATATTTGAAACTACAATGAAAGTTATAAATTGATAGCCACATGCAAAAGATTGAAACTGGGCCCCTATCTGACACCATACACAAAAATAAGCTCAAAATAGATTAAAGACTTGAATGTAAGACCTGAAGCCATAAAACTCCTAGAAGAAAACATAGGGGGTGAACTCTTAGACGTTGCTCTAGGCAATGATATTTTCAATTTGACAACAAAAGCAAAGGCAACAAAAGCAAAAATAAATAAGTTGGACTACAGCAAACTCAAAAGCTTCTCCCCAGTAAGGGAAACCATCAACAAGATAAAAGACAGCTCCCTGTGGAAATGGGAGAAGATATTTGCAAATCATATGTCTGATAAGGGGTTAATACCTATTATATATGAAGAATCCATATAACTCAATAGTAAAAAATATATATATATGGTTAAAAAGTGGGCAGAGGAACTGAATAGAAAAATTTCCAAAGAAGACATACGGATGACCAGTAAGTACATGAAAAGGTGCTCAACGTCACAGATCATCAGGGAATTGCAAATCAAAACTACAATGAGATATCACCTCAAAATTGTTATAATGGTTATCATCAAAAACACAAGAGAGAACAAGTATTGATAAGGATTCGAAGAAAAGAGAACACTTGTACACTGTTGGTGGGAATGCAAATTGGTAGAGCCACTACGGAAAAGAGTTTGGAGGTTCCTCACAAAATTAAAAATAAATCTACCATGTGATCCAGAAATCCACTTCTGGGTATACACCTGAAGGAAACAATATCACCATCTTGAAGAGGTATCTGCATCACTATGTTCATTGCAGCATTATTTACAATAGTCAAGATATGGAAACAACCTAAGTATCCACTGATGGATGAATGGATAAAGAAAATGGATAAAGAATACACACACGCGCGCGCGCACACACACACACACACACACACACACAGAGGAATATTATTCAGCCATAAAAAAGGAAATCCTGCCCTTTGCAGCAATGTGGATGGACCTTGAGGACATTATGCTAAGTGAAATAAGTCAGAGAGAAAGACAAATACCCTATGATCTCATGTAGTATGTGGAATATAAAAAAGCAAAAAAACAAAAAAACTGGACCCATAGATACAGAGAACAGATTGGTGGTTGCAGAAGTAGGGGGTGGTGTGGTGAGGGATGGACAATATGGGTAAAGCTTATAAGATAAATAAGTTCTATAGATGTAATGTACAGCATGGTGACTGTGCTTAAAAGTAATTAAAAGAAGAAGAAAAAAAGAAAAAATAAGTTTCACAGGAAAACGTTGTTAGAAAGGCAGTGAATTTGTTTTATAATTTTTTGTGTAATTTGTTTTATAATTTTTTGTGTTTATAATACTTTTGTTAGTTTCTCATGTTTCTAGCATGAAAGTAATCAGGATTTTCTAATGTTGTAGAAATCTTATCACGCTTTGCAGAGAAAATATTACTACATACATAAAATCATCTTTTTGAGGGATTTTTCACAACCATGCTAGAAAGAGAGCATGTGGCTGCAATGTGTATAAACTGTCATTACCCTTTCTTTGTTGCTCAAGCACTATCATAATCACTGTTATCATAAAAATGAAAGTAGCAATGAGTTGTAGGAAGAAGAACATAGCCCCCAAGCACATTTTAAAGCCACCTATTCTGATGCTTGGCCTCTGAGTATTGCTATATTTCAGACCAAGGAATACTCTAACTTAGAGCTCTTGACAAAAAACAGAAAGATCATGTTTTGTGTAGTGAGCCCACCACATAATTATAGTTGAGGAAGCCATGTTTCAAAAATTCTCATTTTTCGAGGGACATTTATTTGTCGTCTAGGTTCTGGGCTGGGGATTGTCTCATTCTCTGTGTCAAGAAACTAACCTTCTTATGAAGGATGACAGACTCTCAAATCATTAATTATAACACAGTATGAAAAGCTGAATTATAGAAGAGATTTTACTTTGAGAGCAAAGTGGCAAAAACCTGCTAAATATCACACAGACATTTAGTGACTATAGTGGGTTGAATAGTATCCTCCAAAAATTCATGTCCACCTGGAACTTCAGAATGTGACCTTCTTTGGAAATAGAATCTTCACAGGTATAATTATTTAGGTTAAAATGAGGTCATCCTGGTTTCAAATGGACCCTAAATCCAATGACCGGTGCCCTTTTAAGAAGAGGAGAGGATGCAGAGACAAATAGAGATACATAGGGAAGAGGGCATGTGGTGGCAGAGACAGAGATTGGAGAGATGCAGTTAGAAGGCAAGGATCGCCAGGAACTACCAAAAGCTGGGAGAACAGCATGAGGCAGATTCTTCTTCAGAGCCTCCAGAAGGACCCAACCTTGCCAATACCTTGATTTCAGACTTCTGACCTCCTGAGCTGTGAGAGAATAAATTTCTCTTGTTTTAGGCCATTCAGTTTGTGGTAATTTGTTATGGCAGCCCTATGAAACTAATACAGTGACTCTGTGTTCTTCCTCCTAGAATTGTTTCTTCTTTTCGCTCTTGCTAATCCTACTCAAACTTTGGGTCTCGGTTGAGGTGTATATCCTCCAGGAAGTTACCTCTGATTCTCCCAAATCTTGGTTCAGCATCTCTCCTATGTGTTTGTATCGAATCCTGTGCTTACTCCATCTTAGTTTAGGAAAAACCCTAGTATAATACCCGAGTTACTTGTCTTTTATTTCCTAGCTGGGAGAAGGCCAAGCTTTTCTTTCTGTCTGGTTCTGAGAGCAGCAGGATTGCCTTGTATACATCTTCAATTTGTATATGCCCCAATCTGTACAACTTCATCTATTGGTCCTGATGATTCTTCCCCAAATCCTTGGTGCCTAGAAAGGTTATGATGTATAGTAGGTGTTCAGTCGTTATTTTAAAATAAGTGTTTGGCAAAGTCAGACCTGGGTCATGGAATTGTTCTCTCTAAAACTCTCCTCTTCATATGTTTTCTACATTTTTTGTTTTTTAGTAAGAGATTATTGATGGTACTTACCAGTTGCCTGGACATTCATTACCAGGACCCAGCTAAACTCAAGTGACTTTAAGCAAGCCACCTTTGATAGTATCTGAGACAGATACTTCCTTAAGAGCTTACTGAGAGGCAACAGATCTGCTCCTTCCACCGACAGCTCACTATGCCAAACCCTCCTCCCCCTTCCCAGTCAGTATTGAGGGGGAGTTAGTCAAGAGAGAGAGGAAAAGTCAGAATAACTGTATTGTTGGATTTTTGGGGAATGCAGAGTTCATGGTAAAATTTCTCTCCCGTTTCCAAGAGGTAGAGAGCACTTCCATCCAAAGCTAAGAGCTCAAAGAACTTCAGTTAAAGAAACTCAGAGTGCTTTCAAAAAAGGAGAAGTGGGCATTTATCTTCATTCTTAAGCATTATTCATTGTTAATTTTCTGTTCTTAGACATTCTTGCTTTTAAATCGAGGCATAATTTACATACAGTAGAACATTCAGATCTTAAGTGTGCAGTTCGATATGCTTTGACAAATATATGCACCCGGGTAACCCACACCTCTATTAAGATACAGTTCCTAGGCATTCTTAAATAGCCAACTTGCTGACTTGGACTGAATAGGAGACAATTGGAAAGAGATGACTGAATGGAGATGTGCGCTCCATTATTTGATATGCAAGGATACTGACGCTAAGTAATGACTCATAGCTACGATTTAACAGTTTTGCTGAGCCTCACTCAAGTGACTGCCTTCCGGTCAAGGGAACCTCAGCTGCAGGAGGCTATGGGGAGATCACCAATGGTGGAAGTTGAGAAGAGGAACTGAAGGGGTGAGCCTGCAGTGGGGTGTCCTAGGTTGGGGAAGTGACAGGAGGGAGGTCCTATAAAAGACCCCCCCCGCCCCCCATGAATGAGACAGCCTTGAAATCACTGCACACAGCTAGTATTGATGTCCAGCCAGTGCTGGCCAGACACAGGGACAGGCAGTCAAGGCCAGGCAAGAATTGAGATATTTGTCCCTTCTTGTCTCCCTCAGAGGAGCTAACTGTTGTAGAGGAGGAGGGCTGGGCTCTATCAGCCTTGCTGGGGAAAGGGGAAAAGATGAGACTGAAATCAGTTTGTGATTAAGGTTAGCAATTAATCTGAACTTGTAACTGAAAGAGACTATGAAATTATAAGATTTTCCCAAACTGTTAAAGAATAGAAAAGAATGATTCAACAAAACCTGGTTGGATGTAAGGACTGAAGAAAAAGAAAACCAGTTTAATGTTTATACCCTTGAAGAGCTGAGGCTTTCCAATAAATCAGTTACAGGAGAAAACAAGAGTTCTAAGCCTGTGGATTACAGACCCTTGGGGATAAGCAGGGGAGACTGCAGGTTACTGTAAGTTATTGTAAGGGGTGTGCAAAGCACTATGACAAATAAACAAGGTCTCTCGATGCAACCAATAATGTCTCACATAGATGGGTAAAATCCTTTGTCAGTGTATATTTATTCAGTTTTGGTTAAAAGTACAAATGTATTTATAAAGGTGTTACCGAGTTTTTAGTACATTTTTATTATATAAACTCTAAATCACAGATTGCTCATGTTTAAGAGCGCTCGTAATTATTTTTAATATGAGAAAGGAGTCATTGTCAGCAAAAATGATTCCATACTGTTCAGTAGTTTAAGCAACAGAAATTTATTGTTTAACAATCCTGAAGACTTGAAGTCTGAGGTCAAGGTGTAAGCAAGATATATACATACACACACACACGTATATATGTCACATTTTCTTTATCCAAAGTGTGTGTGTATGTGTATGAACACACACACATGTACGTACACACACACAGAATGAAATATCATTCACCCTTAAAAAAGAAGGACATTCTATCATTTGTGACAACATAGATGGACCTGGAGGGTATTATGCTAAGTGAAATAAGCCAGACAGAGAAAGACAAACACTGCACCATCTCACTTACATGTGGAACCTAAAAACAAACAAACAAACAAAAAACACATAGAAAAAGTAGAAAAGTGGTTGTCAAAGGCTGAGGGGTGGCGGAAATAGGGAGAGTTTGGTAAGAGGCTACAAATGTTCAGTTATAAGATGAATAAGGTCTGAGGATATCATGTATGACATGGTGACTACAGTCGATAACACTGTATTGTATAATTGAAATTTGCTAAGAGAGTAGAATTTAAATGTTCTCATAAAAAAAAAAAGTGTGACATAGATGGGCTAGACTGAGGTCTCTTCTGGAGAGAGCCTGAGAAGATCAGTGGGCCTCAAGAGCAATGCCACATAAAAAGGGAATCTGCCACTCGCCCTTTTCCCTCATTGGACCCACTGTTTTCAATATATGAAACATACACTACAAGTCAGGCATTATGCTGGGCTCAGACAATTTACTGATGAAGACACAGCCCTCACACAGAAGTGGAGGTCAGCAAGCTTCCTCTGCACAGAGCCCGAGAGCAAATATTTTAGGCTTTGTGGGCCATACAATCTCTGTCACGACTACTCAACTCCACTGTGGTGGGGCCATGGCAGCCACAGACAGGACAGAAAGGACCAGGTGTGCTGTATTCCCATGAGTATTTATGAACTCAGAAATTTGCATTTCATCTAATTTTCGTGTGTCATGAAATGTTCTTCTTTTGATTTTTTTTCAGTTATTGAAAACACTAAAAACCATTTTTGGTTCATGGACCGTATAAAAAGCAGACAGCAAGCCTGCTCAGAAGGACCTTAGAGTCTGGTAATGGAGACAGATATGTAAACAATTGGGACATTGTGTAAATAAGGACAGAAGGCTAGATGCTATGTACATATGAACAAGATCATCGCAGGAGTCTTCAAAGCCATTTAGCACAAGTTAAAGTAATGGCTTTCACCCTGTTTTTCTACCCCAACATGCCAAAATGTTACAGTGCATTTCAGTTTGTATTAATTCCTCATTATTGACATTTTCTCAGCCAGGAAATGCATCCATCCTCTGATTTAGGGGAGGGAGGAAAGGGATGGGTGAGGGGAAAAAGATGCCATAGTTTTTGATATGTGCCTCTAGGAGTGGTGAGTGGACTCAGATTATTAATAATAAAATATTTTTAAGTTAATATTATTTATTGGTCAGGGTCTTTGTGATAATTAAATTCTGCTATTCTACTCGCCTCCTTTCCATGTATTATCTTTGTTCTATCAGCATTGAATAATTGGACATGCTCTAGCAGATGGTTACATTTTTTAAAAAAGAAAATGGAAATGTGTTTGCTAAAAGTTTTAGGTTTCCTCCCTAAACTTCTAGCAGAGCCAGACAATCCAAAAAAACTTTTCTGACTGACGTTACCATGATCTTTATGGCTTTATGGATACGTGGCTTGTGCCTATGCCCAAAGGGTCCCAATCTACTGTCACCATCTTAAAATTCTTAATAATTTTTGAACAGGAGGTCCACGTTTTCAACCTCCACCGAAGCTAGCAAATTATGTAGCCAGTTCTGGAGATAAATGATATGAACTCAGAATTGTATTTTATATCCTACACTTCCCATAGCAACATGGCATCTACGTGGGCAGCTATCAAAAAATGTCCAGTGAATGCCCAACATTTAAGAAATGCCTGTATTTGCCAGGTGCTTATTCTAGTCACTTTGCATAGAAGATGGTTACATTTACTTGATTCTTATGGAATTGATTTTTGTATCATGCTTAAATATATAAATGATGCATGAATAAATAAATAATAGTAGAAGAGGGATATGAATGAAGTGAAGTAGAATGGAGAGGGAACACTCAGAGAGAAAAATAACCAAGGGAGAAAAGGGAAGCTTGTTGCATAGATGGATACGTGGTTGCATGAAATGTTGCCCAGTGTCTTGGCTACTCTGAAACATGAAGGATAGATGGATGCATTTGGCATGCCACAATTCCTGGCAGCATTTTTTTTTTTTTTTTGTAAAAAAGAATTAGGCAGATAATGAAAAGTCACAGCAAGTGACAGACTCTGTAAATAACCTCAACAGCTACAAACAAGTGACAGTGTTTAAATAAGTAAATGGAGGACAGCTGGTCATGATTTGGTGGTAATACGGGCTCACATCAGTGAGCATGCCAGATCTTTTCATCTGAAGTCATGCATACAGAGGGCAATCATTCTTAGGATTCAGAAAAAATCATCAGCTCTTTTCGTTTTTGAGCTTAAACAAACCTTATATATCATTTCTTCATTTTCATGTGAAAAAAAAAAGAGGGAAAAGATATCAAGGAACTCTTGAATTTCCATTTTTCTTTTTCTTCTTTTTCTTTGTTTTTGTTTTAGAGAGAGAGAAAAAACATGTGTATGAGCAGCGGGGAGGGCAGAGGGAGAGAGAGAATTTTAAGCAGGTTCCATGCCCAGTGCGGAGCCTGACATGGGGCTTGATCTCAAGACCCTGAGATCCTGACCTGAGTGAAATCAAGAGTCGGACACTTAATTGACTGAGCCACCTAGGCACCCCTCCTAATTTCCGATTTTAATCTTTATATACCATAATTTAAATGTCCTAGTCTTCAACAGCCTGTGAATACAAATTTATTTACATTATTATTTAAGCCTACATCTCAATAATTCTAAGCTTCCATCTTTAGGAGGATAGAATCCTGTTCCTTGAAGAGTAAACTATCCTCGAGTAGTTTTTAGAATCCCCAAAGCCATCTTACATATGTGCGTGAATCAGTCCTACCATCCCATCTTGTATACATTAGGCAGGCAGGTCCTGGCCACTAGCCACCTATGCAGCCTCCCCTTTTACCTTAGTTGCTGGAGACATTTGCTACTGTTACCAGAGGTTAAGTACTAGTCATTCAGGAGACACAATATAGCTTTTATCTGAGAGTCCCTGTTTCCTCAAATGAACCACAACTTCTAAAGCTTTAGAGTGAGTTTTAAACTTTAATTCACACATGCATCACCTCGGGATTCTGTAAAATGCAGATTCTAATTCAGCTGGTTTGGGATGGGGCTTGAGATTCTGCATTTCTAATAAACTCCCAGGTGTTGAAGGTGCTGCTGGGCCATGGACCACACTGGGAATGGCAAGATGTCAGAAAATTATTTCTCAAAATGTGTTCTTGGTACCACTTGATATTCAATCACCACAAGTGCTTTTTAGTGTAGACTCCTGACTCCTGTTCCTATCGAATCAGTATTTTTGGAGCCAAAAAACCAGAAATTTGTATTTTTAACAAGCTTCTTCAGGTACCTTTTGTGTAACCAACAGCCTGGCCTATAGAAACTGTGGCTTTGACACCCAAGCGGTTCCTTAAAAAACTAGAAAGAAAATCCCCCCCCATTTTTATATCTTTACTAAATTGGGAGCGTGGGAGAGGCCCCAGGGCCAAATAACTTGGACTCTGATACCTTCAGAATTTAGAGCTCTATCACAAACTCGGTTCTTTTTCTTCCTGAAGACAAATATACCGTTGTGGGACTGGGTTAGGATGTGTTCCCAAGATCGTTCCAAATACCTCATTCAGAAGTGCCATGCCCCTGAAATCCTTGGTCCTACTTTCCAAGTCAGTATTGGTTTTGCTTTTTTGTTTTTGTTTTTTTTTAATTCTAGAGTTCATCTACCTTTATTGCAGATTCTCTCAAGGGGCCTATTGTCCCTCCTTGCATTGTGACTGCCATCATGCCCTCTTGCTCTCATCTATTAGACCTGAACCTCCTGCTGTGGATAGGATTCATGTCTTTGTCTCCAAGATGCCCCCTGAGTCCTAGTTAATCTGGTTGATAAAATAAATATCTAAATGACTAAGATGCCACTTGACTCCATATCCTGGATGTATGAGGTACTTTCAGGTCAAGTTCAGCTGTATCCAAGCATTATTTGTCCAGCAGAGGCCTTTGGTAACTTCTCTGCTTAGCAGATGATGCCATGGGCCAGATTGAACCAGCATATTTCTCATTGATAATGTCCAGAATCACCTCATGTGTCTCATTGTTGTATTAACCAGCATAGATATCCCAGGATATTGCTTGTATCTGTGGAACACTGACCTTGTTCTTAAAGATAGAGCCTCGGGGCATGTGGGTGGCTTAATGGGTTAAGCCTCTAACTCTTGGTTTGGGCTTAGGTCATGATCTTAGGGTGGTGAGATCAGCCTGGCCTTGGGCTCCATGGTTAGCACGGGCTCTGCTTGTCCCTACCCCCTCCCTCCTCATGCTCTCTCTCTCAAATAAATAAAATCTTGAAAAAAAAAAAATAGAGCCTCCACTATTACAGAGTTATAAAATAACTAAACATCAGAGGGGGACAGAGATCCTAATCACATCCTAATCTTATTTTATAAATGAGAAATAACTCAAGCAGAAAAGGAGGCTTAGTAACTTGAAAATATCACAAATTTGATTTTAAATAATGTCTTAGAACTTAAATACAGGACTCTTAGAAACAAGAGCTTTTCAAAGGCTTTGTGGAATTATCAGTGGAGAAGGAGGGATTTTCTTTAACCCTAAATATTTTTTTTTTAAAGATTTTATTTATTTATTTGAGAGAGAGAATGAAAGAGAGAGAGCACAAGAGGGGGGAGGGTCAGAGGGAGAAGCAGACTCCCTGCTGAGCAGGGAGCCCGATGCGGGACTCGATCCTGGGACTCCAGGATCATGACCTGAGCCGAAGGCAGTCGCTTAACCAACTGAGCCACCCAGGTGCCCCCTCTTTAACCCTAAATATTAACACATATTTTAATTACTCCACATACTGAGTTCCTTTGTTTCATGGGCCCTTTCTTTCATATCTGCAATGTCCTCTGGATATCTTTATATGTTCCTGAAGCTTAATGACATCAGAACCCATGTGAGTTCACAGAGTTCACCTTGATAGCATGTGCCAACAGCAATTCTTATTGGCTTTCCTTTGTCTCCATCATTTCACCTGACAATTTTAAACTTGACAATATTCATATTAGTATTCTTTAAAACATAACCACAAATTGATTTTAAATTGAGATTTGACTATGATGCATTCAACAAATATTTTTGGTTTGTCTTCTTTTTTCACTTTATTAGGCACTGGAGACATGGCAAGGGAGAGGACATATAAGCTTTGATTCTCCTAGGCCAAACATTCTAATGGGTTTTATTTTCAACTATCCAGAAATATTTTGTATAGTCAAGCAAAGTAAAGTAGAGCTAAACAGTTCTAGAAAGAAAGTGAGTCTAGAAAACAACTATTAAAGATGCAGGCAAACAGCAAGTGACTGGGGCTCTAATATAAAGGTACAGAGCTATTCCAGCAGGCCTGTGGGGCACCAAGAAAGAAAATACAGGCCAATGGATATGTAGAAATTGAGACTAGTGACCAAGCAGTTGGCATCCATTAAGAAAACAGCATGGAACCTGGGGTAAAGCCACTTGGCGGGGTTGAGGAACTCACCCACCATCTCTACCATAGTAGGTAAAATTGCTAGCTGCAGCTATGTTGAATTTGTGTCCTGAAAGGATGGAGAGATTGAGCATGCAATAAAGCCAGAAATCAAATTTTTGTGGCTGAAGTTCAAAATTACATCCAGGTCTCAAACCAAAGAAAGACAAAATACTAGGCAACAGAAATGAGACTCAATTTAGAGTAGAAATATCAGTATGAATATTATTTGTCATGTTATCATAGAGTATGTGGAGTAGAACTCCATTTTCTGTTGATTTTGCCAGCTTAAAAATTGATCTAGTAGCCTGAGTTAGGAACCAGTTGACAACAGCTATTTGCATTAGCTAGCATTTAGGAAACAATGTTGACTAACAGCAGTGAAAACAAGCATCCATATTATTTCTTGCTTTAATTAGTAATATCCCAAAGTATTTTACATTTTTAAAGTATGATGCCAACTGCTCTTTTGAGTTTAATAAGCTTTAACATGTTATAAAAGAGTCCTTTGGATTGTAGTTTATTAAATTTGTTAATATGTTTAATATTTATTTATTTATTTATTTATTTATAGTCGGCTCCACACCCAGCATGGAGCCCAACATGGGGCTTGAACTCATGACCCTGAGATCAAGACCTGAGCTGAAATCAAGGGTCAGACGTTTAACTGACTTAGTCACCCAAGTGCCCCAAGATATAAACTTATTTAAACCAGGAATGAATCACAAATGAAATTTTAGATGCTCTTTTAGGGACATCTCTGAAAATGATCATATTTCCTATCTCATTATATCCTCATGTCTTAAATAAATCTTATTTGGGCATGATGTTATCATAGGACAGGGCTGGGTTACATTTGTTCATGTTTTATTTACAATTTTGGCAACTGTGTTCATAAGGAGATTGGTTTATGATTTAATTGTTTATTCTTTGCGGTCTCAATAGAATTTACCACTCAAGTCTTCTCAGTTCAATGAAAGGTTTGGGGGAAGTTTGTCAAAACCTCCCCCTGACCCAGCTTAACATGATTATAATGTCCTTTAGATTTTCTATGATTTTACTGAGTGATTTTTGAAAATTCTCACAGTTTTAGAACATCAGTCCTGAAATGATACAATTTAGTAGTGGAGTTGTAAAGAACCACTTGGTGGGTACTGCGATGCTCTGACGCTGCTCTGATCCCCATCACAGTGGAAGGACTTCATTCATGCTCCTGGCTGCGGGGTATGAGGGAGACTGCAGCCCTCAGCTCTTAGCCCTCTCAGCCAGGGCTGAGGAGAGCTGTTTCATCCAAGGCCATGTCCTCTTCCTCAGGTGGACCATGTTCAATGCCTTCTCAATGTAGGAGCGTGAAGGACCAGGCAGCTCCTTCACCCCAACTAGCGACAAATCTGGGTGGTCATCTCAGTTGCAGAACACACCTCGTGGGGTCAGCTGGGGCCTTCACTGAGACTCTACTGAGACTCCACTTCTTCCTCTGCCTAATCTCATTTTTCCTTTGCCTTTTCTTGGGTATTGATCCCAAGAGCATTCCTTCATGATCTTCCTGTATGCCCGTCCCCACCTCAGAATCAAAAGTCCAACCTTCAACAGGAGTCAAGAACTTTTTTAAAGATTTTATTTATTGGGGCGCCTGGGTGGCTCAGTCGTTAAGTGTCTGCCGTCGGCTCGGGTCATGATCTCAGGGTCCTGGGATCGAGCCCCACATTGGGCTCCCTGCTCGGCGGGAAGCCTGCTTCTCCCTCTCCCACTCCCCCTGCTTGTGTTCCCTCTCTCGCTGTGTCTCTCTCTGTCAAATAAATAAATAAATAAATCTTTAAAGATTTTATTTATTTATTTGAGAGAGAGAGAGAGAGAGAACAAGCAGGGGGACGGGCAGAAGGAGAGGGAGAAGCAGACTCCCCGCTGATGGAGAGCATGACACGGGGCTCGATCCCAGGACCCCAAGATTATGACCTGAGCCGAAGGCAGACAATCGACTGAACCACCCAGGCACCCCAAGATTTTTATTTTAAAAAATTTTCCTCCCTACTGTTCCTTATGTATTTAAATTTCTACATTTCTCTTTTAATTTAATTTCATAGCCTTTAAAATTGTTAGGCTTAACTATAAGTTTTACTAGATTTATTACTTATTGTTACCACTTTTAAAGCATGTAATGTAAATACTTTACATTGATTTCATTCTGAAGATTTTTGTTTATCTGTTCCACTGTTTTTACGAATATCACTAGACATTGATGGATGGCAGAGTCTTGAGGCACCACTCTATACTCTGTGCCCATTGTGGGCCACACCTACATAGAGCCAGATTTAATTTCCAATCATTTCTTAGGCTCAGGGCCTCTGGATACTAATAAGCTAGACAGGGATAAACAGTTTTTTGAGCAAGGCCAGAACATTATTAGCACATGAATGGCACATACTCAGATCAGGTTTGTTTTTGTCGAGATTGGTTCTAGGTCGATTTTCATTTTTGTTCTAGGGCATTGGAAGACTGTAATGAAACCTTAGTGACACACTTTATAGAGGGTTTCATCCTCGGGAGTCATGGTAAAGAATCTATGGCTGTATGCTAAGTGTAACAGAGGTGGTTCAGATGAACTGGGTGGCTCTTCATAGGTGGGCCTCATAGGAGTGCTGTTTTTTCTTCAGAGCTCAATGCTCTTCCCAGGAAGCTTGCTAGAGACAACATTGTACTTAACACACACACACACACACACACACACACACACACACACACACAGAACTCTGAAAGGAACTTACAACATTTATTCCCCAATTGCAGTAGCAGAAGAGACAGTCACTGCATTTTATGGTCCTTTATGGTCTCTTTTATTTATTAGACTCTTGGAAAGTAGGACGCATCTGATACTTAGCTTCCTCACTGAAGTAACACATAGTTTTCTTTTGCTACACAACTTGGGTGAATTGGAAAGGTCAGGGAAGACTGGATTCAGGAACCTTGTTAGCCGATGATTTTTGGATTTCTAATGGGCAGTGTCCATGGGGAAGGAGGAAGCTCAAGCCAAATCTTTCTTGAGGAGATAGTCCCATGAGCAGAACAGAGGCAGGTCTCACTTGTTGGAGAGATGACAGGTGCATGTTTGAGGTGAACTGACAATGCAGTGCAACTTAAGGTGAGTACCAAGTAAGCACAGACAGTAAGCATGAGTGGAGTTCAGAGAGGTTTAATAACTATCTGTTGATTTCAATTGCATGGAGACGATTGTAGTTCTTATATCTGGCAATAACTTTTCTATTAACCTTATCTGTGGGTAGCCAAGTACCTAATACTGTTTCCATGTCACCTCATCACCTCTGACTAATATTACTACTTCTGTTTTCAACATATGGTAATTGGTGATTTTTGGACCAGCTTAATTCAAATGGCTTTTTTCTTTAATAATCAGGGCTATAGCCTTTACCATTTATTCCTATAATCTTGTTCTCTTGCTCTTGTAGTTATGACAAAGAAATCTCAATAATCAATACAGTCATTCCTAAGAGAGAAGTCTAAACTGAAATCAGGCAAGTTTCTCTGAATTTTAGTTCCTCTTCTTCATAATGGGGATAATAATAACCTTATATAGAATTGTTCTGAGCTTTAAACAAGATAAATCATATTGAAGTGATTTGTAAAAGTGTTTACAGTTAGTTGAACCTGATTTTAGTTAAGATAATCACTGAAAACCTCAAATATGCACATTGCATGGAATATTCTTTTTGTCCTTTATTATTTCTGTATTCCTTTCTGCATACATGAAGTGCTTGGCACACAGTGAAGGATGTCTATTCCTTTTCTTCTCTTGTGCTTCATCTGGGCTGGATCCCCTTCATGCTAACCTACTAAAGGCATCTGATATATAGTTACAGGAACCTTACACTTGTATTTTGCTCTGTACTTTTAAGTGTGTTTTATGCTTTAATTAGCACAGTATGCAATTAAAATCCTGAGAATGTATGTCACTCCCATTATGGAGATGAGGAAAATAAGTCTCAGCAAGGTTAAGTGACTTTTCTAAGGTCACAGAGACAATAAAAGTAGAAGACCTGAGATTAAACATGGCCTGGTTGTTTGGTTATGGCCCCATTCAATTTTCCAGATGGCCACTGCCCGACGCTTATGCTGTAGGTGCATCTAGAAAAGTGATAGTAGAGAGGAAGCCAACTGAACCCAGATTTTGATATCACCCTCGCTTGAGGGTTAGCTTTCAATGTCGTGAATCTCTATCTCCCTAAGATTCCAGGCTCTTAATATTGGAGGGACACAGCACATTCACTCCTGAGTACATCAGACTTGAATGATGATGTCATGTCATCATGTGACTGAACAGGCAGAAGAGTGAACATTTCTAGGAATGCTCACTCTTAGCTTTGGACAGATCCTTTTAAGCCCAAGAAGGAAATCTCAGCTTCAGGATAAAGGAAAATACAAATCCAAGGTAAGGTGAATGAGCAAAGATGCCTCAGTGCCCAGCTTGAGAAAGGGGGGGCAGCGTAGGTGGATTTGTGGCTTTGCACAAGTGATGTGGTCTAAGATGTACATCAGATGGTAACCTATGAAGGGTTCTTGATAAAAAATGGAACATGAATCCAATCCAGATTCTAGATCTAACAACAAGTTCATGGAAAACAAAGGATACAGGGGAACATGTTAAAAAAAGAAAACAGAAACTATCATGGAGATGTGAGCAACAAAATCCTGCATCTGGAAATCCTGATAGGGCATATGGATCTGGTTTACTCAATAAATTGCAAGGAGACAGAAGGGAAACCTCTGGATTAAGAGACACTTGAGAGATATAGCAAGCAATGGGATACATGAACTTTATGCAGATTTTTACATCAAACTGTTTAAATACAAGCAACATATTTATGAAGAAATGGGGACATTTGAAAACTCATTATATATTTGATAAGATGAAGAACTTATTTTTAATTTCTAAGTAGAAAACAGAGATATAACATCTCTCTTCATTGTGAACATGCCATAAGAGAAGTTGAGTTGATGGGTCAAGTAACTTCCAAAGCGGCCTCCAGGTCCTGTATCAAGTGGCCATCTGTGATACTCACTCAGAGCTGAAATTCAATAGAACATACATGGGGAAATTACTCTGATGAATTCCACATGCTTATAAAGAGTTGGTCAGGGGGCTATATAGAATAGTAAGTTTCTTGTATGACAGCCTCTCAGATCATCACCTGCGATTTCCCCAAAAGCCTGGACTCAGAATACATAACTTACATTTTTTCCATTGGTTGTCCTCATTATTTGTTTCTTATTTTGGCTTCCACTCTTTTTTTTCCTTCTCTGGTTTCAATTGATGATTTTATACAATTCCATTTTCTCTCCTTTTACCATATCAGTTATACTCTTTAACAATATTTGTAGTGGTTGACTTAGGCTTTGAAACATATATTTGCAACTAAGGTAGGTTCACTTTTAAATAACACTGTACTCTGGCTATTCAGGATCTTTTCTGGTTCCATACAAATTTTAGGATTATTTGTTCCATTTCTTTGAAAAAAGTTGATGGTATTTTGATAGGGATTGCATTAAATGTGTAGATTGCTCTAGGTAGCAATGACATCTTCGCAATATTTGTTCTTCCAATCCATGAGCATGGAACGTTTTTCCATTTCTTTGTGTCTTCCTCAATTTCTTTTTTTTTTTTTTTTAAAGATTTTATTTATTTATTCATGAGAGACAGAGAGAGAGAGAGAAGCAGGCTCCCAAGGAGCAGGGAGCCCGATGTGGGACTCGATCCCAGGACCCTGGGATCATGACCTGGGCCGAAGGCAGACGCTTAACCATCTGAGCCACCCAGGCGCCCTTTTTTTTAAAGTCTTTTTTTTTTTTTTTTTTAATTTATTTATTTGACAGAGAGAGAGAGAGAGAGAGAGAGGGAACACAAGCCGGGGGAGTGGGAGAGGCAGAAGCAGGCTTCCCGCCAAGCAGGGAGCCTGATGCGGGCCTCGATCCCAGGACCCCGGGATCATGACCTGAGCCGAAGGCAGACGCTTAACGACTGAGCCACCCAGGCGCCCCTTCCTCAATTTCTTTCATGAGTATTTCATAGTTTTCTGAGTACAGATTCTTTGCCTCTTTGGTTAGATTTATTCCTAGGTATCTTATGGTTTTGGGTGCAATTGTAAATGGGATTTACTCCTTAATTTCTCTTTCTTCTGTCTTGTTGTTGGTGTATAGGAATGCCACTGATTTCTGTGCATTGATTTTATATTCTGCCACTTTACTGAATTCCTGTATGAGTTCTAGCAGTTTTGGGGTGGAGTCTTTTGGGTTTTCCACATAAAGTATCATATCATCTCTAAAGAGTGAGAGTTTGACTTCTTTGCCGATTCGGATGCCTTTTATTTCTTTTTGTTGTCTGATTGCTGTGGTTTTGAAAAAGAAAAGCAAAGCTGGTGGCATCACAATTCCGGACTTCAAGCTCTATTACAAAACTGTAATCATCAAGACAGTATGGTACTGGCACAAAAACAGACACATAGATCAATGGAACAGAATAGAGAGCCCAGAAATGGGCCCTTAACTCTATGGTTAACTAATCTTTGACAAAGCAGGAAAGAATGTCCAATGGAAAAAAAGACAGTCTCTTCAACAAATGGTGTTGGGAAAATTGGACAGCCACATGCAGAAGAATGAAAGTGGACCATTTCTTTACACCACACACAAAAATAGACTCAAAATGGTTGAAAGACCTAAATGTGAGACAGGAGCCCATCAAAATCCTAGAGGAGAACACAGGCAGCAACCTCTTCCACCTCAGCCGCAACTTCTTCCTAGAAACTGCCAAAGGCAAGAGAAGCAAGGGCAAAAATGAGCTATTGGGACTTCATCAAGATAAAAAGCTTTTGCACAGCAAAGGAAACAATCAACAAAACCAAAAGACAACCGACAGAATGGGAGAAGATATTTGCAAATGACATATCAGATAAGGGGCTAGTATCCAAAATCTATAAAGAACTTATCAAACTCAACACCCAAAGAACAAATAATCCAATCAAGAAATGGGCAGAAGATATGAACAGACATTTCTCCAAAGAAGACATCCAAATGGCCAACAGATCCATGAAAAAGTGCTCCGTATCACTTGGCATCAGGGAAATCCAAATCAAAACCTCAATGAGATACCACCTCACACCAGTCAGAATGGCTAAAATTAACAAGTCAGGAAATGACAGATGTTGGAGAGGATGTGGAGAAAGGGGAACTTTCCTACACTGTTGGTGGGAATGCAAGCTGGTGCAACCACTCTGGAAAACAGTATGGAGGTTCCTCAAAAAGTTGAGAATAGAGCTACCCTATGACCCAGCAATTGCACTACTGGGTATTTACCCCAAAGATACAAATGTAGTGATCCGAAGGGCTACATGCACCCCAATGTTTATAGCAGCAATGTCCACAGTAGCCAAACTATGGAAAGAGCCAAGATGTCCATGGACAGATGAATGGATAAAGAAGATGTGGTATATATACACAATGGAATATTATGCAGCCATAAAAAAAATGAAATCTTGCCATTTGTGATGACATGGATGGAACTGGAGGGTATTATGCTGAGCGAAATAAGTCAATCAGAGAAAGGCATGTATCATATGATCTCACTGATATGAAGAATTCTTAATCTCAGGAAACAAACTGAGGGTTGCTGGAGTGGTGGGGGG